>NW_019154089.1:16673497-16809435 GCF_002288905.1 Enhydra lutris kenyoni
AGACCTGGGGTCAGACATACCCGGTTTCTTATAAGCTGTGTGACCTTGGACAAGTTGCTGAACCCTCTGAAACCCAGTTTCCTCATCAAGAACAAATCCCATCCAGCACCCTTAAGGATTAAACACGGGGCACCTGTAATGTTGCCCTCTAGGTAAGAAAGAGCAGGCTTCTGGCATCCAGACTTCTCAGAGCGAGGAAGGAGTGTGGCATGGTACAAAGACTTGGTTTGAATTCTGGCTGTGCAGAGCCAAGGGATGCTGGATAATCTTCCCCTGTGCACACCGGAGTTCATGGTGACTTTTTCCCAGGGCTGTGTAAGGATTTGCTGAGCTTGTGGGCCTAAAGGCAGCTAGGGGACTGCCCAGCGCTCAGTCTATGGAGGGTCCGCTGCCCACCACCTGCCCGTGATTTGTCAGCTCCTGTCCCACTGGGGGTGGTGACCACCCCACCTTCTGTGTTCTCCATGGCTGCACGAGCCCCTCAAAGGCTGGCGGCATGCTCTGTCTCACAGGGCCTCGTGCAGAGTTAGGGTACAGAGAGCAACAACAGTGGGTGATAGCTCATTTCCTTGACCACTTTCTCTGTGCCTGGTCCTGATATAAGGGCTATATGCACAGGAATTCATTTTATTGTCACTACAATCCTCTGAGGCACGTACTAGTTATTGTCCCCATTTTATAGATACGGTAACTGAGGCTCAGCAGGACTCAATCATTTGTTCAAGGTTACACAACTAGTACGCGGTAGAGCCAGGACTTGGATCTAGAAAGGCGAGCTGGGGAGCCAACACACGCCGACCCCCCAAGTGGAGCACTGGGGCCACATGAGTAGTGAGCCCTGTGTGTAGGGAGTGCACAGTCAGGGGGCAGGCCATGCTTCACCGGGTGCACTGGCTCACGGCATCAGGGTGGCCAGGTTCTCTGTCCCTAAGCCCTGTCTCTAAGAGGAAGAGCTCCGTGGCCTCCAAAGGGACTGGAGAGGTGATGACTAGCCCCTCAGGCCAGGACCAAGGTACCCACAGGGAAAGCAGCAGAGGCAATGTGCAGTGGAGAGAGGAGGTGTGAGGGGCAGGGGAAAGAGGGGAAGGAGGCACCAGCAGTGTGGCCCGAAGCCGGACTCGTGATTTAAACTCAGGCGCTGCAACAGACTGTACCCTCCCCATGCCTCAACTTCCTCACCTGTAAAATGGAGACAATAAAGGACCCACCTCTAGGGCCGCTGAGAGAGTGAAGGGGGGTCTCGTGTACGAAGAACGGTGCTTGGCAGGTCCACTGAGTGGGGCAGCGTGGACACGAGTGTGTATGTGAGATGTTCCAACTCAGGTGAGCCTGTGCACGTCTCTGGGTGCTGTGTGTGTGCTGTGTCTGTGCAAGAGTCTGAATGTATGTACATTTGGTGTGTGTGTTCGGGATGGATCTTAGGGTATATGTGTGAGCACGCATGTGTCAGGAAGTACCTTTGAGCGTGAAGCGTGTGTGCATGAGTCTCAGCAGATGTGCGTGCACAGAAATGGCATAATGCTGTGTGTGCTGGGCTTGTGGGCCAGTGTGAGCCCCAGGTGCACACCACCATCCCTGGGGGACCCCACCCTCCAACATCCTTAACCAGGAACCAGTATTCTCATCGAGCAAGTCTTGGTGGCAGGACCCAGGGTCCCTATCCCAGCACTGTGGCTGGAGCAGTTCCCTCCCTGCTCTGAGCCTCCATTGCAGGATCTATTTCATGACCATGGGGAGTAGTGGAGAGGAGAGAACAACCGAGCTCCCCTGCCTGCAGCTGGAGGAGAGCGGGTGGCTTGTGCTGGGCTCCCATACATGGCTGCCACAGGTAGGAAGCTGCTGGGCTGGGCCCGCTGGAGGCGGCCCTCTCCATCCCCACCAAGGACTGTCAGAGGCTTCCTTCACCATGGTGCCTCTATTTGGTAGGCTTGGGCACTGGGCTGGAGGGTGGACGGGGCTGTAGAGGGGCACAGGCTGGACTCTGGCATTAGACAGATCTGCTGGGGGACCCCACACAAGTGGCTTCTCTGGGCCCAGCTCCACAGCTGTAAGACATGGTGCCCCCTCATACCTTGTAAGGCCACGCTGGCACAGAGAAAGTGCTAGCACATGAGTACTGGCTCATGAAAAGTGTGTCCCTTTCCCCAGGCTCCAGGTCCCAACCAAGGGTCCAAGCACATGGTACTGTCAAAATGGTAGGCCCACGCTCCGAAGGAACAATATACAGGAGCTGTTTGACAGAGACTCCGAGGGGGTGACCCATCTAGTTGCTACCTTTGCACTCAGAGAGAAGAGAAGGCTCCAGGTGACAGTCCCTGGACACCCGCCCCCAGCCACACCACCGGTGTGTGCCCTGCTCACCTGTAGTGTGTCCCCAAACGAGAGTTTGTGGATGACATGGGTCATGTCCGGGTTCTGTGGCTGGGCCGTGGCACTGTGTGTAGACACGTGGAAGTTGCCCGGGACCTGGGGGAGAGATGTGAGTTTCAGGAGTCTCGATGGCTGTCCCAGAGGTAGGGGGCGGGTCTCCCCCGCTGGAGTCAGACAGATCTGGTTTGGGATGGGATCCCAGCATGGTCTGAACCATGGCACTTTGGAAGAGTTATTGCTCTTTTCTGAGCCTCAGGTGGCTCGTCTATAGAATGGGGGCAGGAACAAAAACTACCCAAGGGGGCTGCCGGGATTAGGGGGTGAGAGAACACAGCTGGGCACCTGGTGCAGGCCAGGGCTCAAAATGGCAGCTGCCCACTGGCCACTCCGTGGCTGTTGGCTGCATGGTGGGTTGATCCCGCAGTCCCATGGACCAACTAAAGCTCCTCAAAATGCAAGTCAACACTACTACTCACCCACATTTGCCCCACCGCCCCAGACTGGGGGATCCTTGAAGGCAGGACTATGGTGGCCTCCTTTCCTCCCTGGGCCTTGATGTCCTGGCACAGCCGAGGAGAGGGACTGATGTCCTGTGACAATCCTGTGGATTCTCTTTCAAAGGATTTCTTTCAAAGGGCCCCTCCTCTACCAAGCTGCTCAGGCCAAACCCTTGGTGTCACCTTGGCCTCCTGTCTTTCTCTCACACCTGATCTCCCCACCAGGAAAGGCTGTACGCTCCACACTCACGATGCCTAGTTCCTGCCCTTCTCAGGTCTCCACTGCTTCCCTAGACCAGACAGTGGGGGCAGCCTCCCCACTGGGCTCCCAACCTGAGCCCTTGGCACCCCCAGGCCTTTCCCTGACAGCAGCCAGGGGGTCCTTTTGAACCCTACATCTGATTGTGTCACTCCTCTGCTCACCTCTTTCTCTGCATACTCCCCCTGGCCATGCTAGCCTCCCTGTGGCACCAGGAACCATGCCAGTGTGGTCCCACCTTGGTCCCTTGTGCCTGCGACCCCTTCCTGGAACCCTCTTTGATGCGGCTCTCCCTGGCCTCCCTCAGGCCTCTGCTCAGGGAGCCTCCCCAACACCCATCCCCAAAACCCTTGGTCTGCAAAAGCACTCAGCAGCTCCTGCCACCTGATCTCTATCTAGTTCTAATCTATTTCCTCACTGGAGGACGCTGGCTCCATGCCGGTGGCGAGCTGTATCTGATTTGATGCGCACTCCCTGACCCTGGCAGATGCTCAATTGGATGAATGAACAAACTATGAATGGCACTAATTCTTAAACTAGCATTTTTGATTTTGACATTTGACCTCTGGTAATTCCCATTTTACAGAAAAGAAAACCGAGGCTCAGAGCAGTGAAGAGGGCGTGTCAAGAGCTGTGGTTTGAACTCATAGTTGTTGGACTCCAGACTCGGCACACTGAAGCAGGACGGGACTCTCCCTCCCACCATGTACCTTGGCAACCCTGGGGTGATGGCCACATGCAGCCATTCCTTGGGACATGCTGGGTTTGGGAAAATGGCCCCAGACAAAAGCCTGGAACAGAAAATGAGACTGCACAACCCACACTGGACCAGAGGGATGTACAGACTGTGGGGACCATGGGGAGGGCTCCCAATTCAGTTGGGAGTGTTCAGAGGGGGGCATCTCAGCAGAAAGGACACTCCTATGCTAATGAGTCCGCATTACTGGGGATCAGCTGGAAAAGTATGGAGGCAGATGGAACAGCATGAACAAGTATAGAGGTCAGAAACTGCCCAACCCAGTCGGTGCACATCTGTAAGGAACTAGAAGAGTTTGGTACTACTGAACCCGGCATAAGAGAACAGCCCGCAGTGGGTGGTAGCATCAGGAAACAAAGAGGCATTAAAGGGAGAAGGGGCTGCTCAGCAAAGGCCCCAGCGCCATGCTGAAAAACAGTTTATTTTTATCCCAGTTCAACAAAGGTTTGGTAAGCTGTATTAGAGGAAGGAATATGGATTAAAGCTTCTGGCTTAGCAGCAGTCCATCAAAGCCTGCTATTTTGTAAGCATGCCTGTTTCAAACACAAAGCTGTAGGCTTCTAGAGATCCTCCTGTCTTCACGAGGGCCTGAGTTTTGTGGACTGACCTGGAAGGTACCAGGCTGACGGGGCATGGCCCCGCCTCAGCTCACAGGTGAGGTTGCAGTCGGGTTTGGGATGTAAGCTTCAGGAGCAGTGACCCATGGTAGAGTAGCAGCTGGGTTCTATACTCCATTCCAGCCCACCCCCGAGCTGGGGTGCCTTGGGCAAGGACAGTAACCTCCCCATGCCTCAGTTTCCCCACTGGCAAAATGGAGATGATGACCACAAAGGGTTACAGAGAGAATTAGAGGAGGGGAGGAGTGCAAAGCCGATGGTAACTGCTATTGGTTCGGATTCTTAGAATGAACATGTTCATCATCAGAACAAGGACCCAAGAACAGAAGGAGAGCATGGGGAAAAGAACAGGGAGAGCATGGGGAAAAGCCCACTATATCTCAGAACTATTTCTTAACTTCATTTTTACTTATATAAATAGTTAACTATACACATTTGTATTATAAAAAATTCACAGGGACGCCTGGGTGTCTCAGCCAGTTAAGCATCTGCCTTCAGCTCAGGTCATGATCTCAGGGTCCTGGGATCGAGTCCCACATTGGGCTCCCTGCCCAGTGGGGAGTCTGCTCTCCCTGTGCCTGCACCTCCCCCGCTTGTGCTCGATCTCTCTCTCTCCCTCTGACAAATAAATAAAATCTTAAAAATTCACATGAACAAGTGAGGATTATAGTCCCCCTTGCCTATCACCTCCTGAAGTAAGAAACCAACAGCGTCAGGCATGGGTCCTTTGGCGTTTTCCCATGCAGTGACATGGGGCTGCCGGCGGGCAGAGTTCAGAATGGGGTTTGGAGCTTGGGCCTGAGGCTCCCAGAGTTAAGTGAGGCCGGAAGGCTGGCTCTGGCACATCTGCCACCCGCTGCCTCCCCGAGAGGCTGTGACTCAGTGACCCGCTCCCCCCTCCGCAAGGAATCCATCACAGGTGGCTGACTCATGCCCGCACACGCTGGGCTGAAGAAAGAAAAGACGACACTTTTAGAGCCTGTGACTTAGGAACCTACGTCAGTGTCTCTGATAGATTTTAGAAACCTATAGATGGAGCCAGGCCCCAAACCCGGGCCCCTCCTGCCTTCCTCCTGGGGGGTGGTTGATTCAGCGGGGAGTCTGGGCTGCTGGGGGCTGCCAGTGCAGCTTGGAACATGTGACCTTGGACGTCTGACTGCTGGCCGACTTCCTGATGGACAGATAAGAGGGCCATGAGGTAAGTGCAAGCTGGATGCTGGGAGATAAAGGGGTGGGCGCCAGCTGTGAACCTCGCCTGTCATCAGGGCACACTGGCGGCTGGCTTTCTTGTTGAGCACCCTCTGACTGAGCGCTCCTAGGAGGCATGCACCCGGAACAAGGGAGAGGGGGGTTTCCACTCCTTGCAAGGGGACAAGGACAGAGGGTGACCTCAGCTGTGACCTGGAGTGAATGGACATAGTTGTCATAGCTCAAGATGCTGGCACAGCTCAAGATGCTGGCGTGATCAAGATGCTGGCAAGGAGAAGCAACAAGGGGACAGGGGATGTAGGAGGAGAGCAGGGGCCTGGTACCAGGCTGCCTGGGTTCAGATTCTACTTAATTCCTTGTGCCTTGCTGTCCTCAGAGCTGTTATGAGGACTAAATAGGCTAATCTGGAAGAGTGCCAGATAGGAACCCAATAGGGAATAGCCATAAGGCAAGGGCTGGCATGGCACTTTCCTAGAATCCCCAGCCCGCCCTGAGCAGAGAAGAGCCATTTCTTGAAGAACATCCATGCACATTTTATGAGCACACTGTTACCCAGGTGACAGTGGGCACCAGCTGGTGAAATCATGGATGCTCCCGCTGACGGAAGACAAGGCAGGTCAGGGAAGGGGCACCGACGTGTGTCCCTGTTTCCAAGGTGTTAAGTGCTTTGTATTTTAATTTGCTCGTGTCTTACAACCTGTGAGGCCAGTACTAGTATCCCCATTTTACAGATGAGGACACTGAGGCTCAAAGAGGCTCAACTGCCCAGCGTCATTCAATCCGTGAGCCCTGCAGCCAGGGCTCTCGACCCCGGGTCTGTCTGACCACCAAAAGCAAGCCCCACTTCACCCAGAGCCAGCCGGGGGCCCTACCACAGCCTGTCTGAGGGGAGGTGACTGCAGCCATGTGCACGACTGCCAAAGCGAGGAGGGTATGGTGCTGGGCTAGCTCCTGGGTGGTGGTCCTGCTTCTCTTGTGTCCACCCCAGGCTGGGGGCCGATAGGGTCCCTTCTTTGTTCATTGTTGGAGGCACAAATATTTGTTTAAGCTGGGTGATCATACCCCTGAAGGGAGGCCCCCACAATTGGGAGCTGTGTGTACATCTGCTCATCTTCAACCATCACCTTTCAGACAGGCCTTCCCTTTGCCCCTATCTCAGTGGGGTTCCTCTCTCTCTCCCCACCAGACCACCCCTTCATCTCCCTGCTCCTCAACACTGGAGTGTACCAGACATCAGTCCTCAAACCACACTGGCCTCAAGACCTTGGGTTTCTGGGGCGCCTGGGTGTCTTGGTTGTTAAATGTCGGCCTTCAGCTCAGGTCATGATCCCAGGGTCCTGGGATCGAGCTCCGCATGAGGGTTATCTGCTTGGGGGGGGGAGCCTTCTTCTCCCTCTCCCTCTCTCACTCCCCCGCCGTGGGCTTTCTTGCTCTGCCTCTCTTTCTCAAAATAAAATCTTAAAAAAAAAAAAAAGACTTTGGGTGCTTATATTTCGGTGCCATGGACCCTTTGCCAACATCTTCTCTTCACTGATGACTCCCACATTCACATTCCAGCTCAGAACAATCTCCTGAACCACACCTCCAATCCCAGATGAAACATATCCAAAACTGAACAACCGCTTCCCAGCCCTACCACCCATAGAATCCATGCATGCCCAAGCCTCTGTATCTAGAAAATGGGACCTCCTGGTTGTCCAGACAAAAACTAAGAGGTGGTTCTGATTCCACTCTTGCCCTCACCACCCACATCCAACTGATCAGTAAGTCTTATTGACTCCACGTCCCTAATCAGACCACTTCTCTCCAACTCCGCTGTACAACCATGGACCGTGACCTCTGCTCTTGGCCCCCTTCACTGTGCTCCCCCCACAGCTGTCACGGTGAGCTTTCTGAAGTTTCGCTGTCCAACAGAGCTTTCTCTGATGATAAAGATGGTATATAGCACTGATAATGGTAGCCACTAGTCTCTCTTAATAAAGTCCTTGAAATGGGACTAGTGAGAGCGATAGACGGAATTCTTCACTTTATTGAATTTCAATGAATTTAAATTTAAATAGCCCCACCCAGCTAATGGCTACCATATTGGATAGCATAGTTCTAAGCCATATATCTGATCACATTGCTTTCCTGCTTACAGCTCTCCCATGGCTTCCCATCACCATCACCATAAAATCCAAATCAGGGAGCACAGCGTGGACCCTGTGACTTCATTTAACCCCTAAAATGTGGCATAAGTAACTTTCTCTGCTTTCACACTACAGGGAGCCCTGAGCTCTCATGGAAAAAGGCCACTCTGCCAGAAAGAACACACATAGAGGCCACGTGGAGAGGAGAGGCCCTGAGACTACATGGGGAGAGACAGTTCCAGTAACACCAGTGTTCCAGCCCAGCCCAGCTTTGTAGCCACTGGGCAGGAACTGTGGGAAGGGAGGGCACCTGCCCTGTCTAAAGGGGCAGCTGCCCCTTGGATCCAGATGGAAGTTGCCAGTGGGATGTGGGCCCAGTGTGGCTAGAGCCTCCGACTTTGAAAAGGCAGAAGTGTGGACTCCCGATCTTTAGATACTGGCTCTGACGTGTCTGAACGCTGGAGAGGACAAACATAGCTTGTCTTTGGGCTGGGTGTGGCCAGGGAGTTCGCAACGTCTGATTCAGATGTCAGGGACCAGAGACAGGCTGTTCTGACAGAGGCTACGAGAGGGCAAGCAGAAGCCAGGAGCGGCCAGTGGCTCAGTCTGGCTGGGACTGGGAAGGGGAACTATGGAACATGGGACAGAGCTGTGTGATCTTGGGCAAGACACTCAGCCTCTCTGGGTCCTGTCTCAGTTTCCTCATCTGTAACATGAAGCTACCTCACAGGGTTATTGAGAGGCCCCCCTGTGATAATACGTAAGAGGAGCTGGAAAGGGAGCAGCGCGTGTGGGACAACCTCTGCCAGTTCCCGCTGGGCTTCCCTGGCACGCCCACATGCACTTGCTCACATCCTTGACTCAGGATCTCAAGTTCATGGTTCTAGCAATAAAACAACAGTAATGCCTGAGTGGTCCTTTGGGGCCTACCAGGTACTTTCAAACCACGCCACTTTCCCCGCGACCCTGCTTCCTTCCTCATCACAGCACCTACCACCCACCCACTGAAATGCTTCTACGTTTGTATATTGTCTGTCTCGCTCCACCAGCGTGGGAATTCCAGTCCATTTCTACCTATTCTGGGCAGCCCCAGAGCCGAAAGCCTACCTTAGAACACAGAAGATTCCCATAAATGTTTTTTGAATGAATGTGTAATAGCTCACTTCATCCTCATACAAACTTTGTGAACCGGGTGGTAGGATTCTATTATTACCATCATCACAACCTCCCTCTAAAGATGGCTAAGATGGGTGCAGTGAGGGGCGCCTGGGTGGTTCAGCTGGTTAAGCGTCTGGCTTCGGCTCAGGTTGTAATCCCATGGTCCTGGGATCGAGTCCCACATCAGGCTCCTTGCTCAGCGGGGAGCCTGCTTCTCCCCTGCCTGCTGTTTCCCCCTGCTTGTGCTTGCTCTCTGTCTCTCTCTTGCCTGCTCTCTCTGTGTCAAATAAATAAATAAAATATTTAAAAGAAAAAGGTGGGTGCGGTGACTTGGAGGGTACTGGTTGGCCAAGAGGGGAAGTGCTGGGACACACACTCACCATGGCCTTCTCACCATCTACTGCCTTCCCTGTTGGGAAGAAGAGTAGCCCCTTCCTGAACCAGCGGGCAGGGGCTCCATGCCTCGGGAAACCTGGAACCCCCACCCAGATTCTCAGCAGGAAACGCCTGGGACCCTGACGGTTGTTAGGCTCTGCCTGGGGGACGGGACGGTGGGGAAGGAAAGGGAGTGCACATCTCTACCATCTGGTTTCTGGGAGGAAAGTGACCGAAGGGACAGGGAGCGGGTCAAAGGGGCCCATGCAGGGTCTCCATACCTTGTTGATGCTGAACTGCCCCTCAAAGCGGCAGCCGGCCCCGTTGTTCAGCGGGATCTTCATGGAGTTGTCAATGTGCCCCACCTCATGCCTGCCCATCTCATCTTGTATGTCCAGCCCGACCACTGCAGGGGGCAAGGGGAGGAGAGAGTCACAAAAGCCCATAGCAGTGGGGGTGGGGCCAGCCCTCTCCTCCCTGGATGCCTGTCCCCCATCTACTCCTTGGACGTGGGGGCCCCAAGCCATCTAGGCGTTCACAGTCTGGGGCCCAGAGCCGCAGAGAGGAAGGCTGCGGACAGAGGAGGAGGAGAAGGGTGATGGCTGGACCAAAAGGCAACAAGCACACAAGGATCCATCCCGGACGCTGCCTGAGGCTGCAGAGGAAGAGGGGAAAGAGCTGGGGGAGAGAGCAGCTAATGGGGCAGGGGATGGAGGACCGCGGGCTGCAGGGGTGGCTACTCTGCTAAATGCAAGGCTATAGAGAGAAGCAGAGGGTAGAGGTTCAAAGGCTGTCTGAATCCTGGCCCGCCTTTTACCCGCTGTGCAACCCTGGCCAAGGCACATAACCCTGATGCCTGTTTCTCTGGAAAACGGGGGTGATAATGACCTTCCTTGGAGAATTACGCATATCGAATGACGAATGGCGGCACCTAATGGGTTTCAGTCTCTGGATTCATTGGGCAAACAGGTCCAGGCACTCATTCATTGGCTTCACTCATCATCCATTCACTCACACCTCCTTTTACCCAGTGTCTATTCTCAAAGGCCCTGCCCTCCTAGAGCTCGGGCGCTTTTCCAGGTTCTTCAGTACACCGAATGGGAAACCTGGGGCCCAGCAGTTCTGGTCCTTGCCTCCAGTGTGACTCTCCATCTGTGACTCAGCTTCCCAATCTGTAAAATGGGCAGGCCCACGCCAACTGCATTCCCTGAGATGGTCTACATGGTATGGGTTCGTACACCACGAAAACACAGAAAATTCCCTGGAAGAAGCACTTGAAAGGAGGCTGCAACCCAGAGGAAGAGCAGCTGGAAGCAATTTTATGTGAGCCAAGCCTAAAAGGGAAAAATGGGAACGACTGTATTCCTCAGTGGAGATGGGGAAGCAAGTGAGGGCCCATCCATAGAAGGAAATGTGATGTAGTCACTAAAAATGACCCTCATGGGTCTGCAGTATGTGGGAAATGCTGACGCCGTAATGTTTGATTTAAAAGAAATGCAAACAGGTCCCTGTTTGACTCAGCAGCTCTACCTTTAGGAGCCCGTACTCCAGATGCACACATGTCCAGACGTGTGTGCAAAGGCTGCTCTGGGCAACTTTGTTTGAAATTGTGACCACTGGAGGCAGCCCAGCTGCTGTCAACAACTGGTCGACGGAAGAGCCCCTTCCGGAATGCTGGGCAGCAGGTACACAGATGGGGCATCTACACGTGGGGTGAGGCGGCTCAGTGCAGGCCAGTGACTAAGAACTTTGGTTCTGGGGCTGCCACTTTCTGTGGTTCCTGGCTCTGCCCCTTCCCAGCTGTGGGACCTTGAGCAAGTCGCCTAACCTTCCTGTGCCTCAGCTTCCTTCTCTACCCTAGGATTAAAAAAATTAAAAAGGCACTTACTATGTGCTAGACACCCTTGTAAGTGCTTTTTGTATAAGAATGTACCATCTAAGCATCCCTGTGGGGGACATATTATCAGACCCATTCTCTACGGGGGACACTAAAGCACAGAGAGGCTAAGTAACTTGCCTGAGATCCCACAGCTAAGAAACAGAGTTTCAATCCAGAGGCCACACCCTTTGGCCACTAGGCTAAAGCACCTCTCATACTGATGCATTAGTGCAGCCAAAGAATTCAGGACAGAGCCTGGATTGGAGTAGGAGCAGAATAAATGGCAGCTGTGGTTATCATCTTACTAATATCATGAGTAATATAAGAACAGCTCCAAGATATTAGCAGAAAAAAACAAGAAACCCCAGAAAGGTCCCGTGTAGTTGAGTCCCAGTTGAGTAAAAAGAAAAAAGAACCAAAAAAAAAACAAAAAACAAAAACCAAAAAACATCCCCACCTAAACATGATACAGGTTTGCAGACACACACACACACACACACACACACAGAGGAGTGGGAAAGGAGTCCCAACTATTAGCAGAAGCTTCCTCTGGGGTAGATGGCACCCCAGGGAATACGTATTTCTTTTACTTTTTTCTTTATACATTTTTGTATTTTGAACATGATTTTTTTAAAGTCGAAAATATATTCCTGTAGTAGTTCATAATAAAACATTACTTCTTAAAGCAAGATATGAAATTGCGCAGGCAGCGTGATCTCAGCCGTGTTTAGAAATGCACAGAAAGGAAGGCTGGGATGGAATGGCGTCAAATGTCAAGTGACACTGCCGTTGGGGGAGGAATTACGGATTTCTTCTCTCTACTGCTCCGGATTTTCCAAAGGTACAATGATGAGCGTGCATTTTTTTTTCTCTAATGAAAATGTTAAGTTCTACTTTTAAAGCGAAGCCAGGGTGTGGGGCTTGAGCAGGAGCCTCCTGGTTCAGGTTATGGCCCCGCAGAGCGGCGGGCGTGGTGTGCGGACGCAGCCTGAAGCTTGCGGTTGCCTGGCCCCCTCCTGGGCTGGAGCTGGAGCTGGGCTGGAGCCTGGAACCACATCCCTTCCCTCCCCGGCCCTGCTCATCCCAGTCCTCTGGCCTGACTAAGAATTTCCTTGTTCCAGAGACCGGACCAACTCTTGAATGAGAAGCTGCCAGATGAATTATTTTTCTAAGAGAAAGAGAAAAAAATAAAAATAAAACTGACCAATTTCAACAGGTTCCCTGGCTCGGCGCCCACCGTGGCTTCAAAACTGTGACGTAATTCTCACCAAAAGCAATAACAGAACTGAATCTCTCCCTATCTCAGACCGCAGACACACCCAATGTTCTGTCCTTCAGGAGGAAGGGAGTGGGTGGGAGGAGAAGGGCCCGCATTGGGTTACGTGCCAGGCTGGGGCAAAGGGACAGCAGAACCCCAGTCCACTTGATAAGTTTAGAAACCAGCTCATCAGATGCTCCCAGAAACCCCAGGCAAGAGACAGCACTAAACCCATTTTTACAGAAGAGGAAACAGGCTCAGAGAAGTCACACCGTCACCAGGGTCACACAGTCTTAGTAGGCAAAAGAGCCAGATTCTGACTCCAAACCGATCTCCAATGAGTTTTGTTCTATACCTAGTAATTCATGGTCTCAGTTAAAACAAATCAGAGCATGAAGTGAAATACCAAGCTTCCCGACAGCTGCTAATAGCTCAGACCTGCATCCTTCTCCAGGTGACTGATCTTGGTTGGTGGTAGGTCTCCTTGCCCCCAAGACGCTCGAGAGGTTATGTTACCCCCCCCCACCCACCTCCCCCACACATCACCCTGCAGACTCTAGCCAGGGATACAGGTAATAACAGCCCACCTCCCCCACCACCGCTACTGGGTAGGACAAACTGTGGCCTATGCCACGGCTCCCCATAAAATCAGGTTGTGATTAGCCCTCCCATGAACACACATCTCTGCTTGTCCTCTCACATCCCCCACACCCTTCCAGTTCCTCTATTCCGCCGTTCCTCCGAGAGCCCTCTTTCAATAACTCACTTGCAGAAAATCTCAGGTTCTGACTCTTGGGAACCTGAGGTGAGAGAGAGCCCCCACCAACACATCAACAGGGCTACTCTCCAGGGGTAATCCCCGTTAGCAATTTCATGGACTTCATATTCCAGAAAACCTCCAAATGCATGCAGAGTTGATTATTCTCCTCTCTAAAGAAGAGTGAGGAGAATCTTATGCTACCTGCTATTTGTAGCTCGCCTTGTTTGCTGACCCATCCTGGTCATCTTGTCATTTCTGCATAGCCGGCTCTGCCAGACGGAGGGGTCTTGCAGGAGCAGAGGGCTGTCGGGAATACTCACATTCGCAGTGCAAATTGGGTAGGCTGATGTTCAGGCTGACGTCAATTTTGCCCCCACTGTCCTTGTCCGGGTCATCAACGTAGAGCTCATTCACGCTAAAGGAGACAAGTACAGAAGCCTTTGTTGAGGTGGGGCACCGTCCCAGTTGCAGGGGCAAGCCAGGGGCCACTTCCCTTGGTGACCACGATGCAATTAACTAGAACTCCCATCTCGGGGAAGCGTGTGCCTGCTCAGGCACAGGGGATCAGGGCTCCCATCTGGAGGGCCCTCTCCAGATGCTGGCCTTACCACTTAAAGGGGGGGGGGGGATCGGGGAATGGTAAAGGCACAGCTTTCAGAGTCAGACACATTCAAGTTCTAATCCTGGCACTGCCACTTTCTATAGGAACTTGGCAGGTAACATGACCTCCGTGAACCCATCTGTTCAATGGGACACCACCACTCGCAATTAATGGGGTGTCTGAACAATTGAGAAATGGAAGTCTTACTAGGCATCAGGGCCCAGCACCACCGGGCACATGGTACCTTACTCCCTACTCTCTTGAGCCCCCACCCACTCAGCTGGGGGAAGGGGAATTCCCTGGGTGGTCACGCTCAGCGTCCAGTGCTCATAAAGCCCTAGGGTGAGCATGGGGTCTGAGACATGACTAATTAGTGTTCTGTGGCTGCTGTACCAAATTTTCACAAAGCTGGTGGCTTTAAAACAACACACACTTATTCTCTTGCCCTCCTGTAGGTCAGAAGTATAACACGGGTACGGTGCTGCGCTCCTTCTGGAGGTTCCAGAATCCTTCATCTAGCCTTTCTCAGCTTCTAGAGGCTGCCAAGGCTCCCAGCCCTTCTCCACAGCAGAGCGGTGCAGAAGAGCCACACGGCATCTTCACTCCTGTCTGACCTCCTAACTCCCTCCTACAGCACCTCTGTCATTTCACCTGGCCCACCAGAAAACCCAGGGTTGCCTCCCTAGCTCAAGCTGCTCAACAGAATGCCGTGTATAAAATTCCTTTGGCCACGTAAGGTGACACATTCACAGGTCTCAGGGATAGGGACGTGGGTGTCTTTGTGACGGGAGGCCCAGTTTAGGGGCACGGGGCTGCAGGGACAGCCATGTCACGTGGTTACCCAGGACAAGGGAACCACACTGGGATCCATCAGCAACACGAATTTATTCAACAAGTACTTTTGGGGTGCCTACCAGCTGTCAGGCATTAGAGACAGTGGGTAACCAGTCCGATGCGATCTCTACCTTCCTCAGCTTACAGACACCGCTGGGCTCCTAAATAAATACCTTCCACCAACTTCCTAAGGATTATTGCTCTTCTGAAAGCTGTGGGGAGCCATGGGAGGGACGAACAGGGCCACTGACCTCTGGGGAGGGTGGCCCGTCCCTCTGGCTGCTGCAAGGAAGACTGACCAGAGGGGCCACTGGGCAGACCACACGGGAGGCTGATGCCACGGTGCAGGAGAGAAGGGGAGAGGTGGCAGCCTGGACTGGGTCGGGGGTGGGGGGTTAGGCAGGAGGGAGGGATGGAAAATGCAGCATGCTGGAGCAGACAGGACTCGATGCTGCGTGGGGCTCGCGAGTGGCTTGGGGGTGGCTCGACAGAGGCACAGGCAGATAGGCAGACTGCCGCGTTCTTTCTGGAACCATCTGTCACACTGGGAGCCCCTGGAAGAGCAGCGGGCTCGAAAGGTACCGAGTTCCACATGGCTGTGCTGAACTTGAAGTGTCTTGGAGACATCTCCGAGGAGCTGCTGAGTGGACGCTGGATGGCTGTGTCCAAAGCCCACTTCTGATTCCCAGAGCACTCCCCGTGGGGAGAGGGAACCGAAACTGAAGGCTTGGCCTAGTAAACAGCTGTGGGGGCAGCTGGAAGTGGGACTGTGGCTATCGTGAACATGAATCAGGTGCCCGTCCACAGGTTGTAGAATATAAACGCTTGCAGCTCTAAGCAATTCGACTCCCAGAAAGCCTTGTAAACAGCCACATCTCTGGGAAAGAATGAGTTGACCATGGCAAGGGCGTTCTGTTTTTACTCAGACCCTGTCTTTAGGCTGCTAGCACCTAACTGATGTAGCTGATGCTCAATTAAGAAAGAGTAGGCTCGGGGTGCCTGCAGGGCTCAGTCGTTAAGCTACTGCTTTTGGCACAGGTCCTGATCCCAGGGTCCTGGGATTGAGCCCCCGCATCGGGCTGCCTGCTCAGCAGAAAGCCTACTCCCCCTGCTTATAGTCCTTCTCTCACTGCCTCTCTCTCTGTCAAATAAATAAATAAAAATCTTGGGGCGCCTGGGTGGCTCAGTGGGTTAAAGCCTCTGCCTTCAGCTCAGGTCATGATCCCAGAATCCTAGGATGGAGCCCCACATCGGGTTCTCTGCTCAGCAGGGAGCCTGCTTCCTCCTCTCTCTCTGCCTGCCTCTCTGCCTACTTGTGATCTCTGTCTGTCAAATAAATAAATAAAACCTTTTATAAATAAATAAATAAATAAATACCTTTAAAAAAAAAAAAAAAAAAAGAAACAGTAGCCTCAAAGAGTCAACCTGGGCTTGTTTCCTTGTGGAGTCACAAGGATGCTCCTGAAGACAAAAGAGTGACAGATCGCTGGGGCTCCAGCCCATTAATCCAGGAAAGTCCCAGCTGGGCCTGTGTGTATTCATGTTATCCCACCTGTTCCTGTGAAATGTCCTGATCCGCATTTTAGAACAAGCTCAGGAAACAAGCTCAGAGAGGGTGCGTCCCATCTCCAACGTCACACAGCAGGAAATGGCAGAGATAAAATCCCAACCCGGGTCTGCTTTTTGCCTGAGCCCCAGGCTTTCCAGGGGCCTATGCTATCTCCCCTACTCTGGCTCTCAACTGCTAAGGTCAAGGGCGAAAAAGGCGGGGGCGGGGGAAGGGTTGGCTCTCTGAGGCCACACACAGGGTGTGGGGAGGGAAGATAGGGGCCGGTGCTTGGCAGGCTGATAGAGTTGGCCCCTATCAGGGAACAAAAAGAACAAATAAGCTAGTGGGAGAGGAGCAAGCTGGAGCACAGGAGGTATGGGGGAAGGGGGGATGGCTATCTCCACAGCCCAATTCTCCTCAGCCTTCAGGGCCCTATTTCTATCCCAGCCTTGATTTGCAACTCCAAAGGGCTATTGAGTGATGAGACTGCTGGGTGATTAACAGACCCTCACCAAAG
Source organism: Enhydra lutris kenyoni (assembly GCF_002288905.1). Taxonomy (NCBI): domain Eukaryota; kingdom Metazoa; phylum Chordata; class Mammalia; order Carnivora; family Mustelidae; genus Enhydra; species Enhydra lutris. The sequence goes on from NW_019154089.1 coordinate 16,690,267, forward strand.
ACAGGAGACCCTGGCTTCCCTTCCCAAACAAGCAAGAGTCTTCCTTGAAGCCACACACCTTTCCCACCTGCGAGGCGGGGCCTCAGCACATCACTGAGGGATTGTGGGATGATGTCACCCCTGGCAATCCTCTGGAGGTGACCTCAGTGCAGAGAGGTGAATCCCAGGTGTGGCACCAAGGTGAGCTCACCCTCGAGGCCCCAGGGGGCCTTTCCCAGCTCACTGAGCCCAGGCTCCCTAGTGCCATCTAGAATAAAGGGGCTGAGGTGCTTGTGGAGAGACGGAGAGCCTGCCTGCTGGCCTGCAGCGCTGAGGCCGGTCTGGTTATGCAAGGCTAGAACCTGCTGCTCCCAGGTGCCTTCCTCAAAGGCCCTGGGCTGCGACATAAACGCACTTCCATCACCTGTGCCGCCTACCCAACGATGCCCAGACTGCCACCTTCTGAATGAGAGGCAGATGTTCCAGGGCTGTTGGCTCTCTGCTACCCCCAGGCAGCGCTACAAGCCTGCCCAGAGCCTGCCACCTGCTGATGCCTGCCAAGGCTAGCTAACTTTAATGGCTGGGGCTGGGACTGAATGGATTATTATTATTTTTTTAATGTATTTATCTGGGGCACCTGGGTGGCTCAGTGGGTTAAAGCCTCTGCCTTTGGCTCAGGTCATGATCCCAGGGTCCTGGGATCGAGCCCCGCATTGGGCTCTCTGCTCAGCGGGGAGCCTGCTTCCTCCTCTCTCTCTGACTGCCTCTCTGCCTGCTTGTGATCTCTGTCTGTCAAATAAATAAATAAAATCTTTAAAAAAAATAAAAAATAAAATGTATTTATCTATCTATTTATTTAAGTGGGGGGAGGGACAGGGACAGAGAGAGACAGAATCTCAAGCATACTACACTGAGCGTGGAGCCTGACACGGGGCTCGATCCCACGACCCAGAGATCATGACTTGAGCCAAAATCAACAGCCGGTGCTTAACCAATGGAGCCACCCAGACACCCCCCAGGCTGAACTGATTTGAAAAGGTGAACGGACAGCCAGAAGTCAAGTTACCTGGAGGGGTAATAAACTTTTTGTCGATTTATTGCTGTCTCGGGAACCCATGGGCCTGATTTCTCCTGTCACTAGCAAGGGTGATGAGAAGACAGAGCCAGGAGGCAGACAGATCTGGGCTCACCTCCTGGCTCCACCGCTAAGAAGCTGGGGAACCTGGGACAAGATGCTTCACCCCTCTGAGCCTCGTTTCCTTAACTGTAAAACTGGGAAAGCTTTCTATGAAGTCTGAAGACAGGCAAAATTAATCTCCGATAATAAAAGTCACCATAGCATGGTGGTGCTGGTGGGAGATGCTGACTGGGAGGGGGCACTGTGGAAGCCAAGAAAAACAAGGCTGTACCCACCTCGAGGATAGCCCTAAGTACAGCCATCTTGGCAAAGCGGAGGCTGGCACCTTGCACCCCCTCTTCACCCGCTCACCTCCCTTCAGTAGTATGTGTGACATCCCTCAGCCACCCCTGGCTACCCTGGGGGGAAAGCAAATAGTTAACTTGCAGAGATCACAATCCTGCAATACAGAAGTCTCCCTCAGTTTACCAATGTCCTAGAGATTTACAACAAAGCAGCTATCTTAACAATAGCACAATTTCCAGAGGCAAATAACTCAGTTCCTCAAGCCCTAAATAAAGTTAAATTTCTCCTAACCTAAATCTCACTAACAAGGACACTTGATAGGAGAAATGTGAAACTTTATCTCTAAACCTTCAAGATAGTGTCAGCAATCATTCCCAAGCATATGACCCACTGATATACATCTAAAGGGTCTCACAAGAAGATTTTTATTATTGGTAATGAATAACCTTTTCCCCAGACAACAGCTAGCCTCTCAAGGTCCTAGAGACCTCGCTTCCAAAATTCCTTAGAGACTTACATCATCCATAACTCCCTTTGTCCCCACCTACCGCTGAGTCTACCCCTACTCTGCCTTTAAAAACTCTGACTATAATCTGGCTCAGGGTCCAAGTCCCTACTCCGCTGTGTCGGGTATACTTGGGCCCAAGCTTAAGCTTGCTGAATAAACCCTCGTGTGATTGCATCGGTGCTTAGCTCCTTGGTGGTCTCTCAGACGCGAAAACTCGGGCACAACAGGCACAAGGGAAGCTTCCAGCTGGTGGATAGGTGTTGTCTTGATGGGATGTTGGTGACACTAGTGTGAGCCCAGGCAAACAGTCATCAAGATCTCACCTTTAAGATCTGTGCGCTTTGCTGTTCCTAAGTTACCTACACCTCTCAAAAGAAGGAAAGAAAACCAGGAGGGAAGGGAGGGAGAAGAGGAAGAAAGAAGGGAGAAAGAACAAACAAGGGGTCAGGTTTCGGGCTACTTCCCAGGGCTGTGAGCAATAAAGCTACAGGCCGCCCCAGGATGGGGGGGGTGTGTGTATGGTACTCACTTCTCTGAGGGCCTTGCATGGGACTTTCTTGGTAAAGAGCATAAAGCATCATGGTGAGTCCAGACTCCCAGGGTTCAAATCCTGGCTCTCCGCCTACTAGCCGACTGACCTCAGGCAAGGGGCTTTGCCTCTACCAGCCTCAGTTTTCCCAGATGTAAAACAGGGACAATCACAGACAGGCACAATCTTACTCAACTGTGAGTGCTCGATAAGAAAGTGTCCCCTCCTTTAATTGTTCTCACAAATATCAATGTTTACCGAGTTGGAATAACAGGCATCCACCCCGCAGCACTGTGGTAAGGACTGTGCTGAGGGGCCCACAGCCGGCGTATTATATCGAGAACACGCCGGTTATGACCTGCTGAACCAGGGGCCACAAGCCACCCACATGGTGCTGCCAGGTCGCTCCCTCGGCACCCGAGCTCCCACTTTGGGGAAGTGAAACCCACAGGGTCATTTTGATTGAAGGCACAGTTTCAATCCACCCACACAAAGGAAGAAAGAGTCCCAAGATTCCTGACTTACAGCAACCAGGAGTGGGGGTGCGTATGCCGTGGGCCAGGGAGCGGGCAGGCGTGAGCAGGAGACAGAGAGTGGGGTAGCGAGCACTTACTACTTATAAGATGATTGGGGCAGAGTTTGAGGTCACCAACTCTCTTCCCGCCTTAACGCTAAGCAGTTATCGGAAAAGGTGCCCTGGGAAAATAAAAGTGGGAACTCATGGCGGGCATCCTCAACTCAAAAGCCCTTATCTCAGTGTCCAGACTCTGAGTGTGAGTGAGGTTATCATACTGTAAAAGGCCTAGGCAGCAACCCAGGAAAACAAAGTTTGTGCTCTTCCAAAGCTGCTTTGCTCATCACAAGGATTAGTGTGTTAATGGACGGAAGGTGCTTCACAGCCCCGGTATATTCTACGGCCCATATAAGAAGCGGCTTTGCTTATAACTAATCAAAGGTACTCCAGTTCTGAGCAGCCAGCTGGTGCCAATCACGATGCCGGGGCTTTCACATGTGCTATCTCAGTTAATAGCCACAGCAAGACAATGTTTAGTGGGGTTACCGTTCTCTTCTCACAAGGATGAAACTGGGCTTAGAGGAAGATAGACAAAACCCACGGGAGACCACAGCTATGGTCTTTCCATTTTATTAAACCAGAGGGGGCATGGAATCAATGAAAAACCGAGACACGTGTCCCCCAGCAGACCTGTGATGCAGGTGTCATCATCTTTCTGATAATCTTCAGAAGCCCACCCCATCTCCACCCATGGCCCAAGTACCCACAGGGCATGGAGGTGTGATGGGATCGTTCCCTCCCACAAGCCTCCCTCGGTCACCTCCGTCTGCCACACCCTGGTGGGCTCTGCCGCATATGACTTTCCAGCCAACCTGGACAAGGAGCAGAGAGCACGAGATCGCTACGTCTGCAGAATGAACGGGAGAGGTAAGTAACGTGTGCGGGCGGAGGAGAGGGGCATGCATCCCAGTTGGGGGACACCGCACAGCATCAGGGAGCTGGCTGGCTTGTGTGGGGGTCAGTGAGCGGCGGCCATGTAGGGAGAGAAAGAGAGGGACTAGGGAGGTGTACAGGTGGGGGAGCACAGTGGAATGTAACCAAGGGCCCTGAAATTCTAGGCTGAGGCGTGAGTCTGATGACATCTATGGAAAACAATTTTATTTGCTTTTAGAAGAGCACTTGAATAGTTCGGATTCCTGCCCAAAGTCGCTGACCTCCATGCTTCATAATTTGATTTAATGGAAACTTACACAGCAGTGAGGCCCACAGAAGGGCCTGGGCTGGAGGGGGAGGGATGTACGTTATATAAGCAAGCTCTCCAGGACCTTCTTTTAAATCCTGACCATTCCAGGTATAAATAAGTATTCCTACCTATGCCCTACCAGGTGGGGGCCAAAAAAATCCGTTCTCGGTCACCAAGTCTGGCCCCCGCCCCCTTCTCCACCGCCATTGCCCAGTCCTCTCCCCGGGGCCTTGGCCATCAGGGTCACCCTGCCCCCAGTTCACCTTCACAAGAGGTGACCGTGCTATAGCATGAGCCTGGCCCAGTCACTCCACGCTCGGAGGCCTTCGGGCCCGCCAGTGCTCCCTTACAAGCCAGCCCTGGGTCTCTCTACCTGGCTCTAGGGCCCAGCGCAGGCCTCAGAGTGGGTAACCCAGGCTCTGTGGGAGACGGCCAGGTTCTCCTCCTGGTTAAGCTCCTGGCCTCCCCACTCGGGGCCTGCAACGGAGCACATAAGGACACAGTTCAGGGTAACTCCAAGTTCCCACTAGGTGGACAACGGCTTCCTGGAGTCCCAGCTGCCGGCTCGGCCATCTCACCCTGGAAGGGGGTATTCAAGTCTTCTAGTCAAACACTCTGACCAAAAGGCAGCAGCCCCCATGCACCTGGTGGGAGTGGGGGGACGCAAAATGCTCTGGGGAGGGAAAGGTGGTATGACAGGGCAGGGGTGCCAAGGCTGGCTTGACTCTGCCTGCACCAACCCCACTGTGGCCTGAGCCGCCTGGGCCCTCAGTTTCCCCAGCTGTACAGGGGGGCTAAGGCTAACAAGAGAACCTCCCTCAAGGGATTCTGTGTTGATTAGATGAGATGATCGCTGTGAAGTGCTAACCCAGGTGGTTGGTGGGCATGTCGTAATTAGAAAGTATAACACACTGTATTATACTATAAATTGTCAGCGGAGAGTTCCAGCTGCCACATCTTATTATAAATCCTCAAGGGGTTAATAATTAAGAGCAGCCAAGCCTGGGCAGTCAAAGCCTGGAATATTCTGCAGCCATGTTGTCTGGGGGGGGGGGGGGGGGGCGTGTTGCTCCCCCTGGAAACCTGAAGCTGCAGAGCACCCTATGGGGCCACTTTCCCAAGGGTAATTAATGGCCTGTCTAAACCCAGGTTATAGTCCAACCACCCAAACAAACAGGCCTCCTTCCCTACCGGGCTAGGCTAGAATAGTGTCTTATGTCACTGATAACCACAGGTCGGGGTTGGAGCAATGTTGATCCTACCAGCAGTGACCTCATTTCCTCGGGATACGATCTCACGGTGGCAGGGGGAGCTGACACACTGTGGTCACAAAACTGCCAGGGAGGGCCAGCCATCCATTAAAGAACTGTGACCTTCATTTCTTCCCAAACTGGCAGGCCTTCCCAGGGGTCAGAGAATCTTCTGACACCAGGAAGACCAGAACAATCCTCCCTCTGGACTTTTCGTGGAGTCCTCAGTCCTCACTCCTACAGACTCCTTTTGGGCACTTCTGCACCGTGGTCACGTGGCAGCAGGGGGAGAAGGGGCGCTGGGGTCCCTGCAGCATCAGAGTTGGGCCTTCGCCTGGGATCAGGACTCTCATTCCTGCCTCCCTCTCTCCCTCCAGCCACTCACAATGCAGATGAAGAGCCCAGCAGACAACAAAAGGTAAACACGCAATGAGCAGCCCTCCAGGCTGATTACTCCACCACTCACCCCTCGTTTTTCTTCCTCTCCAGGGAGGTGCTGGGACCAGAGTGTCCAGGATGCCCCCAGGGGGTCAGGAAGGGGAAATCCTGGAGCAGGGCAGCAGGCAGAGCAGCAGGAACACAGTGTGCTCTTGGGAAAGGAGTGAGCCCTGTCCTGGTTCAACAGAACAAGCTGTCCAGGCTTGCCCGAAAGGCCCTTAACACAGCCGGTGGCGCCCCACCTGCTCCGGTCACAAGCTCCAACGTCACAACTCACCTGTCCGGGACCCGCTGGCTCAGCGGCCTACCTCATCCTGGGCTGACCTGAGGACCAGCTGAATAAGCTGCCACTCACAGTGGTCAGCAGGAGGTGAGGGAAGCCGTTCTCAGTTTAGGGCAGGGGATGAGAAAATTAATATTCATGGAATGTTCATGACATGGCTGGTGCTGAGTGGCCTTACCACCTTTTTAGCATTAGATGGGAAATAAATAGAAAATGAATGAATGCATGGAGAGCTAGGATTCATGGGTATTAAAGTATATCAGGTGCTCCACTAAGTACCTTTCCGGTAAATAATCTTATTTAAACCTCACCAAATATCACATACCTTCTCTGTGCCTTGCTCTGCTTTATCTTCAGAGCCTTTTTCACTAATTAATATATTCTAGTCCTGTTCGCTTATTCCTGGTTTGTGCCCACTGTTGGCATTTTCCGCTCCTCTGAGCATGGAATCACACAGCAATGAATGAGGCAGACCTGGTTTCTGATTTCTGGGTGCTTTGGACCAAGAATGAGTCCTATTAATACACAACAGTGGGCAACACCTTGTCCACTCTGGTCCTACCTCTTCCATATTCTACCTTCTGCACTTGTTCACTTTGCTCCAAAGCCACACCAGCTCTTTATCCACACTGCATGTACACCAGGTAATGCCTGCCCCAGGGCCTTTGCACTTCCCTAGTGGCCCTGTCTGGGATATACAGTTGGGGCTCTCTCCTTGCTGTCACACATGCACCCTATATGTATCCCACTCACCTTGCTCAGAACATTAGGGGGTTGTACAGCAGCCACCCCCACCCCCACCCCACCCCACCCAGGGAATGGGTTGCAGCCTGCAAAGACCAACAGGTGTATGGCACAGAGTAGGTCTTAATATCCTACTGCTGTCCCTGTTTCCAACTCCGACTCATGATGGGGTAACCCCTGAACATCCAGGGGTCCACGTGTGCACCCCACCCCATTAGGAGTGGGACAAAGAACCTTCTCTGACCCCTGCATGGTTGGGTGGTCATGTCTTGGGAAGCAGACAAGCCTCCCCAGACCTGGAGGCTTTGACTCTGGTGTACCCTCCCTTGTTTGGCCAGCAATACTGAGAGCCAGAGAGGTTTGGCAACCTGCCCAGGGCCACACAGGAAAGTGGTAATCAAGCAGATGCCTGGCCCTGGGCCTAATGACGCCTCTTTCCACCACTCCATGAAACCCCCTGGGCTTTGGTGCCATCAGGGTTAAGAACGGGATCAGAGGGACAGAGAAGGCAAACTGTCCCACACAAGTGGAGGGCAGGAATGACAAGATTTGGCTGGCAGGTGGTGATGGGGAATGGATAGGACCGACATGCCTGTGGGCCCGGGAGACTGGCGGACCTCAGGAGCCCCCTCCTCAGTGTAGGACCATGGGCAAGTTCCTCCACATCTCTGAGCCTCTGTTCTCCTCATCTGTAAACAGGTGATAAGTACATCCCAGGGCTGTTTGAGGATTAAAGGTGGGAACACTCCCTCAGCTACAAGGCCTGTCTTGGGCTAGGCAATGATGTTTTTAGTTTCTTATTGTCCTGTGGCTGAGAGGGAGGCAAAGGAAACCAAGAAATTCCATGAGCGAGAAAGAAAATTCCAGCATTGGACAGGGGAGTGGGTGGCCAGGGCCCTGCCCCGTGATGACTTTCTGGGTTGTAAACACAGGAATGAAGAGGCTTGGAAGCCTTGAGCCAGTGGCTAAGGCAGGAAGCTCTGGGGTCTAATTCCACCTCAGGGCGGCTGATGAGGCCGTGACTGAATAATCCCAATGGCATTCTGTGTTACACATACCCCAGAGCATTTACTAGGTTATCTGGGCAACGGATGATTCTAGAAATCGGGGATCGATTCACAATGCGTCAGGCGCTGCCAGGAAGCCCATGCTGATTCCTCACTGAGGGTGGGCCTCGGGGCAGCGAGGGGGGCTTAGCTGAGGGGGCCGGACTCTGATGTCAGCAGCTCCGCCCCCCTTGGCTAGGAAGCGGCACCCCTTTCTCTGAACTCCTCCAGCTTTCACATCAAATGACCCCGTGATGAATCAGAGGGAAAAAAGCCCACTGGCTAAACAAAGGAACGGCAGAGACGGGTCCATGATTTCTGTTCATCTGAGGACCCAGGAGGCCCCCCCACAGAACGGAACCCAAATGTTCTCTTCAGCTTCAACAAAACAGTGTGTGCTTTTGCTCTAACTTCAAAACCCTTTTAAGAAATAGAGGAGTGATGGATGTGGGCTTGGAAATGAGAGAGTTGGAAGGTTCAGAGGCCTCTCTCCTTTTTAAAGCACCTCCCTCCTCTGATCTGGGGTCCCAGGAAGCTCTAGAATGGCCCCTGGGGGGGAATGGAACTTACACTTCCGTTGTTATGAATCCGGTGAGCTCCGAGAGGAAGAGGAAGAGGATGAAGAGGCAGCAGCAGATAGAGACTGGAAGAACAACACAGAGACACACTGTAAGGGTGGAGGGCACTGGCTGAGGGGGGCTGGCCCTTCCCTCCCCCACCTCTCCCTCCCCTCCCCCCCACCCCATCCCCTGGCCCTCTGAGGAGAGCTGCTTAGAGGGAGCAGGAGAGAGGCCCCACTGACCCTCCAAAGCCCCTTCTTAGTCGAAGCAGCCCTTGTTCCCAGGAAGGCAGACTGCTTTTGGTACCGAGCTGACCCTCCTGTGGGGACTGACCCCCCCTAGGTAGGCAGGTCCTCAGGGGGGCCAGCCTGGCTTCCTTCCACAAGCGCGTTTTAACAGAGTTCAGTCAACAACAGAGCTTGCAAACTGCTTGCCCGCGAATGTGTTCTGTTCAGCAAAAGTGGTATGGTTTTTCAAATCTGGAGTTGACACTGAACAATTTGATTTCACGTAAAAGTCCAGATTTCTGGCTGCTCTACCACACTCAAGCCCTTGCTCCCACAGGGGGTTCTGAGCTGGCCACTTCAGCAGTCCCTCTCGCCTCCCTGATGCGCAGGCTGAGGCCAACTGTTTGTCACCATTCATGGCCGCCCCCAGCAGTACCACGAACACTGCGCCCATGTCCTCATCAGAGGTCAGAAAAATGAGGATAACTGAGCACTTCTGCTTCCAGAGAAGGGACAATTCCTTATGGAAGGAATTCTTTATATGGGTCTGAAATGCAGAGAGTGGAACAGAGCTCGAGTTGACCCACATCACTCATATTTATCTCGTTCACTGGGCCCCTGATGAGGTTGAAATCTGTGACCCCTGGAGCCACTCCTGGAGGCAAGATATAACCAGTGTCCCAGGATCTCCCCTCAACTCCAGCCCCATCTCCTTATACTCTCCTAACATCTAACCACCCAGCCACACAGAGCAGGTGACATTCTGTAAATACAGGTCTTATTGCTGTTCCTTTGTTCCTGTGGTTCCTGCCCCTCTCCATCGTCCCCCCTCCTCCTCAACCTCCTCTTTGAGAGGTGAACTCCTCCCTGTCATCCCGGGCCAAGGCCAAGCTCAAATGTCTCTTCTGGTGGGAAGTTCCCCTCACTGCTAGAGGTGGAGCTGGTCGTTCTTTCCTCTGTGTTCCCAGTATCTAGTCTCACACTTTCCACATTTTATTGGCTATTTGTGGCTGCTTCTCTCACTAAAATGATATCCCTGAAGGCAGTAACTCCACGGCTCCAATGCCTGGCCCAGAGCTGGGCACACAGCGGGGAGTCATCCCCAAGAGTACAGAGTGAGGGTTGAGCATGTCTCCTCTGGGCTTATCACAGGTGTGCAGTGGGCAAGGGCCTATAGAGTATGGCCCACGGCTCACCTGCTGTGGGTTTCTAAGTTACTTACTTCTCCCTGCCTCCCCTCCCTCATCTGTTAAATGGCAATACGCCTTATGGGGCTGCTCTGAGAATTTCCACCACATAGACACTGGGCTTGAAATAGTGCCTGGCAGATAATAAAAGCTTGAGCATTCACTCATTACTAGGACTTTCATCAGGGAGACCTTGGAGGGTGAGCAGAAGGTGACCGACAATTGGGATGTCCCCTAGTTTCCTGCAAAGAAAAAAAAGTTTCTGATCCCACTTGCTGATTCTGCTACCTTCTTGATAGCCTGCTCCTGGACTGGCTGAGCACTGTGATAAATGCGAAACAGTGATCATCCAACCATCTATCCATCCATCCATGCATCCATCTAATCATCCAGCCATCCAGCCTACCTACCTAACTTCGTTCATTAAAATGAACAAAGATGAATTCTGAGTGAAAAAGGAAGAGAACAAGTGTTCGCTGGGCTCCTACTTCGTGCCCTGCCATGGGAGCATGAACAGCCACCCTGTCATCTCACCCTCCCACCTGACGGGGGGCGGGAGCACCAGCCCTTGTGAAGTGTGTAGAAATGGTGGCTCTGTGAGGAAAATACCAGATCCTGGAACATACCAGAAGGCAGGTGGGGGGACAGGCCTGGTACCTGTGAATTCTGCCCTAAGAAACCCCAAAATCTAGGACTCAAGTAAAGAGCAAGACAGGAACATCCCCAGAGTCCCACCACACCTCTAAAACCAGACCAACCTATAGGATCCTAGAATAACTCAATTCTTCAAACACTGAGAAAGATGTATGGGGCAATATTTAAAGGTTTTTCGGGTTGTTTTGTTTTGTTTTTAAGATTTTATTTATTTATTTGACAGAGAGAGAGACACAGTGAGAGAGGGAACACAAGCAGGAAGAGTGGGAGAGGGAAAAGCAGACTCCCCACTGAGCAGGGAGCCGGACGCGGGGCTCGATCCCAGGACCCTGGGATCATGACCAGAACCGAAGGCAGATGCTTAATGACTGAGCCACATAGGTGCCCAGTATTAAAGGGTTTTCTTTTTTCTTTTTCTTTTCTTTTCAGAGGAGGTCATACAGGCACATGAGAAGAAAAGTAATCAAGCTGCATAAAAAGGAAGAGTGTGTTGAGTCTCTTTCTCGCTCCCGATCTGCAGTCCCTTGCCCAGAGGTATCAGCATCATCGTCTTGCTTCCTTCCACGGGCATTAAGCACAGATGTACAAATCCTTTTTTCTCTAAGAAAATAACAACGTAACGTATACATCCTTTTCAACCACGCTTTGCTCACTCAGCAACCTCTGTCTAAAGACATTCCTCATCGGTTTACACAGAGGGTCATGTTTGCTTGATTGCTTTTGTGGCATAGAAACGAATTTCAGATGTCTTCTCCAGCTGCTGACCCAGGCACCACACTCCTGCTGCCGCCGGTCCTAACTTCCCGGCTCACGTCCTTCTCTTTCTCACCTGCAAACTGCAGCTATGATGTCTGGGAAAGAATCCCACCACCATGCAAAACACCTTTCACACCTTTCACCTGGAATCCTCCAGTATCATATAGGACCCGTGTTCCAGAATCATTTTCACCCCTCCCAAACCGCTCTCAAGCCCCAGCAACCCACTGGCTGGTGGCACAAAATAGGGAGGTATTTCTGAAGGTCAGTGCTGACCTAGACCAAGCCAGGTCTTCTAACTGCCTTCCTTGCCCCAAGCCTGCAAAAGGGCTCCAAAGCTTGAACTCAATCCAGATCAGAGGGTGGCGGGACAGGGACGGAAGGCTGCTTTCCGAAATCTGCGTGCTCTGTTCAAGGCCTGGATCAAGCCTGGTCAGCTCAGCAGGTGAACACGGTAAGTGCTGAGTCTGCTCAGCTGAAACCCAAGTGTCCGATGATATGCTCTGTGACTGCTCACCGTACCAGTGCTCCATTCTAGGAGGACAGGGACAATGTCTCGGTGCCACCAGTGGCCTCAAGGTCTGCCTGGCTCAGAGAAGGTATGAAATAAATATTTGTTGAATGAATGAATGAATGAATGAAAGAAAAACATATAGGCAGGTAGGAGGTATTTCAACCAGAAAGGCCTTTCTGGTCCTGAAGGCTGGATGAGGACTTTTCACCCATGTTTGGGCAAGAAGCTAAGGCTCTCTGATACCAGACTTCTTCAGCAGTGGACTCAGGCGGTGGTAGGACTGTGACCCCTTGAGAACAAGTGCGAATGGGAAACCCAGTGCAGTCCACAAAGGGGGACACTGGACCCAGGACCCAATATCGAAGACTCTGGGCAGTCAAAGAATTTGTCCAAGGCCACATGGCCACCTAAGTGAAGGAGGCAGAATTCAAACCCTGATCTGCGAAGGTCCAGCGCCCTTGCTGTTTCCTTCAGGTATTAATAGCACAATCACAACATAATGAGATGGGACAGTTCTGTGTCTGCTGCCCTGCTGGGCTGTGTGCTCCTTAAAGACAAAGACCGAAGCCCATTCATCAACACGATCCTGGGACTTGGCACAGGACCTGGCCCCCGGACCTAGTTAATAAATATTTGTTCACTAAATGGTAGCTAAGGGCTGGCTTCCCATGCCTCACGCCCTTTTCCTCTTGTGTAAAGGAATTTGCTGTCTTGCATGCTGTGGCTGGGACTGCAAATCAGACCACATCCCTGGAGGGCCATCTGGCAGTACCTTCTAAATTTTACAATGCACATGACCTTTGACCCAGCAATTCCTCTTCTAGGAAAGCTACCTTACAGAAATAACCATACAAGGATATAAAAATATACGGACAAGGATGACAGCAATAGCAATAAATTGGAATCAAGAATGTCCACCCCAGGAGACTGGTTACATAAACCGTGGGTCACCTAGATGATGGAACTGTGGGCTGCCAGACACGGCAGGAGGGAGGAATGTAGCGGGCCGTTTGTGTGCCGGTATGAAAGGTATCCAGGATATATCAGTTGGGAAACAGAGCAGGACGAGTGGTGTGCACGGTATGCTCCCTTCTCTGCTTACGGCAACGATATTGGTATATTCAAGCCTTGTATCTATTTTTTTAAAATTCCAGGAAGATACAGACCTGACTGTCACACATGCATGACAAGGATGAGACCGCAGAGACCATGAAGCAGAGGTCTGAACTGCTGGCTGGTGGGAGGGAGGGGACAGGACACCTCACTCAAATTTTTGTGACCAGGCTTATAAACTAGTAGAACAGCTAGATGAACGAGCCCCTTGCCTCTGACGTGCCTTGAATGTCCTCTCCGTGGGGACACAGGCACCAAGCGTCACAGCATCTGCTGTCACGGACCTTCACAGGCTGGGGGCTCCTGGCGATCCGCAACAAGAGAAGGGGAGTCCAAGTATTGAGGACTTGGCCCATATCCCGCACTTGACAGGTGGGAACTCATTTATTCCCCCAATCAGAAAACTGAGGATCAGAGAGAGATGAAGGGACTTGCCCAAGGTCACCTAGCTACCAGAAAGGAGAATGAACCCAGCTCTGCAAGACCTGAAGCCTGTAGGACAGGCATCCCGTTACCTGGCTGCTCTGTTCCCTTCCCCAGAGATGTGGAGACCCAGGGCTGGAGAAGGCACCCATAACATCAATGAGGGAGGGCTAGGACCTCATTGGAATGCCCTGGAACTCCAGGACCAGTTGAGGTCATCCCCAAGGACATGCTGCTACCTGACAATGGCCCACCCTGTGAGGCAGCTGTGGATTCCAACCTGATTGCCCAACCCCAGGGCCCTGCTCAGGGGACAATCCACGGGGAGGGTCCCTCTCCCACACCAAACACTGGAAAGGCCGGCAAGGGGCCAGGCAGGGGCTGCAGGGAGGTGTACCTTTCAAGAGCTATGAAACCTCAGACAAATCTCTGCACCTCTCTGGCTGCATCTTCTCATCCAGAATATGAGACTATAAAGCGTTCCTGCTTACATGGCACTTTTAGTGTGCTTTTAATAAACTGCTCATTGTTGAGTAGTAATAGACACACAGAGAGTTCCTGTACACCCTTTATCCAGCTTCTCCTCACGTCAATATCTTCTATAACCACGGTACACGGCTGTCGAAGTGAAGAAATTAACACTACACGTAACCACTAACTAAGCTACAAACTGCACTCCACTTTCACAGTTTCCCCACTAACTCCCTTTCACTGTTCCCGGACCTGACCGGGATCTCACTGTGCATTCAGTCACCCTGTGTCCTTAGTCTTGAATCCACTGACAGTTCCTCATTCTTTCCTTGGTTTTCAAGACACTGTCACTTTTGAAGAGTACTGGCAGGTGTCTCATAGAATGTCCCCCGACCTGGGACTGGCTGACGGCTTCCCATGATGAGACAGGCTTGTCCTTTTTGGGGACGATCCCACCGAGGGGAGGTGTCCTTCCCATCATATCCCATCGGGATGCGTGACGTGCACAAGACTTCTCACTGGTTGACGTCAACCTTCATTGCTTGGTTAAGGTGTTGTCTCTGGGTAGTTCTCTCCTCCCTGTTCCCTGCTCTTGGCAAGTGTGTCACTGAGTCCAGCCCACACTCCGGGAGAGGAGAATAAAACTTGACCTCCTGGAGGGGGACTTATTCATCTACATTATTTGGAATTCTTCCGTAAGGAAGAGTCATCCCTTCTCTCCCATTTATTTACATCTGTACAGACTCATGTTCCTTTCTCGTAATTCTTCGGCATATGAGGCAATCACACTGTGATCTATTACTCAGATGGCCCCAGTGTTGGTCTTTGCCTCTTTCGTGTTTCTCTCTTGTCCTGCTGAGGTACCTCCAGCCTTCTCTCTCCTCTGGCGCTCCTTTGCTTTCTGGCCCAAGGTTGATCTGTGCTTATTCTGTGCTCTTCCTGCCCCAGTCCTGGAAACAGCTATTTCTTCAAGGAGCCTTAGGTCCTTTAACTGAAGACTGGCATTTGGAAACCAAAATCTGGTGTAATTATTATATTTTTAATGATTAAAAACATGCTTATGTCAAAAACTCCAGTATTCTAAAACGTATGAAGGGAAAAGCAAGTCTCCCCCAACCCCTGAGCCCTCATCTCCCCTCCAGGGGCAGTGACTACCGATGATTCCAGGTGTATCCTTCCAGAAACAGACAATGTCTATACCTTGCAGGGTTATGGTGTGGACAGATGAGATGAGGAGCTATATGCAGAACCGGCAATATGCCCATCCCTTCTCATCTTCTTCTTTCCTCCCTGGTTCAGCAGCTCTGTGCAGGGAGAACAGGTCCAGGTATGGGATGGGGGAGGGGTGGGGGGACAACAGCAAGAAGGACACTACTCACTAATGGCCCCAGTGTATGTCGGCTGCGTGAGGTCCTTGGGCACCTTCCTGTAGATATCAAACCTGCAGAGAGCAAAGGGGACAGGGGTGAGGTGGGCAAAAGGGGGCGGGTCTCACACAGCAGGGGCGATCGCGTCACCTGGTTGGAGAGCCACAGCTCTTCCCATAACCAACTACTCCCACTCTTTCAGGCCATCTCCCTCAGGAGGCCTGCTGAACACCCCCTCTGAGGGGGCCCTGCCCCACTCCCTGGGAGTACTTAGAACTACCCCAAGAGGACCCTTGTTTGGTTACCTTTCTGGGTTGATCTTCCCCCCCACCCCCATCACAATGGCACCTCCACAAGGGCAGGGACCTTGTCAGGTTCTGTCCTCTGCCAAATCCCCAGACCCTACCATGGGCCTGGTGGGTAGCAGACACTCAGTAAGCACTTGTGGGACAAACGGAACCCACGTCTTGGGCTTCTCTAATGATGAAGGAAATAGGGAAATGCAGTCTTTCCTGAGTTCCATGACGGCACTGCATTCTTGCCCGGAGTCACCTCCCCTCCCCCTCTTCCCCTTTCTGCCCCCCCCTCCCCCTCCCCTTTCCACTGGCCCCTGCCCCAGCTCCACTCCAAGGCGTGAAGTTAACCTAAAATCCTGCCTGAGGCCCCCTGTCTCGGGGGCACTTTGCCACGGCTCTGGCTCCTGTCTACTGCGGGTTTCCTCCCAACACACGGAGCAGATTCCTTTCCTTCCTATGGGTCCCACCACAGCAAATGAGGGTCAAGGGGACAGCAGAAGGTGTGGGGGCTTGGAAGTCAGAGAGACACAGTGTCCTTCTGGCCAGCTCTTTAATTAAGACTTCAGGCCTCAGAATCAGACCACCCTGGGTTCAACTCTCGGGCCGGCCTTCCTTGCTATGTGACTTCAGGCAAACGGCTTCACCACCCTGAGCCTCAGTTTCCTTGCTCTTGGCTACTATTATCAGGCCCTGCCAGGCCACTGAGAGGTGTAATGGAAAGAAATGTCTGGGGTGGATTTTCACCGTGTTCACAGCGAAGGCTCCTCACACACTTGGCTTCCTTCCTGTCACTGGAACCTGAGCAGACAGTTCTCACCAAAAGGAGCTCCATCAACAGAGCTCTGAGTCCGCACAGTGCTCCCCGGCTCTCCGGCAGGACTTGGCAGGGTGAAGCCACCGGCCGCTCCAGATCTCAGGGGACCAGTGGACATGTGGTTCCCCTTCGGTGATTTGGAAAAGCTGTCAGCACCCCGCTAACCTCACGGCAATGACTTGGAATCTTGCGTAAGATCTGCTGTTTGACTCCCCTGCGTTCACTCTAATTGCACGTGAACTGTGCTGGGTTTCCTAACACCTCAGGGGAGAAGATATTCCTGGGGCTGCCAAGTTAAAAGGCAACACTTTCCCTCCCGCCTGCTCAGCTACCAGTCATAGGTTCATGGGGCCCTGAGGGGCACCAGAAACGGGCTGGGAGTGTGGTCAAGAGGGAGGGGTCCACATGACTCAATTATCCAGGCCTACTCATCTCCCCTATTCTGAAAATGCAGGCCCCTTTAGCTGTCAGAGGCATATGAGAGGTAATGAACTGTGGAATGAGCCCACCTGGGCTCAAACGTGACCCGTGAGACCTTGGGCACATCACTGATGTAACCTCTCTGTGCCTCAGTTCCTCTGGCTGTGAAATGGGGGCAACAATACTATCTCATAGCACAGCGATTAGGACCAAGTGGCTTCATGCACATAAAGCACGTGGGACCATGCCTGGCTCCCAGGAAGTACTATAAGAATATTGGCAGTTACTATTATTAATAGTCATCTAACATTTATGAGCACCCACTATGTGCTAAGTCCTCTTTTAGGCACTAGGAACATAGCTATAAAAATTGGCCCTTGGCCCGGGTGCCTATAGTTTAGCAACAGGACAAACAAGGAAATGGAAGGAGTGGTGCTCCCTCACGGGGTTTGCTGAAGGTGCTGGAGGAACCCAGGAAGGGCACCTCAGGTAATCCACGAAGCTTCCAGGACCAGGCAGAGCAAGAGGATCGGAGGAAGGGTGTGTGGAGGCATAAAGTAGTCCAGGTAGGGAGAACAGCAAGACCCAAGGCCAAGAAAGAGGACAGAGCTTGGCGTGCTGGAGCACGGAGTTGACAGGCACAGGGCGGCACTGGGATGGGTGGGAGGACCGGGCACCAGAGAGGTGGGAGGGGCTTACAATCAAAGCTTCCCCAACCAGTAGCTATCAGGTCACCAGCCAGGGCCCACAGGCAGAAACTGGGCCTCACAGTTTAAATGCTATATAAACCATCACTCCAAAACTGGGAGTTTCACAGGAAGTCAGAGGCCACTCAGGGTGGGGAGATGGGAGTAGCTGGGGGCAGAGTGTCGGAACCTGGTTAAGGGTGAAGAGGGAAGAGAAGGGAGAGTGATACACAGGTGGGGGGAGCGCAGTAAATGAATATGGAAATACAGTGAGGATAATGGGGGCCAGCTGCCTCACTGTTGGGGAAGGAAGGCATCCATGGAGAGAAACAGAATAAACTTGGTGGTGCTAGAGTGGCCATGGGGGTTTCAACTGTGAATTCATGATTTTCGACAGACACAAACACACAAATACACATCATATTAACATCTGTCCCCTAGCTCATTCCACAGAGAGGGTCCAGGAACAGTGATAGGCAGGTAGCAAAGAGGGCCTCTGATACTCAATTGTTGGCTTCTAAATATCCCTCTTTACTTGGAGAAATGGCCAATTCCAGGGCTAGGCAGGGAAAAACCAAGAAGAACTTGGAGCACCTTCTTATGTCAGAAAGCAAGAAAGTGTTCAAAGAATGATGGGGGCACTGGCCCAAGAAAGGACAATGTGAGCCTTAAAATCAATAATCATAGGAATAGATTATAACCCATTGGATAAAATAGGAAGCCACAAATCTATATAAAGAAATGAATAAATCAAAAGTGTGACAAGGGACAGGATATTTCTTCAAAGTATGTCCCCACAAAATCCTTCTTAATTACAAAGGGAAAAAGTAACTGTACAGTCGAGAAACTTGACATCATCTTAACCGAGTGACCAAAGTGAGTGTCACCAGGAAGAGGAACTATCATGTGCCTCTTGATCTGACTTACTAGGGAGGGTACACCATAAACTCCTGTGGGGACCTTGCTCAGAATGTACAACCTCAAATGAATCATGAGAAAGCAAGCCGCAAATCCAAACTGAGGGTTCCCGAGTGGCCAGTACTTGTCAAAGTATCAAGGTCATGGGCGTAAGGAAAGGTTGAAGAACTTTCAGAGATTGGAGGAGACTACAGAGACATGACAACTAAATCATGGAGGATGTCCTAGACGAGAAAAAGGACATCAGTGGGACCATGGCTGGGATTCGAATAGGATCCATGAATCAGTTAATACCTCCATATAGGGTTGTTTTCCTGGTTGTGATAGTGGTTTTTGTTATGTAAGATGGTGACATTTGGGGAAGCGTGGGTAAAGGGTATACGGGAAGTCTCTGCATTAGCTTTGCAAATTTTTTTGTAAGCCAGAATTTATGGCAAAATAAAAAGTTAAAAAAATTGTTTAATAGAATTTCAGAAAAACAATTTAAGGGGGGAGATTTCACATGAAAATCCCACACATCTGTTTCTTCACACATACTCGATCCCTGTAGGCATCTGATTTTGAGGCGGTGGCTTAGCAGATGTTTGTTGAGTGTGCTGGGTGTCAAGATCATGTCTTTGTTGGGGATGGGGAAGAGTGGTGGAGGGGAAGGCTGAGTGAACAAAGGTCTAAGAGCGGAGGGGAGACAGACCAAACTACAGGAGGCAATGGTGATCCAAGGAAAGAGGTGCTTTGGAGACAGTCACTGATGTGAAACCAAGATCACTGTCAGCCTGTGTTGGGCACTTTTACACATACATATTCACACTCAATTCTTGTAATAACCCTGGCAAGCACTGATATCCCATTTTTCCAAGGAGAAGACTAAGGCTAAGCTATAAGCAACTTGCTCAAGGTCACCAAGCCCATGACCAGTAGAGCTGGGAATAAAACCCAAATCTGAGTCATAGACCATGGTCCTTCTATTTCCCTATATACTTGTGGGAATCGTATAGAGCTCACTCCTTGGTAGGTTAAAATCTCAAGGTTTTGCTAACTTTTCCAAAGATGCTGCCATAGAGCAGGTAGGAATCTCCTGGAAGATAGGGATCAGCTCAAAATACTTGAATTTATTCAACAGCTATTTACTAAGTACTTGCGGGTCATATTCTAGCTATGTGGGAAAATGGAAGTAGTCAAGGTAGACGTGGGTTCTGCCTTCATGAAGCTGCCAGTCTAATAATGCTTTGACGCCTTAAGAAGGGCCACCTAAACAGAATATTTTCTAATAATTACCCATTCCCACACCATAAATCTAAACTGGGGAGTGGTGGGGGGGGGCTGGGAAACAGAGAGCTGAAAAAGACCCTGGGTTCAGAGCTGACCACAAGCCAAGTGAGTCAGCAGTGAATGTCACTAAGAAAATAGGCTGGTGAGAACCTAGGCATGTGACAGACTGGGAAGTGAGCCGTCCTCTCTGACTTACATTAGTCAGTCCCTCATCGCAGTGATGTGGTGATGCGATTTACTGTGGCCACCCACTGTCAAGAGAATATGGAGGAAAGTGTAGAGAGTGGAGGAGGGGGAAGGGATGCTTGCTGTATATCCAGTGTGTACTCAGCTCACACTCTGCCTTTGACTGGCATGTTCTCACTCAATTCTCTTTTGGCCAACCTTCCAGTTAGGGATTTTTAGTCCATTTTATCAACGATGCTCAGAGAGACTGGTGGTTTGGCTGAGCTCACCCAGCTGAGAAGTTCCACAGCTAGGAATCTGAATCCAGGCCTAACTGATGTTCTTGCTGCTTTTCCCAACAATGTGGGGACAAACCAAGACCATTTCGGTGGAAAATACATTGTAGGAAAAAAAGCTAAAGAACTGGAATTGCGTAGCCTCCAACAGAGAAAGCGAAAAGGTGGATTCTTTATTGTTGTCAAACAAAACCCGGTCTTCTCTGGCCCTCCCACTAGACTGTGATTTTCTCAAAGGCAGGACCTGAGCCTTCTTCCTGCCCAGTCCTGCCCAACCCAGGCCCTTGGGGAACTGACCTTAATGAATGAATCTGCACAAAGATAAGACCCACTGGCAGGTTAAGATGAAATGGATAGTGGGGAAGCTGAGGCTTCTAGGGTTCCTTGTAATGAATATTGAGAAATTTTCACTTTGAAAAGGGGGGGGTGCAAAGTGGGCTTGAATCAAAGAGAACTGTCAGCTGGCCTTAAGGAAGACTGACTGATCTGGATACCAAGTGCCCGGAGAACGGAGCCAGTGACTGGAGCTAGGTGGGCAAGAGGTTTATCACCTGCTAGGGAAGGATGCAAACACGGAGACCCCACAGGGGCCTCCTGCCTTCAACACTGTCCACTGTCAGGTCTAGAAGGTACTCTGAAATCACTATACCCAACTGATTCAATTTACAGATAAGAAAATGAAAGCCCCAAGAAGAGGAGTGACTTGTCCACTTCAAGGTATCATTAAATTAAAAAATATTTAAAACAAAAACAAGCCAATAAAAATCTTATGAAATCCTTGCTATCCCTTATGCTCTTAAAAAGCCATGTACTACTTTTTCTCAACCAGGGATAATTTTGTACACCGCCCCACCCACCGAGACATTTGGTTGTCACACCGGGGAGTAGGGGTGTTCCTGGTACCTAGCGGGTTGTGGCCAGGGCTGCCAATACATCCAACAATCCTACAATGCACGGGACAGTCCCCCACAACAAAGGATCACTGGCCCCAAATGTCCAGAGAACTTAAGTTGAGAAACCGTGTTGTGTGCAGAGCAAAACTTCACATGTGGGAAGCTCATTTTCCCTCTGAGTCTGTGTTCTGTCTGAAAGGCGGCCAGTTGCCTCCGCTGGGTGAAGTCATGGCCACGGCCTCAACTGCCCCCATGGAGACCTGGAATCTGGACTGAGCAGTCTCTCCTTCTCTCTTTTGCTCCGTGCCTGAGACGGAAGAGCTCACTTGGACAGTCCTGGGCAAAAGAACCCACAGAGAAGAGATGTCTACCTAGACTTGTGGCTCACTATGATGGGAAAGTACCAGTGTCACCATTATAATCGAACATGCTGAATCCGTGCCTCTAACGCATTCTACCTTAAGATCAAACATACGTTGACATTAGTACAGCAGTTGATGAGAGCAGAGGATTTACTTAACAGAAATTCACTTTCCATGCCACATCCAGCCTACTGAGTGAGGAAGGCTACATAATAACCTCACCCAAAATAAACACGCATAAGTCTTCTTCTGCTCCCAAGCAAGGAAACTGCCGCTGGAAATGTCTGACTAATGGATTTCTTCTGTAATTTCTTTTCATAGCAGAATGCCTCAGCTTTGCTATTTTAACTTTTGCTGCTCGGGACCTCACTTCTCCCCGGCTCCCGAAGACGAATCTCGGATCACTCTGTGGTTCGCCCTATGTGGGCGGCGACCAGCAGGCACTCGTGATGTCACTGTTTCCAAGGCTTAATGAAATTATACGCCATTGGGGAGCAAGTCATTGGAAGCGGTGGGTCATGCATCCCAAAAATAGCCAGCAAGGCTTTTTGTTGCTGCTTTGGCCTGGTCACCCCTGCCCACCAGCCTGTCAGAGCCTTTGGCGCCAAGTTCCAGGGAGTTAGGTGAGAAGTGTGCCTGTTTGTTCACTTACTCATTTCTTCCATCTTACTGAGAACTCCTGGTGTGTGTGTGTGTGTGTGTGTGTGTGTGTGTGTGCTTGCGCATGCACACGCACGTGCATGCCGGAGGGCACACAGAGGTAAATGAACACATCTGAGCTGAGCGTAGGCAGAGGAAGAACCAATTCTTTTCTGGTTCTGGAAAGAACCAACCACCCGTTCTCTTGAGCCCTGGAATCACTCTCAGAGCCCCCTGAATCCCGTCCTTGATGTTCAAATGCTAATATGAGCCCACACCAATATTCTCTCTGTCAAAAGAAAGGGAAAAAAGTCTGCCTCCTTCTCTAGCCCAGACAGAGGAGCTCGGGGGGTGAGTATTGACGATCACAGCTACCCGGCGGCTGCCCCACATTGTGAGGGATGACCATGCACCCAGCCATGGACTCAGACTTGACATTCATTAGCACACATCCTTTTTACAGACTGTGCAATAGATATCATCCTTCCTCCTATCTCACTCGCCCAGGATGCGGAGGCAGGACTCAAACCCCCGCAGTCTAGTTTCAGGACACGTGCCTCTACCCACCGTTCCGCAGGCCTCTGTGAAACAGGGACAAGCAGGGAGCTGGTGGAGTGGAGGTCTGGGTGGTGACCCTCTGTGCACACAGCACTATCACAGGCATAGGTCTCTCTCTCCAGCCCACCCCCGTGGCTCTCTCCCTAAATCTCAGTGTCTGTGTGGTCTCGATCTAGAATGTGTTTCCCCAGCTCCAATTGCCTCCACTGTGACCTTTCCCATCCCATAATTCCTTCTCTGACCACAAAGTCCTGGTCTTTCTCCTCTCCTCCTTCCCACAGAAGCCACCAAGTCTGGCCAAAAAGGAAGAAGAGGTTCTAGAAGGCCCCTCCTGAGGCAGCCTCCCCAACCTCCCCAGGCTCTGTGGACATATACATTCCTGGCATGGCCCTGAGATGGCTGTGGAGGGTCCTCCACTGGACTGAGACACTCAGACCTGTTCCTCATCTTCTGTGGATCATGCAGAGCTTGGCCATTAACGGCATCCAGCAAATTCCAGATGAAAATACAAAATGATGCACATGCAGGCTATTCATCCCAGCACCGGTCATAACAGTGAACAACTGGGTACCATCTAAATGTCCGTCATAGGAGACCATGGAATACACTACAGACCATCCATAAAGTGGAGGATGTTAACAGCTAGAAAGGGGAACAAGGAAGGTCTCTATACGTAACAGAAGACAGCAAACTGCGGAATGTTGACTTTTGTTAAATTTTATGCATATGGGGGCGCTTGGGTGGCTCATTGGGTTAAAGCCTCTGCCTTTGGCTCAGGTCATGGTCTCAGGGTCCTGGGATGGAGCCCTGTGTCGGACTCTCTGCTCAGTGGGGAGCCTGCTTCCCCCTCTCTCTCTGCCTGCCTTTCTGCCTACTTGGGATCTCTGTCAAGTAAATAAATGGAATCTTTGAAAAAAAAAATTTTATGCATATGTTTTGTGGGGAGGGTAGTGATAAAAATAAAAATATAAAAATAAATAAATATAAAATAAAAAATGAAAAATAAAAAAAAAGAACACCCTTGCTTACATCTTCAAATTTATGAGGTAACAGCCACAGATTTAATTTGTAATAGCCACAGGTGCCCATCAATGGGCAAATGGGTAGACAAATTTGGCATATCCACGCCAACGGACTATTACTCAGCAATAAAAAGCAATGAAGTATTGACATGAGCAACATGAATGATTCTCAAAATAATTATGCTGAATGAAAGAGAAACTAGGGTACATATGGTATGATTCTGTCTCTATAAAATTCTCAGAAGTGTTCTATGGTTTTCAGCATATGGGTGTTCTCTTGTCAAATTTATCCCTAAATATTTAATATTTTGTATACATCTCCTAAGAATAAAAGTAACAATTTGTGTTAGCTTTTGGCTACTTCTACTGCTTCTGTTTGAAGATATAAAATTTTGGACAAATACAACCTAGTCTAGACCACAGGTTGTCAGTTGTCCGGGGAGAAAGAAGAGAGGGATGTGCAGAAACTTTAAGGGGTGATGGAATAAATTTGAAGTTGGAATTCACAATCACTATGTTGATTGTGACGATGGTTTCATGGATGTATACATGTTAAATTCCTCAAACCATACACTTTAGCTATGTAAAATTTCTGTATGTCAGTTATACCTAAGTAAAGCTGTTAAAAAATTTTAATGATGGCTATAGCTAAAACACATCAAACACATTAAGCAATCTATAAATTCATAACAACACTTCAGAAAACAAAAAAAAGCCTCTTTGGACACTTTCGGAGATACTAGGCCACCAACTCATTATTCTAAAAATTAGCAAATAAAAAGAAAGTACTGATTCTGACTTTTTTTTTTGTATACAAATGCATTTCTACCTAACCAAATAGATGAAGGCAAAGTTCTATTTTACAGAATAATTCCACAGAATAATGAGGAAGGACCAATAGAATTAGAAAAACCATCCCTGTGTATCCTTTGATAAAACAATGGATCTTAGCAATGATCAGAAACTTAATAATAGATGGACCAGACTATAGCCACCCGAACCCAATAATCAACCTTAGTATCTTAAAGAGAAGACAACTAGTTTGTCGGTACCTTTTAACTCAATGCAATTGGAAGTACACAGCATACTTCTTAACAGCTGGCCTAGAACAACTTCACATTTCACCTTCCATTTAATCCTTATCCCACAGCAGTCTGCCCTCTGACATCAACCTCCCATTCAGTCTAAGATCACCCAAGAGTCACTAAGGGCCAGATGCCATTGGCTCTCCTCAGTATGCCTCCACACTGAACCTGCCAACTGTCCCTTCCTTCCTGGATTTCTCTTGGCTGCCTAATGTTCCATGGCATTCTCACTCTCTGGTACCCTCTCTGTCTGCTCCTTTCCTCCTGCTATCCCTGACATCCGGGTGTGCCCCCAGAAGTCTGTGCTGAGGCGGCTTCTCTTTTAGCTCCCACAGCCAACTCATCGTGCCTTAATTTACTGTGCCAAGTTCCAGGGAGACAGGAGAAAGTCAACAAGACAGATGTGGTCCCTGTCCTCGCAGAGCTCACACGGTAATGCCCGAGGAGTCTCCTCATGCCCAGGGGCATCCCGCCTGCCCCTCACACTTGATATGTCCAAAACAACACTCAACAGCTTCTCACACAAAACCTGTTCTTAGGATCCCAGAAGGAAACTCAGCAACATGGAATCCAAACTCATGCAGCTTCAGATAGTTACAGTAAAAGAGAAAGGGCAGTAGCATTTTGTGCTAAGAGGCAAGGCCCCCTGACTCCTTTCAAGTCACTGTCTGTGTTCTCTTGGGGGTCTGCAAATGTCTGAGAAGTGGTGAGATGCACTGTGCTGGCCGGGGGGCCCACACTGCTGAGCAACACAGTAAAACCGGCTAATCAGGAAGATGACCAAGGTAGTCTCAAAGAGTGTTTTAGATGGTCTATCAGAAAAACGGGAGCAGGGCCGGACAATGCCCTTTACCTGTTACCTGGACCTGGGCTAGTCGGGGGAGAACAAAGCTCATGACCAGCAGGGAGGGGGAACTGGCCGGATAGCACTAAATCCTAAAGCGATCTGTTCCCTGAGAAGTCAAGCAAGAGGCCCTTTGCCTCTATGTCTGGAATGTTCTTCCCTCAGATATCTGCATACTTGCTGCCTCCCTTCATTTATGCTATATTCAGATGTCACCTCCTTGGAGAGGCCTCTCGTGGCCACTAACACACCTCTCTCCATCTCCTTACTCTACTCTCTTTTTCTTCATAGCACTTGAGATCACTGCTTATGTTGTGTTATGTGCATTTGTTCATTGCCCGATTCCGCATTAGCATGTAAGTTACAGAAGAGCGGGAACCGTGTCTGCCTTTGAGTTCCACTATATCCCTAGAGCCTAGAAAAGTACCAGGCACACAGTAGGCTCACAGAAATGGTTGTGGAATAGATGAAGGAGGCAGCTTTTCTCCAAGTGTGGTCCTTGCACCACAGCCTCAGAATCTGCCAGGTAGCTGATTAAATCCACCAAGAGCTGTCAGGGCCCCCCTGTGGAATGTACTAAACCAGCACAGGGGTAGGGAGGGCAGGCATTTGTGGAAAATGTGCACTTCACAAGATTCTGGTGCATGCTAGAATTTCTAAGGTATCAGCGTTGTATTGATTTCCAACTTCAAATTTATTCCCTAAGACTTTTGGCATGTACCCGCCTGTGTTACCACAGGTCAACAGAGGGATGGGAAAGGGGACTGGCATTTCCTGGGCTCCTACCCTATGGGCCGAGCCCTACTTACTACACTTGACCTACTCTATCCCACTGAATCCTCTGTACCACCCGTGAGATGCCATCAACAAGTGTGTAAACTGAAGCTCAGAGAGGCCAAGCCACTTGCGTAAGTTCATACAACCAGTGAGAGGTAGAGTTAGGCTGAAACTCTGGCTGGCCTGACCCAGAGGCTGACCCTTACCCTGACCCTCTTTGTCCTCCCCAAAGCTCTGCACTAGGCCCTGGGGCCCTTGGCTGTCCACAATCAGCACTGCCCTCCAGTGCCAGCACAAAGCCTGGCACCCACAGCAGGCTGTGGGCACTCGGTGAGCGAGTAAAGGGGGAAGGGTTCTGTGGAGCTTTGGAACTGTGGTGTGGTGCCACTCTGAGGCCCTGGCAGAGCACAACCGGATGAGGACCCCTTCACCCCCATGTACCTCCCCCCACGCTGCAAGAGCTCGATGAGCTCACAGAAAGAGGAAAGGCCTGGTGTCGGAGCCGCAAGACATCAGGCAGCCGGGGCGTGGCTGGGAGTCAGACTTCCCACTGTCAAGGCCACAGGGAGCGCAAGCCAGGGGACAGCAAGGGCCCCCAAAGTGTTTCCAAATCACTGGAAACAGGACGTAGCTGCCAGCCCCACACCAGGACACAACATCATCCCGAGAGTGGAAGCTATAAATGGAAATGTATTCTTAGAGGGGCAGAACATGAGTGGGGGTTTTTCAGAAATGACCCATCATAGGATAAAAATACAGACGGCATTTAAATGCTCAGCAGCAGGAGCTATTCCGGGGACTGGGTTCTCGTCCCTGCGGCTCCTGGCCAGAGCACGGCCTTCAACAGAGATTTAAAAGGAAGAAACAACCGGGGCCAGTGTTTTTAAGTCTGGGAGCAAAGTATTTGAGAGAAAGACACCCGTGGAAGGTGCCCCCTTTGGGGCAAGCCCAAATGTCACGTGACCTCCATCTGCACCTGCCCATAATTCAGTTTTACTCTGTCCTATCAGACCACCTTTTGGACAACGTTCTCAGCTACCTTAAGAAGTGTGGGCTGAGCTCTGGCGAGCCCTGGGGATAAAAGCCCTTGGACAGGATCAAGATTTTAAGAGGTTTGCAGGTCAAAGAAAGTAGAATAATGACAAACCCGGAGGTGGAGCTGATGTCATGGAAAGGGGAAAGAGAGTATTTATTAAGCCAGGCTCTGGACTCATGACAGCTCACTGAATCCCCAAAACCATCCAAGATACAAAAGCGAAATTCAGCCCTTTTTCACAGAAAAGGAAACTAAGGCTCAGAAATGACTGTGTAGAGTCGGCGACTCTTGGGCTGAGACCCTAAGCCTAGAAAGACAAGCAGAAATGACGCTAAGAAAAAGGGCAGAAGGGTGTCTCAGGCAGAGCAACAGCTCCTGCTGAGGTTTGTGGCTCCAGAAACCCAAGGTCACTCGACTGGCATGTGGTAAAGCTGGGCCTTGCACCCACACAAAGTTACCGTGCCAGGCTGGGAAGCAGCGACGTGCTTTTAGAAAGCAAGGCCTGGCTCTCAAATTAAAAGGGGAAATTTTTCAGACAATCCCATGGCAAAATGCATAAGGAAAGAGATCAAAGCGCCCTCCTTGGTGACCATTTTCATTCGGGCACATCTCAGTACTTTTCAGTTGTTTCACAATAAACAGGTTATAATTGAAAAAAATAAAGACAGGTAGGACTGCCCTCTCTCCCTCGCACCTACCTCATGGCCCCACCAACACTCCTTGTGTCAGAAAGGCCATTCTGTCCCGGGTTCATTCATTTACATGCATCATGCCCTCTGTTTGCATCACCGCTTCTCTCTCTTCCTCCACCCGCTCATTCTTTCTGTCATGATTGAGTACCTGCTGGGTACCAAACACTTCTACGTACTAGGAACACAAGAGTGTTCAGACACAAAACTCCCTGCTTTTGCCTAGCTTACATCCTTGTAGGAGAGACAAACAATGAGTGAACTAATATGTAAATGCTGATAAGTATTATGAAGAAAAATAAACCAAGCTAGAAGACAGAGTATAACATAGGCGCTATTTTCGATGGGGGGAGAGTAGTAATGGCTATCAGAGAAGCCCCATCTAACAAAGTGACATGCAAGTGGAGATCTGAATGAAGTGAGAGAGCAACTACCTGGATATCCAGGGAAGAACAATCCAGGCAGAAGGGATAGCGAGTGCAAAGGCCCTAAGGCAGGAAGCAAATTTGGCAGACTCCTAGAACAGTAAAGAGGCTAACACAGCTGGGAGTGGGAGGAGAGGTCAGAGGATGCAGTAATTCTTTAAAACTCAGCTCACACTTCCCTTTCTTTAAGAATCTACCTCTAATTAGCCCCAGGCTGGCTGGGGCACCACCTTCTGGGCTGCCCATGGCCCTTGAGCTTCGGTCAGTCATCATATCGCACATGGTGTGTTGTTACTAAATAGGTGTGAACTGTAATCATGAATGAACAGCACAATCCACTCTGTCTCATTAATACTATTTGTGTTTTCCCCTAGAAGTTGTGAACTCCCCCAGGGCAGGCTGGCCTGACGCATCTTGGGCTCCCTAGTGCCTGGAACTGCTCTCTTAAGCAGGGAGCATGCATCCTCTTTAAGTAACAAGAGGCTCACGAAGCCACAGGTGACTGGGTCTTTTGCAGGCAAAGAGCTCACCTGAGATGTGTGGGTGAGATCCCTTAGAAAGCACAGGCTTCCTAACCACCCACCATCAATGAGACTTCACAGAAGAGGCTGACGGGAGGCAGGGAGGAAGTGACAGAAGGAAGGAGGGCAAGAAGACCTCCTCCACACACCCCCTAATGGTGAACATCTGCCTCACCCCTGCTTCCCTCAACAGTCCCCAGCTTAGCTAAGCCTTTGCTTTAAGGGAAGCCCACGTGAGAAAATAAAAATACAAAACCACTAGGGAGTGACTATTCACAGACAGAAAATACTCTTTCCCTCTGAAAAAGAGTCCAGGAAACATCAATCTCCCAAATGACTTAGTGGCCCCGGGCACAGATCACCTGCTGCTCAGATCACCAAATGACAGACAACCAGGCATTACGCGTCTCTGTAGGAAGTAGGGTCCCAAGTAGAAAAATGCCTACAGAGGCTAGGTAGGTATTAAACATGAGAGAAGCCGGCTGACTGGGGCCTGTGGCAAACAGAAGGGTCCAGAGCCCACCAAGAGGGAGCAGACACCGAAAACTAATATTACACTGTATGTTAACTAACCACAATTTAAAAAAAAACTTGAAACTATAAAAAATAAAATCAAATTTAAAAAAATAAAGGGAGCAGAAAGCCCCCCAGCTCAGCCCTCGGCTGAAACAAGGAGCCCCAGAGTGGCTGAAAACCAGGAAAAAAAAACAGAAATCTTAGGTCCTATGTGAAGTCACAATTTAAAAATAACGGCGATGAGTTTTGTTGTTGTTGTTTAAGTAAAACAATATAAGAATCAAAGGAAATACTTCTGCGACTCAGATTTGGCCTGGGGACGATCAAATTTGTGAGTTTGGCCTTAAAGGTTGACTTTTTGTGTCAACAAGGCAGTACAACTATAAAGACAGGAGAGGGCATAGATCTAAACGTTCTAGTGCTAGAAGAGAACTCCAAGAGCACGGAGTCCACGCGTGGCCAAGAAGGTTCGTCTCTGGGAGCAAGTCCAGGCTGCCCAGTTGTGAGGGCTGAGATGGATGAGCAGTGTCTGCCTACGCAATGGGGACACTAGTGACATGCTTCCTGGGTATCTGGCAGGGCTAATCTAGTCCAGATCCATTTTAAAGGCAGAAAAACTGAGGTCCAGGAAGCTACACTGAATCACAGAATGTCACATGTGGGAACTACGCATAAGTCCCAGCAGAGTTCTTCCCACGACACCCAGAAGCCCCCAAAATCTTTAGGCTTTTGGAACTGTTATCTGCCAGAGACTCATCTTAAGAGAGAAGTCATCTTTAAACCGACAATGCATGTCAGTAAGAAAATCAGATTTTTACAGTGCTTCCTTTTATTCATGGTTTCCTAGGGACCGAACCTCTTCTAGACCACCAAGGGGGTCTGAGCCAACAGAGCCATTGGAGACGCTGCCCTCGGCATGCACGGTGTCGTGGTCCAGGGCCTTGAGCTGGCCGAGGCACCTGGCACTGAGGGAGTCTGGGCCACTGGAGGGCTGCAGGCTGCCTTCAGCTCTCCGCCCTCCCACTCAGTGTGAGTCAGGGCTCTTGACCGCAGCGTGCTGGCGGCAGAGTCTTAAGTTTAACTTGGCTCCTGAGCAAAATGTACTTTTCCAAAGGCCATTGATTCAACCAAGCCTGAATTTTGTAATGTCCTGGCGGCCACCAGGCCAGCCTCCTCTGAGCACACGCTGTCCCAGGGAATGGGACCAAAGAATGTGGTGATCACCTCCTACCTTCTCCTTCCTTCTCCCCCAATGGGAGCATCCGTCCATCCCCCTGGCAGAGCCCACCGGCAAGCCTGACATCCTTCTGGCCTCCCCCGGTCACCCAGCTGCGCCATTCCCTCCCTCTGGCTCCCCCACGCCATGCAGGCTCCAGGATTCCATGTCAAACCACACCTGACGGCAGGCCTGGACAAACATCTGGAAAAGACTAGACTGCAGGTAATCTAGTCGTGGAGGCCCTCACCTGCAGAGACACATGCCCCATCCCCCTCACCCCACAGATCACCACTGGGGGTTGGGGGGTCTTCCTGGCAGCCCAGGCAGGAACGGGTGCCTTGTGTACCTGTCTGCTTTTTAAAAACAGACTGTTGGGGCGCCTGGGTGGCTCAGTGGGTTAAGCCGCTGCCTTCGGCTCGGGTCATGATCTTAGGGTCCTGGGATCGAGTCCCGCATCGGGCTCTCTGCTCAGCAGGGAGCCTGCTTCCCTCCCTCTCTCTCTGCCTGCCTGTCTACTTGTGATCTCTCTGTCAAATAAATAAAATCTTTAAAAAAAAAAAAAAAAACAGACTGTTATTGAGAGGAGTTTTCGACTTCACAGCAAAGCTGAGCGGAAGGCAGAAATTTCCCAAACAACCCCTGTTCCCTGTGCACGTAGGCTCTCCCAGAACCAGCATCCCCCCACCGGAGCGGGATGCTTGTTAACGCTGGATGAACCTGCAGTGACACATCATTATTGTCCAGAATCCACAGTCTACATCAGGGGTCACCCTTGGTGGTGTGCAGAACACACGTTTGGACACACATAGGACATTTCTATAGTTCACATGGATAATGACATCATTATAGTTTCACATCCAGCTGTTTCACTGCCCTGAAAATCCCGTTTCTTGCCTATTCATTCCTCCCCCCTTGACAGTGATCTTTTCACTCTCTCCAGAATGTTTTTACCTTTCCCAGAATGTCACATGGTTGGAGTTATACAGTAGACAGCCTTTCCAGACTGGCTTCTTTCACTTAGTAATATGCATTTAAGGTTCCTCTGTGTCTTTTCATGGCCTGGTAGCTCATCTCTTTGCAGGACGGAGCAAATCTCAGCATCTGGATGTCACAGCATACCTGGTTTTTCAATCCCCAAGGTGTGGACCGGCAGAACCAGGGGCACGACTGTCCCATGCTATTGGCGTCATACCTTGGGGCAAACTCTTCTCTGAACTCCCAGGCTTTTTCATTTGTAAACTGGGGATAAAAATGTTGACAACCTCACGGGAGTGAAGATTTCATGTGGAAAGTGCATGCGGGGCATTGATTATAGTTCACAAAACGGAGCAAACACGTGACAGACAACAGCTGCAACTGTCGTCATCACGGGCACTGTGGCTGTCACTAGTATTCATGGGCTTACTGCTGCCTTCTCTACAGAGCTGAGTGGGAGGAAGCGGAGACAACCCAGGCTCTGGGCTCACTCAGGCTGGCATTCAAATCTTGAGTGCGCTTAGGCAACTGGCTAGACCTCTCTGTGCCTCAGTTTACTCATCTGTAAAGTAAGGCTGGGATGGGGATTACACCCTTCTCCTAGCGCGAGGAGATCAGTAAGTGGAATGCAAAAAGGGTTCCCATGAAAGCTTAGTTCTCAGCTGTGACGGACAGGTCCTCAGCATTTCCTAGGAACGGCCCTGCTGAGTGCACCACGCAGGGAAGGTCAACAGTGGGCATATTTGAGGATGGGGATGAAGACTTGCTGGTTAGTCCCAGGGCCAGGAAGGGGATCTCCAAAGCCAAGTGAGTGTGACGAGAAACGAGTGCTGTCCTGCCTAGCTGGCACCCAGGGGATGCCAGCCAAGAGTGGGCCAGGGATGCCTCCGCAGCCGGCCAAGGCCTGGCTAGCCATCTCCTGAGTGTCAGATGACAACAAAGGGCTGAAACACAGTGGCAGGGGGCCAAGGCCAGCTGGCGGTTGTTTCTGCACCTCTAAGGGGTGGAACTAGGGACACGGGGAAAAGTAATGAGACACCACCAATCACGCAGCTCCAATGTGCCCGCAGTGAGTTCCATGGAACTGCTGGACCCCAACAGGAACTCTGGTGTTCTCCCAGAAAACGATGTTGGCCTTTCACCCAAACGGGCCCTGCCCACCCGCGAGGCCCCCGGCCCCACCCGTACCCAGAACAGATGGTGATGTGTTACACCCTCCCACCCACACACCCACCCAGGATGGAGGCCTGGTCAGGATCCCCACTTTCCAGATGAGGAAGGTTAAGGCCGCCCACCATGGCACTGCGAGGGAGCCTTGGAGCTGGTACTCAAACCTTTGACTTTCCGATTCCCCACAGCTGGGAGTCAAGCCTGGAGTTGGCCGACACATCACTCAAAGGCCTCCCCGTGGACGGTTTTCCACCACTCTGCAACTGCACTGCGACCCATTCATTCATTCAGCATCTGTCCCACAGATATCACTAGCATCGATTCTGTTCTGGATGCTGGGCTAGGTCCCTGAGACACAACAGGCCACAAGCAAAGGTAGTCCCTGCCTGCCTGGAGCGAACAGCAAGGAAACCTCCATTACCGATGTGTCGTCAGAGGAGGTGAGTGGCCAGAAGGAAGAGCTCGCACACTTTCCGCCCTCTACCGGAACTGAGGCTGGAGAGTCACGGTGGGTCTGGAGCTGGCCTTTCTGTCTGGGAGCCCCAGCTCTGCCACTTGCTAGCTGTAGCCTTGGGGAAACTTACTTCGAGGCCAGGTACATCAGCTTCCCAGTCTGTCAAACAGTGCCCATCTCACGGGGTTGCTCTGAGAGAGGCCATGTGTTAGAACGTGGGAAGTGCCTGCTTGGCATGGTGCCTGGCTCCATGAATGAGTGCTCACCACCTTACCCGTCACTGGCTGGAGGGTGTGAGGTATAGAGGACCACAAGCATTTTCTTCTCAAAGGAGAACCTTGTTCTCCCCAACAAGTCCCTCTGAGAACTGCCTTGGCAGGGGTGGCACTGGTGGACCCAGAAAATCAGGTCAGAGAGAGGGGCGTGCAAGCTCCCCATAGGTCCAAGACAGACACAGTGGCCTCAGGGATGCCCAGAGTAACAGCCGCTTCACACAGGTGGGAGTGTCTTCCCTGCACACCCACCTCCCAACCCCCAGACCTCCAACCCCTCTGTTCTCTTCCTGCTTCCCCACAACTGGCCTCTCCTTCTGGACTCTGCCCCAGCTCTCTGGATTTCAATAGTGCAGAGCTGAGGCTCTCAATTCCAGAAAGAACTGGAACACTGAAAAATAAGTTTAGTCTAGGCTCAGCAATGAAAAAAAAAGTGCACACAGACACACACAAATTAAGGACCCGTTAAGAATTCATACACAGGCAGTAAAAAAATCTCCTGATATACACAGGAAGGATCGATAGCATACTCAGGAAAGCAGGTTATAACAGGATGGCTGTCGGGGCATCAAAGTTGGAAATGTGAAGAGAAAAGGAATATGGGGGCCTAAGTTTGTTACAGTGGAAGGGGGGTTGGATTAATCTCTGTGCTATATGTCTAAAATAGTCTATGAAAATTTTTAAAAAGCTTAAAAGTACCAAAAAGTAACCAGACACTACAAAACAGAAAAGAATGAACTGCGCACACATGCAACGTGTTTAAGTCCTAGAGACGTCATGCTGAATGAAAGTAGATCCCCACACAGCGTGCCACGAGGAAAAAGCAAAACTAACCAGTGATGAGGAAAATCAGAAGGGCCCCTCTTGGTGTGGGTACTGACTGGGAGGGAACACAAGGGAGCCTTCTGAGGTACTGGGAAGGTTCTGGGTCCTGATCTGGGGGTTGCTCTGTGGCTGTATGTACGCAAAGAGCCATCAAGCCGTGTGCTCAAGATGAGAGCGCTTTATAGTGAGTTATTTTAACTCAACTTAAAAATTAATTAGATTTTTTAAAAAAATCTCATTATTGGCCAGGTTTGGAAACCCTTTGCACTGGCTCAGGATAATAGTCAAGAGACTGTTTTTTAATTTCTTTCTCTATCAGCTTGACATTTGGTTCCCTCATTCGTGTATCTATTGACCTCTCCTCTGGGAACCTTCTCGAGTGAGGTGTCATGGCAGATACACAGGGGAAGGGTTCCAGCCCCAGGGATATGCACAAATGTCAGGCTGACTGAGACGCGCATCCTGGCTCTGCCCTTACTTGTGCTGTGACCCGGGCTAGGTGATGCCCTCTCCGAGATCTGGTGACCGAAGGTGCAAAACGTGGTCAAGACGACAAATGTGGTCAAAGACAACAGTGTTCAACACTGTGCCTCACACATATGAGGTGACCCCTCCCCCAAAATGGGACCTGTTAGTATGGTTCATGCTTTAACCCCTTTAGAGCAAAGTTTTACCGACTGCATGTTACGACTGATTAGTGATTGAAAAATCAATTTAGTGGATTGCAGGCAGCATGAAAAAAATTAGATTACAACAGAACAGAAAATACCTGTTTGCATCGCCTATAATAAAAGGTAGCATTGTTCTATTGAGTTCTTATACATTATCCACTGGACTGCAATACACAATGTTTCTTACAGAGGGTAAATGTCAAAAGCATTTAAATGCCTTGTTCTGCTGAACCCTATGCAGCCCTGTGACATAGCAGGTACCAGCTCAAGGCAACAAGGCCCAGTTCTTAGAATTGTGCAGGAACAATAGTGCACTAAGAGAATAATTCCAATTACCTCCAGGAAGTCATGCTTCTTTTTTTTTTTTTAAGGTTCCAAGTGCCCCGAAGTTGAGGGGTAGTCAGGGAGAGCTGCCTGGAGGAAGCAGCTTCAGGCCTACAACTTACACAGTCAGGCCTGAGCACCCGGGCTTGAAGAAAGAGGTGGTCCAGGCCCCAGAAGGCCTGACGATGTGGTCAGCTGTCCCCCTGGGGCAGCTTCAGAGTGGTCCTGAACAAGACAGTTCTAGGTGGAACCCAGGCTGGACAAACAGCAGGAATCTCCTGAAGGAGTTACTCCTGTTCCACTTCTCTTTTGTGTCTCTTGAATGAGTTTATTTTTATTTTTTAAAAGATTTTATTTACTTATTTGAGAGAAAAAGGGCAGAGGGAGAAGCAGGCTCTCCGCTAAGTGGAGAGCCCAATGTTGGACTGAATCCCAGGACCCTGGGACCATGATCTGAGCCAAAGGCAGATGCCCAACCCATTGAGCCACACAGGCGTCTCTCCTGAACAAGTTTAGAAGTCTCATTTAGGTAGGTCTTTTAACACCCAATAATCTCATTTTTTGATAAAGAGAAGAGTAGACTTTGGAACCTTCTACCGGCAATGGCCATAATGTAGAACTTTCTTGACACTGCTTTGAATTTTATGGATACCTTGGATTCATGGTGGGTGACACTGGTTTTCCATTTCAGAGGGATGAGGTAACATGTTTTTTTAAAAAAAAAAAAAAACCTCTCTATTCAAGCTTTTTACAGTGGGTCCATTTAAAAAATATATAAGGTTTATCTTTGTAAAGGCAAAAAGCATAAAAGTGGCCCAGGAGTCATTGCGATTTGGCAAACGCTGCTAAGGACTCCGAGAACCCAAGGCCAGGCAGTCCCACCAAGGCTCTGCATATCCTGACAGCAGTGAGTGTCCTCAAAGGACATGCTCCCTGCCAAGAGGTGACAGAGCTCAGGAGGGGAGAAACAGACCC
The DNA here is from genome assembly GCF_002288905.1 of Enhydra lutris kenyoni. Taxonomy (NCBI): domain Eukaryota; kingdom Metazoa; phylum Chordata; class Mammalia; order Carnivora; family Mustelidae; genus Enhydra; species Enhydra lutris. The sequence goes on from NW_019154089.1 coordinate 16,726,612, forward strand.
ATTTTAGAAAGAGCATTGTCAAGGCCACCAGCCAAACAGCCATGGAGAATTCTTTATGGAAACAAGGAACCAGGATTTTACAACTGCAAGGTATGCTTTCCAACTCCCGTCAGCATCAACGGGTCTTTCCACAGCGAAGCCCCCCTTTACATTTTCCTCTATTGTGCTTCACCTTTCCCAGTCAGGTCACGCCAGCCTTCTAATAAGCTTTTCATGTCATGATCATTTGACTCTCACAGAGGAGTGGTGCGAAAAGTACAGAAAGTTCACTCAGCTTCCCCCAATGGGAACACCTTCCAGGACCCTAGAACACCACAGAAAAATTCTGAAAACAGGAAATGAACTTTGGAACAAGACTCTCAAGTACACCGTCTTTCTGGTCTTGGATCCAATCCAGGGGCCCACGCTGCACTTAGCTGCTGTGTCCCCTCGGCCTGCTCCAATGTGTGACAGCAGCAGGTCCTCCCTCATCTGTCACAACTGTGTGTTGTGCATTCTGAAGAGTGTGTTAGGCATTCTATAGAAGCTCTCTCAAGCTAGGTTTGTCTGATGTTCTCTGGTGCTTCCAGCCAGGCTGAGCATTTCTGGGGAGAATCCCACAAGGATGTGGCCCTTGCCCGTGTCCCACATCAGGGCCCGTGATGTCCACATCTTATTACCAGCAATACTGGGCTTGAGCAGTTGGCTAAGATGGGAACTGCCAGGACTCACTGCTGTAAGGAACTGTGTTCCCCTTCATGATTACTAAATATTGGGGGAAACATGCTGAGCCCATTTAAATATCTGGTTTCTGTTTAAACTTTCACCCACTAATTTTAGCACTCGGATCTTAACTGTACCAGTTACTATCATAGTGTTCTCTTTCTTTTCTTTTTTTTAAGATTTTATGTATTTCAAGAGAGAGAGCACATGAGCAGGGGGAGGGGCTGGGGGAGAGGATCTTCAGCAGACTCTACAGTCAGTGCGGAGCCCAACGAGGGGCTTGGTCCCACCACTGTGAGATCATGACCAGCGCCAAAATCAAGAGTCAGATGCTCAACCAACTGAGCCACCCAGGTGCCCCAATTTACCATGATTTTTTTTTAAAGATTTTATTTATTTATTTGACAGAGATCACAAGTAGGCAGAGAGAGAGGGAGAAGCAGGCTCCCTGCTGAGCAGAAAGCCTGATGCGGGGCTCAATCCCAGGACCCTGGGATCATGACCCAGGCCAAAGGCAGAGGCTTTAACCCACTGAGCCACCCAGGTGCCCCCTACCATTGTGTTCTAATGGTGATTTTTAACTTCTGTCATCCTTTCTACATTAATTGGAATACCTGTGCCTTTTTTTTTTGGTTTTAAAAAATAAAAGTTCTTGGCAGAAATTTATAAACTTTCTAGTGGCCAAGCTGGCCTTGAGATAAACCATCTCTTCCTACAGATCTGCTGATAATCAGTCCACTGCACCCTAAGGCCTTTCCTGTTCTTTTCTCTTTTCTTCTTTCCTTCCCTTGCCTCATCCTGCCTTACTTCCCACCCTAATTTTTTTTTTATTTTTATTTTTATTTATTTGACAGACAGAGATCACAAGTAGGTAGAGAGGCAGGCAGAGAAAGAGGAGGGGAAGCAGGCTCCCTGACAAGCAGAGAGCCCGATGCGGGGCTCGATCCCAGGACCCTGGGATCATGACCTGAGCCGAAGGCAGAGGCTTTAACCCACTGAGCCACCCAGGCGCCCCTCCCACCCTAATTTTAAGAGCTGGTGAGCACCAGCCTAGCCGAGCAGCACCAAGACAGCTCTGCCGTGTACACGAAGTTTAAACTAGGCTGATAAATCACACCTGGGCATCACACTTACTCTATTCGGGAATCCTAAGGAACTACTATGTCCCAGGTGTTATACTGGGTACAGCAACCTAAATGAGCTCTTGCCTTTACGCCAACTTGAATATGTCAGCAGGATACTTCCCATTTTACAGATCAGTAAGCTGAGGCTAATTTACGTAGCCAACAACCACTGGTGTTGGGGAAATGGGGGTGAACATGACAGGCAAGGCCTGTGAGTTGAGGAACTTACATTCCCATGGAGGGGACCAATACATTTTTTTGATCAGCAAAGAGGGGATGTGAGAGACTGTGATAGGGGCCACTTCCAGCCAGATGGCTAGGGTAGGCCCCGCCAAGCAGGGACCTGAAGGGGAGAGAAGGAGCACGCCATGCCGACAGCCTGGGAAGGGCACCCCAAGCAAAGGCTCGGAGGTGGAAGGTGAAGTCAGCCTGCTGAAGGAGCCACAGTGGCTACCAGGGAAAGGACTCTGGACTGTTCTCCATGATGGATCTGAAGCACAGCACTGAGTGCCCCGGAGGGCGGACCAGGTTTCACCCAGAGTGACCCCCGTGGTCAACAACAGAACCAGGCTCCAACTGAGGCTGGCCTAGACAACGTCCGCCCCAGCCAGGCCCTTCCTCCTCCACACAGCACCAGGCCCAGGCCCTCAGGCAGAGCTCCAAACAGCGTGGAACTCAGGGGCTGGCTGTGGAATATGTTTTTGTGCTCACAAAGAAACACGGGTGTGGCGAATGCCCTGGACTCCTTCCTCACACGAGATCGCTCTGCATCTCCCACTCCGGAAAGCCTGGAGCTTGGGACCCATGCCTGGTACCAGCCCAGGGCCTGCTCCCACGGAGGCGCTCAATTCTGCCACACACACCTCATGGCAACCCTTCACAGCATGGAGATCTGCACGTGCTCTTTCCATTTCTTTATCTAGCAAGCTCTCATGTTCACAAAGTGCAGTGCTGTAGTGAAAGGCACAGGCTTAGGAGCCAGAAAGTCCAGGTTCAAATCCTGCCTCTACCACTAGCTGGGTGACCCTGGGCAAGTGAGCTCCTGATGACCTCATAGGGGTAGCTGTGAAGATGAAATGAGTTCGGAGTTGGAAGAAGGAGGGTGGCGTGGGTCCCCTGAGACTGCTACTTCAGTGTTGCCTAGCACCCTGATCATGGCTCCCCCCACCCCCACCCTCCTCTGCTCCCCACCACCGTGGGAGGACTGAGCCTTATATCCCCGTGAGCTGGCGGGCTCACCTGTCCCTCCCCTGCTGGGCCTGGGGCCTGGCACTGAATAAATGCTGTTTGTTGAAAGAATGAATAAACAATGAACAAACATGTATGAGTAAGGATGGGTAAATAGACGTCAAAGGTAAGATCTAAAGCTCACAATTACTCAGGACAAATACTTTCAACAAGTACCTCTGGCAGAGTTGTGTGATTAAGACAAGGCCAGTAGACACAGGGTCGGGGGAGAAAAGCAACAGAGAGAACAAGGCCAACGTATAATCAGGAACCCCAAAGAACAGATTTGAGAATTTGGAGGTAGAGAAACCTCACTTCCAAACCCTGGAGCCATTACCTACTGGCTGTGCTGCGGCCTTGGCAAGGCCACCGTGGACAGATGGGCAGGCTGTCCCCTGCACAGGGTCACCTGACTGGGGCAGACAGCAAGGGCTGGACACTAGCCCCCACTCAGCTGAAGGAGGTACGGGGGCTGCATAGGGCTCCTGGAAGGGAAGAAGAAAGTTTTCTAAGTGGTTCCCACAGAGGTGGCAGAGAAATGACCCGCAGCTCTGAGCAGCCTGTGTCAGCTCTGAGCCTCAGATCCAGCCTGCAAAGTAGGGCCAATGACAGCAGCCACGCCTCTCCTATCAGGCAGGTGGATGGTGCTATTATCTCCACCATTTACGCCTGGTGCTTAAAGCAATGCCCGGCACATAGCAGGCACTCCGAGAACCTGCCCAATGAATTAATGAGCTAACGTTGTTCACAGGCACCACTCCTGGCCTTCCCCTCCAGGCAGCCTGTAAGTCACGTCCCGGACACACAGTGGGCTCAGAGGCAGGCGGGACCGTGAACTGTAGTAAACTCTCACACCCTTCGGGCTCGGAGAAAACAGAAAACAGAAAGGGCATGGGGTGGGGGTGGTAATTCGGGGCCAGAATGCAGCCTTTTTCAGTCAGCTGGAAAAAGCGATAAGGAGGTGTCTTTGGGAACCATGGGAAAGGTGGCGGGGGGGGAGGAATGGGCCCCATTCACACAGGGCACAAAGGTTATGGCCCTGGCGGAATGCAGGCTGGGTGTGGGGCTGGGCCTGGGAGCAAAGTTCCTGAATGACTGGCTGGCCGGGCCGGGGCCTCAGTCCCCTCTTGGGAACCTGAACGGCCAAGAGCAGTGTTTCATCAAAACAGGAAAAATCATAGAGGAAAAATGCACATGTAAGGGGACTGGTATTTATAGGGAACAGCCTTGCCTCCACCCAAGGTCTGAAAGGATGGACTGGGGGAGGGGACATGGGGGGGGCAGGCAGGAGGGCAGGGCCCTCCCTAGGAAGGCTGCCTGCTGTACACCTGGGCCAGGAGGGATCCTGGGAGTCTGAAGGGGAGCCTGGACCATGGTGTATGAAGAAGGCAATGTGAACATGAGAAGTCATGCCATCACGGTGGGTTCCTGCAGCCACAGGCCTCTCGGGCTACCGACAGATCTTCTGACCCAGCAAGACCCATCCACACAGCTTCCGATCACAGCGGGCTCTCCCTGCTGGTACCTACAGCGCAGGGGGGGCTCGGACTTGGGCTCAAAACACCTGGCAGGTAGGAGCCTCGGGATGTGGGGGCAGGTCCCTCACAAATGCCCAGCCCTGTTTTCTTTCTCTGGACAACAGTGCACTCCCACCCCTGTCTGCAGAGCGCTGGGAAGGCTAGCTGAGATGATGAACTTGGGCCTGCTGGACGCACAGAAGGCTCTAAGTAAACCGCCCTTCTGCAGGTTCATCGGGAGCGGCCTACACAAAAATCCTCTTGGACACATGGTAGCCGGCAAAGGCTCCTCCATCCTACCCCAAGCCTCTGGGACCCACAATCTCAGTGTCTGTGACTTTCCTGCACATCAACACAAGGCTTCTGGCTTTGAGGACCCCAGCTGAGTGGCTCCTCCAGGGAGTGATTCTAGAAGGACCGGGGGTACATAATGGTACAGAGCAACAAGCCCCTCACCTGAACGCTGCAGAAGGACCTCACCTGCTCTGCTCCTCCCCCTCTGTCCAGGGTGAGCTTTTCATGATCTTAAAACCCCTCCCAGGTTGAAGGCTATTGAGGATAGAGGACAGATTCCTAACCATGCCCTATGAGGCCCTTCTGGCCTGCCTCCTTGGACACCTCCAGCCCAGCACTCTTTGGCCCTACTTCCGCTTGCCACAGGGTCCTGCCTCTGCCCATGCAGGGCCCTTCACCCAGGCCTCCCTCCCTTTCAACCCTAAGCATCTTTCAGAGAGCTGCTCCGTCACTGCTACTCAGGTCCTAGAGCCCTCTATATTCTCCTCCGCAAGGAGCTGCTCCGTCACTGCAGTGAGGTTTCCTTGATTCCCAAGAAGACTCAGGTCCTAGAGCCCTCTATATTCTCCTCCGCAGCCCTCATATCAGCTGAGAACTACAAATTTAATTGGGTTTTTGATATAATTGTTGAAACCAAAGACTCCATGAAGGCAAGGGTTATATCCCTCTTGCTCACCACTGGACTCCTACTGCTGAGTGAATGACCAGCAGAAATATGTGTAAATAAACAAGTGAATGAATGAATGAATGGCCAATCCAACAGCCTTGGGGGATGAAAAATGAAAAGGGAAGTAAAGCCAGGAGCAGATGGGGAGACCTAGATTTGATTATTCCCACTCTAGGAACTCTAATGGAAGGTGGAAGACAAGAACATGGGGAGGAAGCCAAGTCATGGGGAAGAGGGTTGGGTTGCCTTGAGTCCTGGGGGTACACAGGACTCCAGGAGGAGGGGCCAGCGACAGGGTGGCTAAGGAGGAGCACTTGCTGACAATTCACATATGTGATCTCATTCTGTCTCACACAATGCGGAGGTGGGGCACTATTATTAGCCCATTGTTACAAAGGAGGAAACTGAGTCCCAGGGGGATTAAGGACCTGCCTGAGGTCCCACAGCTGGGAGGGGGTAGGGCCAGGGAAGTGACTGTTCACACTAGGCAGTGAGTTCTAGACAAAGGGGAAAAAGTCTCTTACGCAGGGCATCCATGCAAGAAAGTGAAACAAACTTATTAGCATCTCCCTGAAACTGCTGGAACAGAAATGTTCACGCTCATAGTAGGTCAGCATGGCAAGTAAGAATGAATCGGATTGTCCCAGGCATATCAACAGAGAACCTACTCTAGCCAAGTCCAATGCCAAGCGTCTCACCTGCATCAGCCCCCGTGATCCTCAGAATGGCCCCATGAAGCTGGCACTGTGGTTGGACCCATTTGCAGATGAGGATGTGAAGCTGAAAGAAGTTCCTGTTACTCTTCGTTTAAGATGCCTAAAACATTGAGTATATTCCTTCCTGTATTATTTTAATGAACTTCAAATACATCAACACATGCCTAATGTCTACGAGTGGCCTTGGGGCTCCAGTGCTATTTTCCAAACAGCTTTTCAATTCCCAACTGCGAATTTCCTGCAGTGGGGTTTTCGGGGGCCCCAGCCCTTGGCCACAATTCCAATGCTGCCTGTACGTCTGGAGCATGCTTTCGGCATTTCATATGCTTGAATTCAGTCTCAGGCTGGCCTCCATGAGAGTGTGAATAACGAGCAGTCATCCCAACAGAGAGAACACTCACTCGACATCCCTGGGAAATACAGGAACCCATGCCAATAGGCTTTCAGTTCCCCTTCATCCATGCCCTAGGGAGTTCTCACATTCACTTGATCCCTTTCTTTGTCCTAGACACTGCCTTTCCTCAAGAATCTGCTATGGCTCCCCATTGCCTGATGCAAAAATGGACAGACCCTGGGCCAGGTTTACAAGCTATCGTGACCCCCACTCTTTCCGACACCACTATCCCTGCCTCCCAGTCTGCCATCAGGCTGCAGAGCCCCTCGGTCAGAATGCCATTCCTTCCCCTTCACTGATTGACCCTGGCTCATCTCTCCAGCGTCTCTCCCCCAGGAAGCCCCTTAATTCACTGTCGGCTTTCTGCACGTTCCACCATCTGCTTCTTTTCTGGCCAAGCATTATCACCCACGTGGCCTCCACTCTTCTCCAGCCTATGTGAACAGACCCCACCTCTCCAACAAGACTGCTTCTCGCAAGCAGTGCTCAGTTCTGCCCGCCTGGGCTGGCACTCCAGTCTTGTCTGAGCCTCTCCAGCCTGGCCACTCACCCAGCCTCACTGTCAGTCCAGCCAGCCTCGCACAGAAACGACATAGGGCCCACCACCAGGGACGTGGTGGTGGAGGAAGAAGGGGGTCACTGATAAGGCACCTGTGTTTTCTCTGGCCTCCAGTACTGTCAAGTTGCCTCCTGACAACAGGCCACAGACTAAGTCACAGGCCCATTGTCCTTTTTTTTTTTTTAATTGAATAGGATGTGACTTACAATTTAACAAGTGACATTTAATTAGTTGAAGGTCAACATTTTCCAAACATCAAGTCCATGTGGAAAATATGAATCAAAGCAGCCTCTTGGCAGAGAAACTAAACACCGCAAGAGCCAGCAGCGGCTCGCCTGGCTCTGCCGGGCTGCACCCTGGCCCGCCTCCCCAGCACAGACTCGCCGGCTGCCACACCACAGATCGAACTTGGCTGCCCTGCTCAAACCTGCGCTCCCTGCGCTGAGGGTCAAGGGCACACTCTCATCGTGCCGCAAATGCATTCTCCAGTCTGCTGTGTGCTGACGCTTCACTCCTGCCCCTGCCTCTGGCCAGCACTGGACCCCTCGCCCTGGCATCCACCCGGCTCTGCTCAACACTAAGGTCTCCGGAGTGACGCCATGGGGAGGCCCTCCTCCAGCCCCGCGAGAAGTTCGATCTGAATCCCCAGGTTCCCTGGATGTTCTTGCTCAGAAAGCTCTTACTCATGTAACTGTCCATCTTCCCTGTTGGAATGGAAGTTCCATGAGAGCAGGCACAGCATCCGTGGCCTTGAGCATCATACCCCAGCTCCCATACCATGTGCGGCATACAGCAAGTGCTGATAGTAACAGTTCATGCATGATTGGGCAAAGGAGCAAACAAGGTGTGAGACTCTCCCCCACCAAGTGCGGGGCAGAACTGTTGGCCCAGGCAGGCAGCCAGCAGAGAGGCATGGGGGCCTATCAGGGGACATCCAGACCAGGTCCAGGAGGCAGCTGAGTGTGCTTCCTCCCCTGTACCCACTGCCCTCCTGGAAACCAGCATCCCCATCCCCGCCCAGCGGTGCTTCCTGGTGTTCGGAGAACACCACTCAGCAGATGGGGTAGGGGAGGAGGGTGACCTGTAACACTCCGTGTGTTATACACACAGATAGCATTTTTGTTTCCTTTTTTAAAAAATAGATTTATTTATTTATTTGGGAGAGAGAGAACATCCAAGCAGACTCCTGAGTACGGAGCCTAACACAAGGCTCAATCTCAGGACCCCACGAGATCAGGACCGGAGCTGAAACCTAGAGTCGATGCTCAACAGGCTGAGCCATCCAGGCGTCCCTTTTGTTTCTTTAATTGCTTTTGTAACAAATCACATATGGAATAATAACAACAAATGTGTATTCACTGGACCCTAAAGAGTGCTACATACCTGCTTCTAGAATTCTCACATCACCAGAAGTTCACTACTGCTCTCCCCACCTCACACCTGAGCAAACAACCAATCCCAGAAAGGTACCATGATTGGCAAGACTGAGCAAACAGGGCCAGAGCACAGACCTGGAGTTCCTGCTTGGGGTTCCACTCTGGGGGCATTGTAATGATCAGGAGTGTGGAAATACAGAGGCCAGGGCCCTGATGCCCCACATCACAAACTCCAGGTAGAGCCATGGGAATCTGCATTTGAAGCAGCAAATTGCCCTTAGCCAGTCAGGCAGACCGTGACCCCCGGGCCTCAATTTTCCCATTTGTGAAATGGGCAACTCCTTCCCCCATGGGGCTGTGATAGGGGACCAAGTGAGGGAAATGTTCGGAATGTGCTCTAAAACCAGTGGAGAGATACCTGGCAGGAGGTCCCCCTGAAGAAGCGGCAGACCCAGGAGCCACTCACAAGTCACTGACCTTGCTGGGTCCAGCTGACTTGCTAGACATTCCTACATATCATAGGTCCTGTGCAATATCTTCCCAGACAACAAGTGAACTGGCAAACCAGTTAAGCCTGGTGAGATGGCGGACACCAAGTCCACATCCCACGTCCCCACACTGGGGAGCCCCACACTGTGACACCAGCTGGGGCACTAATGGCCACCCCCTGGGACTTTAGCAAAGATGTGAACACATTTTCACACATGTACACACACACACACACACACACACACACACACACAAAGTACACACAGGAGCTTTTCTGACAAACAGGGGTGGCTCTCCCCAGAGCTCCTCTTCCTCGGCCAAACCCATGTACCCTCTCTCTTCCAGGCTGCCCATATGCTCAGGTAAAGTTTCCAAAATGACAGTTTCAACGTTGCCACTCACAGAGCCAGAGGCCAATGTGGTAGCCTGTGTCAAGGTTCAAATACCTATGCAAACTCAAAAATAATCCCAGCCATAGGTACTGGGCCCTTCCAACGGCAGGGTGCCATGCTGGGCAACTTAACAGCATTACGTCATTGAAGGAGTCCTGTCTTCCAGGAGGAAGGTCCCACCACTATCCCCACTGAGGATGTGAGTAAAGCACTGAGAAATCAGAGAGCCTGGAAGTGGTAGAGCTCTCATTCAAACACAGCCAGGATTCGAGCTCTGCTCATTTACTATCTGACACATTTCTGTTAGTGTGCCCAGTACTGTCCTAGGCCTAGGGGACCCAGCAATGACCAAGGCAGAGCAAGGCACTGGCAGCCTGGTGGGAGACTCAGAGACCAAACTCTTAATTAACCCTGGTTTCAGGTGTATCCCAATGGCCACTGGCTCCTTCCAAGAGAGACCTCCCTGCCTGGGTCCTCGGTGTCCACTGTGGGCATGAGGCCCACAGGAAGAACCTGTGAGGTGGTAAATGACATCGGCCAGCAGAAACCAGGTCCTGCAAGCTAATCTGCCAAAACAGGGTACCTGGGCAGAAGGCGCCAGCGTTTCAAAAAGTTAAAATCTACATCTGGGCCTCGTTCTCCTCCACTCTACTCCTTCCCCGTGGAGTGTCCTTAATAGAATCTCTAAGCACCGGGTTCAAAGTGGAGGCATGAGAAATGCAAAACTGCTCCCTCCAGCAATGACGACAATACACCTGATGCTTCGGCAATTTTCTCTTAGCGAGAATTATACTCAATTATACTAGTCTCTGTCTGGGATTTTAGACACAGGCCGATCTCTCTAGGAACCTTTCCTGACCATCTCTTAAGGAAGATCTTAGACAAATCTATTTGGGGTTGGAACTGTTAGCCACTGACATGTAGAATGCTTACCATGTGTCCGGGCACACGTATGAGCCACATATCATTCTCATTTTGCAAATGACGAAAGTGAGGCACAGAGAGGTTTAGTAACTTGCCCAAAGTCACAGAACTGGTGAGTGGCACACTGGAGCCCAGGCAGTCTTTCACAGGCAACCGGACTCCTAACCTCCCTTAGGTCAAATCTATTTGGCTGCTTTGCAAAGGTGTCTTCACATGTCGGAGAGGTTTGCAGGATGCCTGAAGCCCCCAACACAGCCCACCTCCCTGCCCAGCCCACATACCTCCCCACACGCTTCTGGCCTCAGGGCTCTGCCCAGCCCAGCCCAGCTTCTGCGGGCAGCCTATTTCCTCTCAGACGGCCCTGTGCCCAGAAGCTGGCCTATTAAGAACTAGGATGCAGATCTCATAAATGAAAGGGAGACAGCTGGGGACCAGGCAACAGGGAGTGGGGGAGCATTGCGGCCACACCTTAGGGATAGCTATGTCTGTCACCTGGCCGGGGAGCCCCATTTTTTAGAGGCAATGGTAATCAATTTTTGGGATATCTAACTTGCAAGTGCTGGCATTTAGTTCAATTTGTTTAAAAGAACATGAGGATGAAATAAAATCTGTGATGGGGCAGAATTCAAACCCCTCCCCCAGGGCTATCAGTTTAGTCTCTGCATTAGCAGATCAAGCCTGTCAGGAAGTTTCATAAATAGGGGAAGGAAAGCAGAGGGGCCATGACCTGGACTGGGACCTCCTCTGGGCCAGGAGCTGCAAGAGATTCTCTCCTTAACTCTACCCAGCAACCCTGGAGTTGGTGGTTGTGGGGAGAGGGGGCTGTCAGGATTCATGTCCCCATTTGTAGACCAGAAAGCAGGCTCAGAGAGGTGAAGTGAGCTGCCCAAGGACACACAGCACGGGTGGATGCTCCAGGATCCGGAGCCCAGGTGTCCCAGGGGCAGCATTCAAGACCAGCTCTAGAACACGCAGGGTCCTGGCTGGCTGACTTGTCGCGCTCCAGTGAGTGCAGGGCAGGCGGCGGTCCAAGTGGGGTGACATGCCGGTATGGCCCCCACTGCCAGGGGCCTGACCCAGGGCGGGGTAGAGATGGGTGGGTGAAGCCTCTCATAGCTCCTTTGACTCAGGGTTAACTCAGCTGTGACAAACCACCTGGCTTTGAGCGTGACCCAGTTTTATAGGTAGAACAACCAAAGCTGAGTTGGGGAAAGTCAGGCAGGTCTGACAGCAAAACCTGGCTTGTGGGGTGAACTTGGGTGGAGCCCCTCAGTTCTCAGAACCTCAGGGTTCTCTAAAAACCGAAGGGCTGGCTCCATCCATCTCGAGCCCCACCCCACCACCCCAGCTCCCATATTTAAGGATTCCCATCAACCCAGAACCTGAACACACACCAACACTGGGGCAAATCGCTCTACCTCAGTTGCCTCCACTTGCAAAATGCGGAAGTAAAAGCCCCCACTGCCTGGGTTCGTTGTGAGAAGTAAGATGACATATTTGCAGTGCGTAGCCCTGGGCCCAATGCCCAGGAGACGCCTCAATAAACATTTACTTCCACTATCATCCCCACCCCCAACTGTCTAGCACCTGCAACTTCTCACTTCCCTCCTTCCAGAAATATCTGTCAGCAGAGAACAGGTCAGGTCTAGTTCTCTGTACCAGGGACACAGAGGGGTCAAAGCCTACGGTTCTGTCACTGGCAAGGATCTGAGCACCTAACCAGTGCTCACCAGCAAGATGTAAATGCCCCCTCCAGCAAACTAAACAAGGATGGGGTGTGAGTTCCGGAAAGCCGTGTTCCTGCGGTCCCTTTCCAGCTGCATGAACCCTTTGAACCTCAGAGTCCTCATCTACAGAGAAAACAATCATCCCCAGACCACATTTCATCTCCTAAGGGCTTTCTAAACTCTGAAGTCCCAGAAGACACATTCACAATCACCGTCAGTCAAGGTAACTCAGATTTGTGCTCAGCTCGAGGATTACGTTTGAAGCCTAACGGTGAAGACTTTTCGCAGTCTACCTGCCCCTGAGAATCACTGAGGACATTCTGAAAATGTAGAATCCTAGACCCATCCTGGACCAGAGAGAGAGCCGTGGGGCAGGGTGGGGTGGGGGGTGAGGGGGTGAGCGTGGTGGCACAGACACAAGGCCCAGGTGATTAGAGAAACCCGTCCATTCTAGACTGAACAGAATTGCTCAACTGAAACTGAAAAATGGTCAAGCTGAGCTTCCAAGGTCAGGTATTTAACAGAAGGCATCACTGCCTGGAGGTCAAAGTCTTGTGTTTAGAGCCTGACTCTGTTACTTGGCTAGCGATATGAGTTTGGGCCCAGGCCTCAACTGCTCTGAGCCTATTTGTTCAAAATGGGAACAATGTGGCCTAACTGCCAGGCTGGGGTGAGTGTGGAACATCAGGTGTCCTCTCCTTCCCAACTCCCCGACCTCGGATTCTGGGGGCTAACGTGCCATTTTAAGCAAACAAAGCTTGCTTAAAGGATGGGGGTTATGCGGTGGCATCTCGTTAGAGGACAGGCAGCCGGTCGCCCATTCCCACTACGGGCAACGCCTGAGTAATATCTGATTTCCCAATTCCTCAGGACAAAGTCAGTAGGAAACATTTTCCATTCTCACCACTGGAGAAATAAATCCTTTCAGATGCACTTACACCCTTAGGAGAAAACGAAAACGTTTCCAAACACAGAGATATGGCAACAAAGCATCCAGTCTCAGTGGAGTTGGAGCCCTCTGCCAGGTGCTGGGGGTCAGGGAGTCTCACCTTGTTTGGGGTTCTGAGCTCCTTCATGGAAGGTGTGAGGTGAGGAGAGCATAGGTCCCAGGCTCGGGATCTGACTCTAGCTGGACTGGCCCCTTCCTCCCTGCCTCTCTCCTTTCTTGATTTGATAAATATTGCTGAGCACCTGCCGTGTGCCGACCCTGGCCTCAGCACCAGGACCCGGTGACGGGCAAACAGATTGGGTCCCTGCTTTCAAGAGCTTACACTCCACTGACACAGAATGTTAAATGACAAAGGGCAGACAGAGATCACCACAATTGTGCTGAGTGATCTGAAGGCCGTGCCCAGGTATGATAAAAAGGTTCAGCCAGGGAGAGGGTGAGGGGAGACCCAAATCAGACTGAAGAGCAGTCTGGGAGGATCTTTTTGGAGGAGGAGTACCAGATGGCCATGCTAATCCGGTTAGCTCCTCCCTTACAAATTCTTTACTGCCCCATCTACTTTTCCTGCCTTCTCAGTACTCACCACAATGAAAAACAACATTTTATGCCATTGTTTGTTCACCCTTGTTGGCCCATATTTATCCCCCACTAGTCTGGAAACACCATGAAGGTAAAGACAAAGTCGGTCTTGTTTTCCCCCCTGGAATTCTCCCCAGTAAATTTTTAAATGAATGGTGAATGAATGAATGAACAAATGAATGAATGAGCAAACCCCACTTCCCTAGGCCTTGAGGTCCTCACCTCCACTGTGGGAATACCACCACCCAAGTGCCTGGGAGCCCCAGGGCACACTGCCTGTTTTCAGTGGGCGGGACTGTAAATGAAGGGGTGGGTCACTGCAGGAGGGAAGTTAGAGGAAATTGACACCTGGACTCTGAAGGGATCACTGGAGGATTCTGCCCCAGTCCAGAGGACAAAACAATGTCAAAAAGGCATGACAGGGCACAGGAGGAGCCTTCCCTTCAACAACGTGCGGCTAAGCAGTCCCCCAGGTGCCAGTACCAACTGATGGTGTCACCAGACACATTTATGTCACCCACTGGGCCAGTGAGTGGGTGAAAAGTTCCCAAACAGGCCCAGGGCCGCCTTCTGATTTCCTGGCTCCTCAAAGCAGGCCTGGGAGGCTGGCATTCCTCTGCAAACAGCCACATGCACCAGGCAGGTGACGGGTGCCAGGGACCCTGGCCCCTGGTAGTCACACCTACAGGAGGAAGACTTCCCCAACCAAAGACAGCAGCCAGGGACAGTGGAAGGAAGGGGCACTCAAATCTGCTATATGGCCCTCTGAGGAAGGGTGGTGGTGGAGAGAGTCATGTCCTGCCCTGGGCCTCAGTCTCCCCGTTGGCCAAGTGACACTCTTAATTCCTCCCTCACAGATCAAGGTGCAAACTGTAAAGTGCTAAGTGCTATGAGGCGAAGCGGTGAATCTCATCCACCCCTCCGGGCACCAAGTTTTGGATTTGTACATATCGTGTGCTCATCGTCCCCGAAGCTGGCATTTCCGGAAGTGTGGCACCCTGGCCACTGGTGTGACCCCGACTGATTTCAGGTGATATGCGGACCTGGTGGTTAAATGGCATTCGGCTGCACAGTGTGGTGAATCCCCGCTGAGTTCTCATTTGTTTAACATTCTGAGAACATCAAAGAAGTCTCAGGCAGTGCTACTCTGTGGCCGAGCTCTCATCTTTCTGCCACTGGCCCATACCCACCACCCCCACTTTTTTTTTTTAACAGACTCAACAACTTTGGAAGGCACCAGCTAGCTAGAACGGAACAACCCTGCAATTATTGGTATCTATTTCTGGCGGGCGATACTGCTTCGCCATTTTCAAAGATGTTATACAGCTACCTTTCATAGATAAAAATAGGATTAAAAAACTGACTAATAATACATGTTGGTTACGAATATGCCCCCAGCTTATGGAGCTGGTGCCAGAATGGTGGAAGGCTGGAAAGTACTGAGCGCAGTTCCCACCTCTGCCAGCTATAGGCACATCTAACCCCCTCCTGTTCGCTTCCTCCCGGCACGTGGCCTGCCTGAGTCTCCTTGTGGCTCCCACAGTTGGGTGGGAGCACGTCCCCAGGTCAGGACAGAAATGATGGCATTGTATCCACACCTTCCACCTAGGCCTCCACATCCTCCCCTTCTCTCCACACTGCCAGGCCTGGGAGACGGTCCAACACTTCCTTGGGGAGGACAGAGCCACAAGATGGAAGGAACCTGGGTCTCCGGGTACTTGTGAGGGGCAGAGCTCCCCCAGCCACCCTGGGACTTTACATGAGCACGAAATGAACTTCTGTTGTATTACATCACAGTGATTTTCAGGTTGCTTATGGAAATTTGCTGACGTGGGCTATTATCAAGGAGGCATCTCTAGTCCAATTTCCTGCCAGCCCGGAAAGCTTCTGTGACAGTCTGGATTTCCTTTTTTTCTATAACAAATAATTACTGAGTACCGAACAGATGCCAGGCAGTCTGGAGGGCTTTACGGAGACAAGCTCAATTAGCCCTCACCACAATCCTGGGAGGCAGGCGCTGCTGCTGATTTGGCTTGGCTTGCAAGGAGGCAAAGGACGCTCAGAGGTGTGAAGCATCTCAGCCAAAGTCAAACATTTGGGAAGCAGTCCAGCTGAAACTCAAAGCCAGGACTACTGGAGATGGACAAAGCCCTTCCTCCACCTAATGCCATGTGCCTCTGCTGAGCACATCACCCAGGGACAGCCATGCCCTATGTGCCAGTCCCCAGGCTGGGTCCTGCAGGAGGGAGCCACAGCCTGGAGTCCTTGTGGCCAAACAGGAAGAGAGCAAGGGAGGCACAGAGCACAGAGACAGATGGAGAGAGGAGGGGCTGGCACAGCCAGGAGGGCATCGCCACTCAGGAAGAACGGGAAAGGCTTCACGGAGGAGGTGGTGCTTAAGGCTGGCTGAGGACGGTGGGTGAGATTTCAGCAGGTGGAGACAAACAGGGAGATGCTGTCTCATCCTGGATCCACAGGAATGGGCTCTGGACAGGCCCACCACCCTGTCTACTGTAGGGGGCCTAAAAGACTCAGACAAATCTTCAAAATGCCTCTCTGTAGCCAATAAAGAATGAGTATCTGGGGAAATATTTAGGCTCAATGGTAAATAAATAAATAAATAAATAAATAAAACACCTCTCTGCACTAGATGAAACGCTCCCAGTCCTTTCAAGAGGGGCCACTCAGGGGCAGCCAGGCCATGCTGCTCGCACCAGATGAAGGTGAAGCGCCACCAGTGACATCACATGGTACCCTGACAGGATGCACTGAGAAAGGCACTCCGCTCACAACCCAGTCTAATCTTGAGAAAACAACAGGCAAATCCCGACTGAAGGCCATTCTTGAGGACACCTGGACAGTGCTCCTCAAGGCTGCCAAGGTCATGAAAAATGAGAAGGACTAAGGAATTGTCCCCAAACATAGGGGACTGGGGGGACACGACCACTGGATGCAATGTAGGATCCTGGATTGAATCCTGGAGCAGCAGAAGGACACGAGTGGAAAACCGGTGAAATCCATATAAAGTCTGGATTTTAGTTAATAATAATGTACCAATATCAATTTGTTAGTTGTAACAGATGTGGTCATGCTTGGTGTGAATCATGGGGAAAGCCAGATGGGGGTAACTGTACTATCTTCACAACTTTTCTGTAAATCTAAATTATTCCAAAATAAAAAGTGCATTTAATTAAAAAGAGCAAGAGAGAAAGAGAAGCAAATGCCAGAACAAAAACAAGTCTCATGAGTTCACAAGTTGAGGAGGGGAGATTCCTGTCTGGCCCAGTACATATACCCACAACTAGAACTGAGCCTGGCACACAGTAGGGCCCCAGTAAATATGTTCAATGAACTGGCTTCACCACTGCAGCCCACTCTGGCCTTCTCACGGGGGCTCCAGAGACCAGTCCCACCTGCTCCCCACTGGAAGGGTTGCACCCCTCCGTGTGGCTCCCCAGCAGGGGCTCACGGGTGGTATTCTGCCCATAGATGTGTACTGCGACAGGAACTGATCACCCAGGCCTGGCCTCCTCTACAGTGACCCAGAATTCCTCCAAGGCTTCCAGAGAAACAAACTGTAACCAACTAACTAGGTGGCGGGTAACGGTGGGTAACATTGCCCGCAGCAACTTTTTGTTAGAAATGTCTCCAAAGGCAAGGGAAACAAAGGCAAAAATGAACTCTTAGGACTTCATCAAGATAAAGTTTTTGCACAGCAAAGGAAACAGCCGGTTGACAAAACCAAAAGACAACCAACAGAATGGGAGAAGATATTTGCAAATGAATTTTCAGATCCAAAATTTATAAAGAACTTATCAAACTCAACACCCAAAAAACAATCCAGTCAAGAAATGGGCAGAAAACACGAAGAGACATTTCTCCAAAGAAGACATCCAGATGGCCAAAAAATGCTCCACATCATTCGGCATCAGGGAAATACAAATCAAAACCACCACCTCACCTGTCAGAATGGCTAATACAATATAAGAAACGACAGATGCGGGCGAGGATGTGGAGAAAGGAGAACCCTCCTACACTGCTGGTGGGAATGCAAGCTGGTGCAGCCACTCTGGAAAACAGCATGGAGGTTCCTCAAAAAGTTAAAAATAGAGCAACCCTATGACCCAGCAATCGCACTACTGGGTATTTACCCTGAAGATACAAATGTAGTGATCCGAAGGGGTACCTGCACCCCAATGTTTACAGCAGCAATGGCCACAGTAGCCAAACTATGGAAAGAACCTAGATGTCCATCAACAGATGAACAGATAAAGAAGATGTGGTATATATATATATATATATATATATATATATATATATGATGGAATAATATGCAGCCATCAAAAGAAATGAAATCTTGCCATTTTGCAATGACGTGGATGGAACTAGAGGGTACTATGCTGAGCGAAATAAGTCAATCAGAGAAAGACAATTACCAAGTGATTTTACAAATATGTGGAATTTAAGAAACAAAACAGAGGAGTGTGAGGGAGGGGAGGGAAAAATAAAACAAGACGGAATCAGAGAGGGAGACAAACCATAAGAGATTCTAAACCATAGGATACAAATGGAGGGTTGCTGGTGGGGAGGTGGGTGAAGGGATGGGGTAACTGGGTGATGGCCATTAAGGAGGGCACATGATATGATGAGCACTGGGTGTCAGATAAGACTGACGACTCACTGAACTCGACCTCTGAAACTATTAATACACTCTGTTAATTAACTGAATTAAGAAAAAAGGATGGCAAGTAACATTAGGCACGTCCATGGAGTAGCCCCCCAAAATTGAAGGTGACAATACTTGTCTCCAGGGCACAAGAGTGTGGTTAAGAAAGTCAGCTCTGGCATCACACGTGAACCCTCAAGTCTCAGCTGTGTTACCTGCAGTTTGTGCGACCTTGGCCAAGTCCTGTCCCTCCTTTCTGCCCAGCATCCTCAGCAGACAAATGGGAATAATATATAGCTCTTAGCCAATATGAGGATCAACTGACAGAATCCAAGCAAAGCTTTTAGCCAGGCACTTGCTAAATGGGGACTATTGTGGGCACTCTTGTTATCACAACAGTCCTGAGAAGTCGCCTGCAAGATACACCCTGGAGGCTGAAGGTATTAAAGGGTCTGGAGCAAGGGAGTGTCACTCAAGTCGAGCTTTGGCCAGCCCTGGGACTGCTAGAGAGGAAGGCAGGGTCCAGTGGCAGAGCTGGCCGTGCTGTCCCAGTACTACCCCGAAGAGGGAAGTCCTATGGCCCAGGGTTGCCTCTGCCCAAGCCCACGGATCCCTCACTTCTCTGCCTCGGGCTCCAAGCCCGGCAGACCACCTCCAGCAATCCTGGGACTCTGCCGCAAGTCCTGTCCAGCCAGCCAGCACATGGTCTCACACTGGTACATGTGACACACAGGCTGCCCGTTGCCAGACATGGGCCACTGTCATCCCCCGGAAGACGTTGCTTTGGCCCAGGATCCTGTTCCACAAAAATAAAACCGGAAATGATTCCTAACCATTTCACAGAATTTAAAAGATTTTCATCATTTTCTGAAAATGAAGGTAATCTGAGGAGCACGGAACCACAGAGCCGCATTGGTGCTGCCCCTTCCGGATAGAGTGTCATCTCCCAGGGGCCAGAGCCCACACCAAATCACCTTACCTGCCTGCGGCTTCAGGGTATGTGACCAACCATTTACTCTCCAGAGCTATATATAAACGTTTTTCCCAAGAAGACATACAAATGGCCAACACGTACACGAACAGCTGGTCAGCATCCCTGGTCATCAGGGAAATGCAAATCCAAACCACAATGAGCTAGCACCTCACACCTGTAGGGTCGCCACGGTCCAAAGTGTTGGCGAGGATGTGGAGAAAGGGGAACGCTCGTGCACTGCGGGTGGGAATGCATACCAGTGCAGCCACTCTGGGAAACAGTATGGAGGTTCCTCAAAAAGTCAAAAAATTGGAACACCGTATGACCCAGCAATCCTGTGACTGGGTATTTATCCAAAAGAACTGAACTCAGGATCTTGAGATGTCTGGACCCTCACGCTCAGCACCATTAGTCACAACAGCCAAGATGTGGAGACAACCTAGAGGTCCACGGACAGGTGAATGGGTCAAGAGAATGTGGCGCAGATGTACCATGGGGTATTATTCAGCCTGAAAAAAGAAAATCCTGCCATATGCAACAAGATGGATGAACCGTGAGGGCGTTATGCTAAGTGAAACAAACCAGTCACAGAAGGACAGCTACTACGTGATATCTGCTTATGTGATATCGGACCCAGTGAAATTTGGAGAAATAGAGAGTGGAATGGTGGATGCCAGGGCTGGGGAGAGGGGGAAACGGAGAGCTACTCTTCAAGGGGTATAAAGGTCCAGTCATACAAGATGAGTTAAGTTCTAGAGGTCTGCCGGACAACTGATAGTTCATACTATCGCATGCTTAAAAATTTGTTAGGAGGGTAGATCTCATCTGAAGCGTTCTTAGCACAATTTTTAAAAAACTGCATTAGTAGTGGGACCCATACAGTGACAGCATGAGGGTTTCTTACGGTGATAGAACTGTTGTGTATATCGTGCACCCGAATGTTTATAGCAGCAATGTCCACAATTGCCAAAGTATGGAAAGAACCTAGATATCCATCAACAGATGAATGGATAAAGAAGATGTGGTATATATATATACAATGGAACACTATGCAGCCATCAAAACCCCAAAATCTTGCCATTTGCAACAAGGTAGATGGAACTAGAGGGTATTACGCTATTTCTGTGTCAATCAGAGAAAGACAATTATATCTCTGATATGAGGAATTTGAGCGGCAGGGCAGGGGGCTGTGGGGGGGTAGGGAGGGAAAAAATGAAACAAGATGGGATCGGAAGGGAGACAAGCCATGAGAGACTCTTAATCTCAGGAAACAAACTGAGGGTTGCTGGGGGGAAGCGGGTGTGGAGAGGGTGGCTGGGTTATGGACATTGGGGAAGGGTATGTGTTATGGTGAGTGCTGTGAAGTGTGTAAACCTGGCAATACCCCTGGGGCAAATAATATTTATACGTCAATAAAAAAAAAAAGAACTGTTTTGTATTTACACAGGGTTGGGGTGGTTCTACAAGAGAAGGACTTAAATTTTGTAGAGGAATACACCAAAAGTCAATTTTTTTGTAGGATTAATTTTAAAAAGAAACTAAAGAAAATAAATTACTAATAACTGTGTCTTTCTTGTGGGGTCAGGGTGACTTTCAAATCCAAGGACACACCTTGCCCAGCATAGCACTCAATCTGTTGCGGGAGCTGAGGAACCGTCAGGCATTCCTAGTAAGATAACTATTGCCTCCTTTCCTCCTCCAAAGAAACGCCAGCTCTGGACTGGAATGCAAGAACAAAAAACAACACCATAGAAAGGTTTCTGCCACAACAAGGTTCAATGTTTCAGGCACCTGTGACTGTACTTTGGTTTCGTAAGAGCCAGGCTTCTCATCTCCGATGGGTTTCCAAAACAGAACATTTAATCCATTTCAAAGAGATCTTGCTTCCTGTCCAGCTGTGCTGCCCCATGGGTTACAGGAGAAAAGGGCTCCACGGGGAGGATTACAGTGGCCGGTGTACACCAGTCCCCAGGGCCCTTGAGGTATCAGGTGTGTGATCCATCTTGTCTGAGGTCGATTTCCCTGGATGTAAAATAGGGACAATAATGCCCACTCGGGGTGAGTAGATTTGTAAAGCACCTCGTATCCCCTAGCTCTCAGCAGGATGGGAAACCCTGAGTTTCTCCTGCCTCTCCCAAGGGCCAACGCTTATAAAAACAAATACAGCTAGTGTTAGAGGGTTTTTTTTTTCCTGTTCTACACTTTCCCTGCTTATATAACCAATGTAATTAAGTCAACAGACCTGAATGTTATAGTTGACAACAGACAATTAGGCTAATTACTACTTCCTTAAAGGATCAATTAGGGCTGCTTCCTACTCTGTATTCTGAGAAATGGTACTGGGCGCCTTGTGAACAACAGGGTGGCTTCAACAATCAGTTTGGCAAAAGCTGGGCTGCACCAAGTGATCTGGCTTCCTCTCATGCAGGACTTCTCAGTGCCTTTAGAAAGGGTCACGCATGTGAGTCTCCAAGTCGGAGTTGCCATATGCAGCACAGAATGAAAGACGGTGTGTCAAATGAGTCATATAGAGCAGGGCTTCAGCAACCTTCCCACACATCCAAATCACCTGGGGAGCTTCTTAAACCACAGATTTGGATTCCGGGTGGGCGTGAGATTCTGCATTTCCCATGGGCTCCCGGGTAATGTTGAAGCTGCTGGTCTGAGACCACACTCTGAAGAGCAAGGACATCAATGGAACGGGAAGGCCACTTATCAACCCCCTGACCACTGAGGAACAGTCCCAGAGTAGGGAAATGGCTTGCTGAAGGTCACACAGGAATGACAGGTGGGACCAGACTCCACTCCCAGCCTTCCCTACGCTGGAGCTCTCTGCCCTGCTTCCTATGGGTTCTCCTGATTTTCAGCAATCTTCTCAGTCTCTGTCCTGCACTAGAGTCATGTGAGGGCCTTTAAAAAAATACTGCTACCTGACCGGTAAAAAACACTGGCCCCGACCCTCAGAGCCTGATTATTTTTTTAAAGATTTTATTTATTTATTGGACAGACAGAGATCACAAGTAGGCAGAGAGGCAGGCAGAGAGAGAAGAGGAAGCAGGCTCCCCACAGAGCAGAAAGCCAGATGTGGGGCTCAATCCCAGGACCCTGGGATCATGACCTGAGCTGAAGGCAGAGGCTTTAACCCACTGAGCCACCCAGGTGCCCCTCAGAGCCTGATTATTAGGTCTACAGTGTAGCCCAAGTTGGGGGACTTTTTTAAAGCTCCTCCAGTGGGGCGCCTGGGTGGCTCAGTGGGTTAAGCCGCTGCCTTTGGCTCAGGTCATGATCTCAGTGTCCTGGGATCGAGCCCCGCATCAGGCTCTCTGCTCAGCAGGGAGCTTGCTTCCTCCTCTCTCTGCCTGCCTCTCTGCCTGCTTGTGATCTCTCTCTGTCAAATAAATAAATAAAATCTTTAAAAAATAAATAAATAAATAAAAAATAAAAGCTCCTCCAGTGATTCCAATGCACAGCCAGTGTTGAGGGCCATCGATATAGAGGCAGTGGGCAGGCCTCCCCCTGGACACCCTCTTCACATCCGCCTGCCCTTCTAATGCCTGAAGAAAACCGCCCAGCAGCAAGTCCAAAATAAACTAGGAAAAGATGACTAGGCAGGAAACAGCACTTGACGAGGCCACAGCTGGCCAAAGCCCTGTCTCAAGATAATAGGTATCACAGTCAGGAATCCTGACTGCCTTCAGAGGAGAGATTTCCAGCTCATTCCATGTCCAGATGAGCAGGTAAACACATGTTCTAGGCTTTAAAGCCCAAGTGGCCAATGCGGGAAAACCTGGACCCTCCAGAGTGAGATGCTCTAAGTTAGCGTGAGACGGTTAGTGCGCTTCTTTAAAGACAATTTCTGAATTGGGTGTCAGGCCAAATGAGGCTGGTTAAAAAAAAGAAAAAAGAAAGCAAGAAAAAAAAAGCTGATGACATTAAGCTTCTTAATGAGCACAGTAGGGGAAGAATTAGAGATGAGAAAGTCAGTGAATCCAATTAGAGGAGATTCCCATTCTCTCTGAACTCGCTGAATGGAAGGGGAAAAGCTTTAGAGATGAGCCTACAGCCGGAAAGCAGGGCTCTGGAGCCAGAGGGCAACAGTTCAACCCTAGCACCTTCTGCCAATCCACACTGGTCCTGCGCCTCAACTGGCTTATCTGTAAAGTGGGACAATAATTTGTGTGGTAGGAGTGCTGTGGGATTAAAGGAGTTGATATACGTAAGATCCTTATAACACTGTCAGGTCACTAGTCAGTAGTAAGTGCTCAATAAACAAAATGCTGGCTTCAGTGTTCACATCATTTTTCCTCTGGTCTAATCTTCATCTCCCTTTTGCCATCATTTTAAAGCCCATTTATGTTTTTTAAAAATTGTTGTAAAGTAGGGTGGCTCAATCAGTTAAATGTCCGATTCTTGGTTTTAGCTCAGATTGTGATCTCAGGGTCATGGGATCGAGCCCCACATCAGGCTCGACACTCAGCATGGAGTATCCCTAAGAATCTCTCTCCTCCTCTCTCTGTCCCTCCCCCCATACACTCTTGCTCTCTCCAAAATAAATAAATCCTTTAAAAAAAATTGTTCAATAGTATGAGTTTCTGTCAGCTTCCCCAAGCTCTTCCTGGAATAAGGCAGGGTAGAAATACAGACACTCATGTTAGCTAACTGCTGAGTGTTTAACTATGTGCTCAGAGCCCCCCCTCAGTCCGCACCAGGCAAGGTGGCTGGGGCTTGCCTGGTGCGGACTGAGGGGGGGTCTGGGTCTGCAGGGCCCCCCTCAGACAAAGCCACATGAGGAACTGAGGAATTCATACTTGATCCTCAGAGCAATGGACCCTGTTTGAAGGTTGAAACCAGGACATGAGAAAATCAGGTTAACTGTGGAAAGCTTTACTATGGGAAAAAACAAACAAACAAAAAAACAGGTCAGCTTTGAAAAGCTCATTCAGGGTTCTCTCAAGAAGTTCTGGGGTCTCCTGGAGGAAGGCCAGGATGAGAAGCAATGTGACACAGTCAGGTGGCAGGGTGGCGGGGGGGGGGGGGGGTCCCCTCCTTATTTTAATGCCCTGCTGTCACTGTCCTGAAATACACAGTATTTCTCCAAAAAGGGATTTTGCATTTTCGTTTGGCCTTGGGTCCTACAGATTACAGAGCTGACCCTACCCTGCAGGGACACCTCTCTTGCCCCTACAACCACCCTACTAGGTGAGGCAGTCAAGGTTACCACTTGTTTTTAAAATGAAGAACCCGAGGCTCTGAGAAGATAAACTAACAGTCCCATGGCTTGGCTGGTCGGTGACAGGAAAGCAGTCCTGGTGACCCAGGGCTTAGGGGTTCAGCTCATGGGCCTGTGGGAAAGCCTGCCATCTCTGCCCTCTGAAAGCTGTACTCAAGCTCCTCTGGGCCTCCAGGCTGCAGGCACTGTCCCCCACCCCCCACCCCAGGCTGAGCAGGAAGTAGGTGCTGCTGACCCCTGCCAGCCGGAACTGGGTACAGTCAGAGCCAACACCCACGGATCTGGGTCACAAGGCCAATTCCACAACAGCAACTGGCCAGGGATTAATGAAACAATTCAACAGGAGCAAAGCAAACACAAGTAATCTTTGCAGGCCCAGGATCCCGCCTCCCCCAACCCCCAAAAAAACTTAGAGCAAATTCAAGGAAGGAAAGGGGAAAATTCTCCACCAAGAGCTGAAAATCTGCCCAGTAAAGAAGAGCTGGCAGATCAAATCACACTATGCCTTTGACTTCCTTAACAGACCCTAAGAGGCATTTCCAAGAGCGAGTTTGGCTCAGGTACTGTTCTAGGCACTGGAGTTACAGCAGAGAATAAAACAGATAAAAATCTTTGCCCTAAGGGAGCTCATGTTTTAATGGGAGGGAGAAAGAGAATAAGCATCATAATTAAGTGAATTACATAGTGTTAGGAAATATAGGTGCTTACATGTAATAACACAAATAATGAAAATAGTGGCCAAAATTTATTGGGTGCTTACTGTGTCTAAATGCTTTACACACATTGACTTGTTTAATCCTCTCAACAATGGGTACTGTTCTCATGCCCATTTCACAGACAGGAGAACACATAGAAGGTAAGCTGCACAAGGTCCCGTAAGCACTAAGAAAAAAAAGGAGTATTAATAAGAAAGGGCAAGAGGGCAAGAGATTGCTATCCACCACCCCCCCCACCCCCACACACACCTCCTGATTCTGGTTAGTTGTTAAGGCCAGAAAAACAGGCAGGAAGCCTGGTTTTCTTCCAGGTCTCCAGCTGGGAGAGGGGGTCCAATCACAGTATGCCCCTCTCCCTTCCCCCACAGTTCTTAAGAGATTTCATAGGGTTGAGGGACCCTCCAAGCCTTCCCTTTGCTCCCAGAGCTATGGCTTTGGAGCTAACAGCCCCGAGTTCAAGTCCCAGCTCCACCAGCTCACTAGTATATGGCCCTGGGCAAACAGTTTCTACTGGGCACAGCCTCCCATTCCTTCGATTTAAAATGGAGATCTAACTCCCTCTCACAGGTGATAAGAGAACAGACTTCAAGTCTAAGCCTCGCAGTGCCTTGTGTGGGGTAGATGCCCTCCTTCTTTCTCCCCAGGGCTGAGAGGGCAGGGCTGCACAGCCAGAGCTCTGTACTGTGGGCCACGTGGCAGAGGGCTGAGCATGGTAAACATTTGATGAATGAACACTGAAGAGGAAGAAGGTGTGTGGGATGGTGGAACCTTCCTTAGAAACTGAGCCCTGGAATTAACAGATCTTAAAGTGTGGGTTACTAGGCACAGACGACTCGTCCTCCAAAGCTCCAATGCAAAGTGGTGAAATCTATCCTCACCGATCTATGGTAATCCCAAGCCCTCAAGAAAATTTATAAAACAAGACCTCACTGAGCTGGGGTCCCCATGGCACCAGGGCATGCCAAACCTCCAATTCAAGGGGCAGCAGGTGAGAAGCTGGGCATGACCTAGACCCTGGCCCACCCCTCGGTCTAGTTCCCCTGAGGTGCACGGCAAGACCCTCAGCCTGGAGCCTCAACTTCCCCTTGTAAGGGGTGAGGTGCAGAGTGAAAGGATTCAATGACCCAAAGTGGCAGTGTCCCCAACAAAGTCAAAATCACTGCAACCTAAGAAATTGCAAGGGGATGAGGGTGGGGAGGTCAGGGATCTTTACTATCAGCTTGGGTAAGGGGAGGCTTTGTGGAACCAGAATCCATGTGCCAACCACAGCTCTCACGGCCTGATGCTAAGGGTCAGTGTAAGGACTGTCCCCTGATTCCATCAGAGGAGCTTTCCTTCTTTGGAACTGCCCTGGATCTGCAAGCATTTGCCTGAGACCCTGGTGCCGGCTTATGGGCTTCATGGAAGGGGCAGGAAGCTGGCAGATGTTTGCAGATGGCATGGGTGCCCAGGAAAGGCTGGAGTACCACATCAGCCAGTGCCTGGGGGTCACTGCCAGGCTTTTCTTCCTGGCAAGGCTGTCACTTTACCCGGACTTCACTCTCACCTATGTGGAGGGAAGGGGCAGGAGAGGAGGAAGAGTTCCCTCCTGTGAGACAGGCATCAGTATCCCCATTTGTAGATGGAGAAAAGGCCTCACGGAGAAGCCCCCCATCTACTGATGTCCTGCTTCTGAGCTCTAAACCCTACAAGCCTCTGAATTCAATGCTTCTCATGCTCCTCACAGCTGAGGACCTTAATTCAGCTCCAACCTGCAGGTAGTGAATTTTAGAGCTACTGAGAGGGTTCAGATACTTGCCCAAGTCATCCTTCACACAGCTGAGGAGAGGTCTTAACCTAGGGCCTTTGCCCCTAACTTCTAGAATCTACCGAGCTGCTCAGTGGAGGGGGCAGATCCAGGATGCTAATCCAGCTCTTCCCCACACTGAAGCCCTGCTATTTTCCTGGCCAGACCCCCACAGTGTGGCCGTCTCAGGCCAGGGCATTCCCTGGGGCTCCATACCTCAAAGGAAAGTCTGGTGGAGACCCCTTCCCAGGCAGGCTTTCTGGAGGCCTAGCCCAGCACAACGTGGACCATGAGGCAGCTGGACCCCACAAAGGACCCATTGTAGTGACTGCAGAAAGCCAAGGCCAGACCAGGCTGGGGCCTCTGGGGAGCCCTGCCCATGGTGCACCCATACCCAGAGTACAGGACCAGGATTGACAGAGGACTCCTGTACTGCCTAGGCTGGGGCAGCCTCAGCCTATGGAAACCTAAAACGCTCCAGCTGCTGCCCGGCGGTAACCGGCCTGCAGACCCCTGCGGCTCCCTGGGGGCTCACTGGAGGTGTCCCCGGACGCACCTGTCAGCAGGGGCGGGGTCCACCAAACGAGTCTCCATAGATGGCAGGAGGGGGGATGGCTGGTGGCGTGAGTTAATCTGTTTCCCAGACTGGGGGGCGGGGGGCAGGAGATGCGGGTTTGCGTGGGGTTTGCGTGGTGTAGGGGCAGGCTGGGGACGGGGCTCGGGGCAGGGAAGGGGTGGGGCGGCCGGGAGGTGGGTGGCTTGGCCTCCCGCTGCACGAGGGGGCCCTCCGAGGTTCCGGATGGCTTTGTGTGCAGCAAGGGGGCCGCCCCGGGTCCCCGCGGGCCTGCAGGAGGCATGCACAGGGCTGGGGGCTGGGGTCTTGCTCTTGCGTGCGGGGCAACAGGAGTCCCCGGCGTGCCCGACCCCGTGTCCGCAGTCACCACACTCACCGCCTGAAGTCAAAGGGCATCGTGCCGCCGCCGCGGGGGGTGGGAGCGCTGCAGGCCAGGTGGGCTGCGGCGCCGCGTGGGTCCCAGCCCGCTGCCAACGCCTCCTCCGGCCGCCCCGCCCCCGCCGGCCGCCCACCGCCCTCGACACCCGCCACTCGCCTCCCGCCGCCGGGAAGTGACGCTCCGCGCAGCCCATTGGGCGCTGTCCGCCCGCCCCCGGCCTCCCCTTCCGCCGCCCGGTTAAAGGGGCCCGCGGGCCGGGAGGGGGAAGGGCGGGCCTTTGGAGTCGCGGCTGGAGGGGGCAAGGACAGGGAGCCCCCAAAGACGCATTCGTTCCTTCGAAGCGCTCCTTCACTTTCTCTCTGTAGCCTTGGGCAAACCTCAGCCTCTCAGAGCTCCTTTGCATTTGTAAAACAGTTTCCTTGGGTTGTGAGGATTAAATGAATGAATGATCCAGATTTGAGTCGCGCATAACGTCCAGCTCTGAGAAGGGAGGAAGTCAGGCAGTCCCACACTTGTAGCGGACCCATCATTTCCTTGCTGTGCCTCTCTGGGAAAGACACTTAGCATCTCTGAGCCCCCACTGCTTTCCACATCTGCACAAAGAGGGTGATGACATTTGAGGGGCTTTTTCCTGAGGGTCTGAGGAGAAAGTTGGGAGACTGGCTTTGTGCAGCGCCTGGCACCCGGTAAAGGGCTGGATCACTGGAAGTGATTGCGGTGGACCAGATAGCTGTCTCTGCTTCCATCTTCCACTTAGGGTTCATTTGAACGGTTTTCACTGAGAGCTGACTGCCAGCCAGGTCCCCCCAGGGCAGGTTGGCTGCCTCAAGCACATTGCAGCCTGCTGTGTGACATGGCCTTGCACAGACCTCTCTGAGCCTGCGCTTCATCCTGCAAAACTCACAGGGAATCAGCATCTCCCTCCAGGATGGGTGGATTAGAGGAGATGGTAGTTGAGGTAAGGCAAGACTGGTATAAAGGAAACTAATTCTGAACTTGCCCTGGGGTTCTGTCGCTGGCCCCACCTCCAAGCTTTCCATCACAGGGCTTGAAAAATCCCAGGGGAGACAGGTGGAGGCTCATGTTCTAAAAGCAAGGCCAGAGGGCAGTTTCCTCATCTATAAACAGCAGTAAACCATGGTACCTGTTCCTCTGGGAGGATTCAGAATGCACAGTGCCAGCACTGGGTCTGGCAGGGTGGGGCCCATGAACCAAAATCTTCCCCTAGAGATACACCATGGCCTAATCAGTTGTCTCTCCCTCCCTCTGATCTCCAGCATTAACTTTTCATTCATTCATTCATTCATTCATTCATTCAACAAGTGGCCTGGTACTTTGGAGAGACAGAGGAAATCAGCCTGAACTGGAAGTCTGGGATAGCAAGAAGGGTGTAAGTGCTCTCCGTGGCCTGCCACCAGGCCCAAAGCACTGTTTGTTGGCCCTGTGCCAGAAGGGAGTCATGCAGTGATGGGCTTCTGACCACATGTCCTCCCTCCTCAAAATGTGGTCCACAGTCTATCTGGTGGTAGTCCACAGGCCAGCTGCATCATGAGGCAAATTCTAGGCCCTGTCCTGCTGAATTAGGTGTGCACTTAGCATGATCTCCAGGAGATTTGTTGGGGCATTAATGTTTGAGAGACACTGTCATAAAGGACCTCACTCCTGGAAGCAGACAAAGGTGGGGTTTGCCTTGACTATTTCTTTTGCCTGGAGTACTTTCTTCTTTGTCTTCCACCCTGCTATGTGGGCAGAGAATGTGCCTATCCCCCAATATCTATTCTCCCTCTCTTCGTAACTATGAACCATGTGAACAACACCCAGACTCTGGAACCACACTGCATGGGTTCATGCTCCAGGTTGTCCACTTACTGACTTGTTTTACATCTGTATCTCAGTTTCCCCATTTGTAAAATGGGGGGCAAGAGTAGTACTTTCCTCGCAGATCTATTGTGAGGATGAAATGAGTTGATACGTGTCAAGGACTTAGAACAGTGCTTGGCACAGAATCATGCAAGATAAGGTTGACTATCATGGCTATTTTTGCATGGTGATGGAGCTCTAATGTTTGGCCCGTCATATGGGAGCTCAGAAGGAAAGCTGTATTTTTCAGCTTCCCTTGCAGCTAGGTGTGGTGATGTGACTAAGTTCAGGCCACTGAGATGAAAGGGGAAGCATCTTGTGGCAGCTTCAGGGGTAGATGGTATATATTACCCTCTGTCTCTGTGTCCCTTTCTCCATATGGCTGCCCAGAATATGGATGCCACCATCCTGGACACCTGGTGAAGTTCATGCAGAGCAGAGCAACAGGGTAGAAGGAACCAGGATCCCTGTCACTGAGTGGCACAGTCCCTGTCCTCAAACATAGACATCCCAGACAGCTAAGCAAGAGAGATTCCCAGACATCTAATTCCCAGACATCTAAGCAAGAGAGAAATAAACATCTCTCTTGTTTAAGCTACCTTTAGTTTGGATTTTCTGGCCCTTGCACCTGAACCTAATCCTAAACACCTGTTCAGACAAGTTAATGACTCAACAGCTCAAATCCGATATGTGGAATTGGCCAGGACTCCCATTATAGGTTTGCATGGCACCTGTCATTTTCCTTGGGAGACCATGTCACAATTTACAATTAGATTATTCTTAATTGGCTAATGTCTACCTCCCCATCTTGACCGGAAGCTCTCCAGGGAGGATGGATGTCTGTTTGCTCACTCTAGTATTCCAGCATCCAACCAGAGCCCGCACATGGCGGAAGGTCAATGACTCTGTGTAGAAGGCTGGATTGAGTCTCCCAGGGAAGTAGGGCTTCCCACCGAACAGAGGCTGGGGAGGAGAACACATCTACAAGGATCCCTGTGGGGTAGGGTCGTGAAGCAGACCAGGCTGCCAGTCCCAAATGATCCATCTGCCCAAAAGAGAGTGGGAGATGGGACTGAGGAAATCAGATTCTGTGCTGCAGGATGTGGGAAAGTTCTGGATCTCTTTGACCAATGGAGTGACTTCATTAAA
The DNA here is from genome assembly GCF_002288905.1 of Enhydra lutris kenyoni. Taxonomy (NCBI): domain Eukaryota; kingdom Metazoa; phylum Chordata; class Mammalia; order Carnivora; family Mustelidae; genus Enhydra; species Enhydra lutris. The sequence continues at coordinate 16,757,581 of NW_019154089.1, forward strand.
GTTGGGTTTTGGGATTACTAATCTTGTAGGACCCTCTGGTAGCCAACCTCCAGTGATCCTCATCTGATGTCCCCATGCCCTTGTGTAATCCTCCCACAACAAACAGGACTGACTTGGGTAACCAACAGGACATTGCAGAAATGACAACGTATGACTCCTGAGCTAAAGTCACAAAGGGCATTGAGGTTTCCGCTTAGGCTCTCTTGAATCACTTATTCTGGAGGAAGCCAGCTTCTATGTCACAAAGATACCCAAGCCCCATTAGAGAGGGGTCCTTGGGGCCAGGAAATAAGGCCTTCCACCAACAGCCATGGGGAGTGAGCCATTCTGGAAGGGGCTCCTGAGCCCCAGTCAAATCTTCAAAGCTGCGGTTCTGGCCCACAGCTTAAGGACAACCTCACAAAAGACCCTGAGCCAGAACCACCCAGCCAAGCTGCCACTGAATTCCTGGCTCTTAGAAACTATGTGAGATAATCAATGTTTATTTTAATCCCCAAAGTTGTGGGGGTAATCATTTGCTCAGTGGAGCAATGAATATGTTTTAAACAGCACCTTCTCCCTGCCTTCCTCCACCTCATGCCCAACTGGCCAGTCAGACAGTACCCTAGACGAGTGACCTGGACACATTGCTTCCCTAGCTGGGTGTCTGAGTATGAAATGAAGGATAATAATACCTTCTCTGTGACAGGAAGCCTCTAAAATCGCCACCCTAATCAAGCCACCTCCTGGGATTCATACCCTTGTGTAATCCTCTTCCTTATAGTATAAGTTGGACTTAGGATTCACTGCTGAAGAACAGAATGTGGCAGAAGATATGGCATGTTCCTCCTCAGACTAGGTTGTGAAGAGATTATGGCTTCTGCCTTGGGCCCTCTTGGGGTCGCTCACAGGGGTTGCCCTGGGTGAGCCAGCTGCCATGTTGTGAGGCAACCCTGTGGAGAGGCCTACGGAAGTTAGCTGGTGTGTGAGAGGCCCGTGAGAATCTCCTGAGGCCTGACTACAGCCTTGTGAATGAGCTTGGAAACAAACGGACCCTGCAGCCTCAGCTGAGCCTCGAGGGGACCGCGGCCCCGGTGGGCAGCTTGATTATGACATACTGAGAAACTGTGACCCAGCAGCATGGCCGAGCTGTGTGTGGATCCTGGGAGGTAACAAGTGTTTGTTGCTTTAAGCCACTAAGTCTGGGGTGATCTGTTATACAGCCTGACAAGTGCGTGGTCCTGAAAGCGTGCTGTGAAGACAGAGTAACACGTGCCTAGCTCATAGCAGGTGCTAAGTAAATGCTTGCTAAATGAATCAGTCAGTACACAAATGAATGTTCGATAACGCAGGACGTTCCCTGGAGCCAAGCGCTCACTCATTTCCACCCTCTCCTGCCAAACAGGTCACCAAAATGTGTTTTAAGCAGGGGGATGGCCAGGTCTGATTTCCTTTTCTGACATGGGAGACTGGTTTGTGTTCCACAGGTGTTGCTGGTTCACCTGTGGTTGGTCTGGATGGTGAGAGATTAAGAAATAATCATCTTTTGTCGGCTCAGAGAGGTCTTTTTTTTTTTTTAATTAATTAATTAATTTATTTGACAGACAGAGATCACAAGTAGGCAGAGAGGCAGGCAGAGAGAGAGAGTAGGAAGCAGGCTCCCCGCAGAACAGAGAGTCCGAGGTGGGGCTCGATCCCAGGACCCCGGGACCATGACCCGAGCTGAAGGCAGAGGCTTTAACCCACTGAGCCACCCAGGCGTCCCTCAGAGAGGTCTTGAGGGTAACTTAGGCCTTTGAACAGCAATTCTTTTTTCTTGCTCTATTCAAGTCTACTCACTAACTAGCAGAGATGATGATGATCTTAATCACATGATGACTTAATCATCGAACATCTCTTGACGACTGGACCTCTGGATGAACAAAAGACAACCCTCCTCTCAAGAAGTCAGGAAGGAGGTGAATAACAGCATAGTACCACTACAAAAAACCAGGGTCAGGGCACTAATTCTTTGTGCCATTGCAGGGTTGTGTGGCAAGCGCCATGATATGGGTAGCACCAGAGGTTCCTGGGAAGCCAAGGAGGGGTTCCTGATTGCTCCCATAGGGGTGAATTCATCTGAATTCTTTCAGTTGAAGGTGAAAGAAATCATCTCAAATCAATGCACAGTGCCTCAAGTGTAAAAAAAAAAAAAGGTCCAGAGGTAGATTTGGGTTTCAGGCATGGTTGGATCTAGGCACATCACATCAGGAATCCCTCTCTCTCCATCCTAGCCTCATCTTTTAAATTCTGACTTCATTTCAAGACAAGCTTGCCCTTTGTGGTGACAAAACGTCTGCCTGCTGTCTCAGGCTTTTGTTTTCCCACTCAGCAACGTCAGCAGATGTGAGGACCCACTTTGCTGAGACCTCCAGCGAAGTCTCCAGGGCTGATCCACGAGGGCCTGGCTTACGTCTCAGCCCTGACCAGTGGCTCCAGGAGAATGGAATGTGCTGAACACGAGCCCCTAGTGCCTGGAGTGGAATCAGACTCATCCTATACATGCACAGATTCAGATGGGAGAAGGGTGGCTTCCTAATGGAACATCAGGGCAACATTGCCATAGAAGGGAAGGATGCTGGGAGGCTAAGTTGTCAGATATCTTCTATAGGCTCAGGGAATGTTAGCTGACAAGTGCATTCATGTAGGGGGAGGCAGGATACATCTCTTGCCCCAGCACCAGCCTCTATATCCTACACAGGGCGCATTTAGTGGGAGGACACATGGGTGCGTCCACTCAGTGCTTCCATGTTAAGCCCAGGTGTTTCCCAGCTATGCAGGAAACTACTTGGTCATGAGCCCCTGGCAGATAATGTTCTAGCATTTTCAGTGCATATGAGGAAATCTCAACTCTTTGGATTCTCTTTTTCTGAGCCCCACCTTCTTCCTTTTTCATGAGTCTTCACTCTGTCTTGGAATCCAGAAAAATCTAGGTGGGTCTAATTTCTCATGCAAGGTGCAGTTCAGTCTTGCCTCTTTCTTGAGATCCACTTGCCTGACCTTTTTCTCCTTGGCACATTAACTATTCACTGAACTCCTGCTCTGTGAGGCTCATGACCCACTGTGCTTTTTATTGTTCGAGCCTGTGTTTCAGTCCTGGTTCCTCCATTCTCTGGGCTGTGTGACCCTGGGCAAGTTACTGAACCACTCTGTGCTTCGGTTTGCTCATTGGTAAACTGGGTTAGTAATGCTCATATCATATTAAAATGCCTTGATAGGGGCGCCTGGGTGGCTCAGTGGGTTAAAATCTCTGCCTTCGGCTCAGGTCATGATGATCTCAGGCCCCGAATCAGGCTCTCTGCTCAGCGGGGAACCTGCTTCCCCCCACCCCTGCCTGCCTCTCTGCCTACTTGAGATCTCTGCCTGTCAAATAAATAACTAAAGTCGTAAAAAAAAAATGCCTTGATATAAGGCATGATCAAACACATGATCAAACACATCATACACGTTAATAAAATTGCAGTGTCTGTACCCTTTCACTCTGAGAATTCTAGGAAGGGTGAATGAAAAGGTAGTTGTGTTTGGTCCATGCAGGAAGGGGGCCTTTGTCTCACACAGATAGGGGACCTCTGGTCAGCCTAGGGTGTGGCATTTCATCCACACTTATCTTTTCCTTTTTTTTTTTTTTAAAGATTTTCTTTATTTATTTGAGAGAGAGAAAAAGAGAATGAGCAAGGAGGAGGGGCAGAGGTAGAAGGAGAAGCAGACTCCCCATTGAGCAGGGAGCCCTATGTGGGACTCGATCCCAGGATCCTGGGACAATGACGTGAGCTGAAGGCAGATGCTTAACCGACTGAGCCATCCAGGTGCCCTCATCCACACTGTTCAAGAGTTGTGAAGGCCCAGATGGTGCTAACTTCTGCCTCCAGCTGTCGTCTTCACGAGCTGCGTGACTCAGGGCCACCTGGTCACTTTTTTCAGCTCTGGCCCGGAGCTCACCTGGACCCTTTCCTGCATTGTCTGTGGTGTGGCTTGGGGCCGGGTGGGGCGTGCACAGCTAGAGACTCAGCCGTGCCCCCTTCCCCGTGGGCTTCTCCCTCCATCCCACTCCTTGGCTGGACCTGAGGACTGGGGAGGACTTCGTGTGGCCCAAGCACGAGTGTGTGTCACAGTGTGTGGGTGTCACCATGCGTTGGCAGTGCTGACGTCCAACCTGGGCAGGTAGGTCTGTTCTCCCAGCTGATGACTATGCCGTGCTTCCTCAGGGTGAGCTGGTGACTGGCAGAATGTCAAACCAGCCTTAGCTCTGAAGAAGAAATAGAATTGGGAGGCCCGGGTGTGCCTCCATGTAACTGAAGTAAGTCCCTTCAGCTCCCTGAACCTGAACCTCAACCTCTTTTTGTGTACATTGGGGATCTTCGAGGAGTAGAGGGCATTCCCTGATTCATTCATGAGTCGATGATGCAACAGCGAACGGGACAGAAACTCCCTTCACACAAAGCGTTTAGAATGCCGTAAGTAGTGAAAAATAGACAAAAGCCCAATAATAATATGTCCTAGGGGTCCCCACCCAGATCCACACATTTTCCAAGGTGCCTGCAAACAGAGAAAGTCCAAACGAAAACCTGGCTCACTGTGACCCCAAGAGTTGCCTGACAAGAGATGAGGTCAAAGGTGGAAGGGAAAGCTCTGGGGTCAGAGAGCAGGATCCTAGGCCCAGCTCTGTTGGTTCCTGTCTGCATCGCCATCCATTGTCTCATTCCCTACTATAGCCTTGATTTCCTCCTCTGCAAAATGGATGTGGCACCCAGGTCATGGGATAGTTGGGAGGGTCAGGTGTTTATCCTTATGGTCATATTGGAGCCCCCATTACTTTTAATATAGTTCTAGCTGGATCTCAAGTCCCATCCCCTCTCTGGTCTCATGGCCATGTCAGTGAAGTAAGATCTGTGGGAACAACCAAGACCCCTCCTTGCTCTGTGAGTTTATTCATTTTCTTTTTTCGTTTTTTTCTCCTTTCCAAAACAGGTGCATTCTTAGCAGACCCTAGATATGGCTTCCTACTGAGTTAAATTCAAGAAATCTTGACTGAGCCCCAGGAAATGTTTGGATATTAGGAGTGTACATGTCAGCCGGACCCTCCTCTCTATAAGAGTCATCCCATCAAATGACCTCTTTATGCCCTGCCCAACCCTCCCCTTCCCCATGCCAAGTCATATATTCATCAAGAACTCTAATCTGGCCTAAATCAGAGTTATTAAAATAGAATTAGTTTTTGTGATTTTTTTTTGTTTTCAGGAACTAATTAATTAAAGGAATAGTAATTACTTAATTTTAAAAATAACATATGAAAAAAGATATTCAAACAGGAAAAAGAGTCCACAGGGGAGAGTGTCTCTCTTGTCCCCCCAAACTCTAGCAGAGGTGACCACCGCTGAAAGTTTTCTTTACTGGACTGGGTTTTTTTGTAGTCACTGGTGACCGCAGCCTTTCTTTGGGAAGAAAATGGACACAGACCTCTCTCTGCGGTCTCAGACAAAAGCTTTGAGGCCAGGAAGGCAAGAATGGGAGCAAGAATGGGAGCTTCCCAAGGAGCTGAGGGCCCACCAGAAGGCCAGAGGGTTGGCAGTGTCCTCAGGGGCCCTGCTGAGGACCTAGTTCAGTCTTTCAGGCCACCTCCAGAAGAGGTCTTGGGGTCAGAGGTTGGCCAAAGACACCTTTAACCCACTTCCAAGAAACCTACTAACCCTATCAGGAAAGGTCTTCTACAAATATTTGTTGAGTGACTATGGCAGGCCTCCAACTCAGGGTTGAAATTAGGGTGAATTAGGAAATCAAACTGGAAAGACCCCAAATCTCGCTACGAAAGCAAGCAAAAGGGAGAGAACATTGACTGAAAAGCTACTCTCTGTCAGGGCCCTTTGTCAGGCATTTTATTTTATTTTATTTTATTTTATTTTATTTTATTTTATTTTATTTATTGTAAAGATTTTATTTATTTGACAGAGAGAGAGAGAAAGAGCACAAGCAGTGGGTGCAGCAGGCAGAGGGAGAGGGAGAAGCAGGCTCACTGAGCAGGGAGCCCGATGCAGGGGCTCGATCCCAGGACCCTGAGCTCATGCCCGGAGTCAAAGGCAGATACTTAACTGACTGAGCCACCCAGGTGCCCCTGTCAGGCTATTTTAAAATTAATTTTTTTTAAAGATTTCATTTATTTATTTGACAGAGAGAGAGATCACAGGTAGGCAGAGAGGCAGACAGAGAGAGGGGGAAGCAGGCTCCCCGCTGAGCAGAGAGCCCGATGCAGGGCTCCATCCCAGGACCCCGGGATCATGACCTGAGCCAAAGGCTGACAGATGCTTAACAGACTGAGCCACCCCTTTAAAATTAATTTTTAAATATACAAATAGTATAAGAATACATTTTCCATGTAAAAGCAAAAACTTACCAGATAAGATCAAGTCTCCCTTCGATTTGCAGCTCCTGTCTCGCTTTCCTTCTGCCTTTCCAGAGGTAAACTCTCTTTGAATTTCATGTGAATCCTTCCTTTTTTCTCTGCATTTTTCATACATATATGTGTTCTTTCTCTTTTTCCTTTAAGATGAATGGTATCAAGGGCACCTGGGTGGCTCAGTGGGTTAAGCCTCTGCCTCCAGCTCAGGTCATGATCTCAGGGTCCTGGGATTGAGTCCCGCATCGGGCTCTCTGGTCAGCAAGGAGCCTGCTTCCCTTCCTCTCTCTCTCTCTCTCTGCCTGCCTCTCTGCCTACTTGTGATCTCTGTCTGTCAAATAAATAAATAAATAAAATCTTAAAAAAAAAAGATGAATGGTATTAAATGTATTATTCTGCCATTTAATCTTCGGATCAATGATATATCTGAGAAGTTTTTTTTTTCTTCAGGTGAACACAGATCTGCCCGAGAGCTCATGGTATTCCATTGGGTGCTCCCGTTAACCCCACTCCAGATGATCACATTGTGGCTCAGAGGACGTAAGTGACTCACCAGAGCTGGTGAGTAGTGCAGCAGGATTCAGATGTGGACTCGTTTTTCCAAATTTGGACTCTACCTGCCCTTTACCTAATCTGCCTGTGGTTTATACCCTACGTTTCCTTTGGTTTATGACATCATGAAAAGGGTGGTTTAAAGGAAATTGATCCTAATGCCTGGGACAAATTGGATGACTCTCTTTCCTGTTAAAATACCTCCATGGTTGCCCAGTACCCAGTGGCTAGGTCTGAGTCCCCCAACCTGGTAAGAAAAGATAAAGATCTCTACACAGGGCTTGTTATAAACTCTCCAGCCTTCCCTGGTCAACAATCCATTCAGAATGTGCTCTCCAGCACCTCCAGGCAATGAACTCAGTTCTAGCACTACCTACCCAGAGATAGCATCAGCTCTCACTGGTTAAGGACTCAGCCCTACAAGACTGGCCTACTGCCCGGGTCATTCTCAAGTCTGGGTGGTTGTCTGTGCTTCCGAGTGACTGGTTGTAAGTGAGAAGTTCCTGAGACCTCCTCCTTGGGTTGAATTAATTTGCTAGATGGGTTCCCAGAACTCAGACGTTTACTGACATTTAGCAGTTTATTATAAAGAATATAAATGGGGGCACCTGGGTGGCTCAGTGGGTTAAGCCTCTGCCTTTGGCTCAGGTCATGATCTCAGGGTCTTGGGATAGAGTTCCACATCAGGCTTTCTGCTCAGCAGGGAACCTGCTTCCCCGCACCCCCCCCCCACTTGTGATCTCTCTCTGTCAAATAAATAAATAAAATCTTTAAAAAAAAAAAAAGAATATTATAAATGTACCACCAAGGTACAGCTCCTCATAGGGTGACTGCTGCTGCTCTCCCAGCACCTCCATGTGTCTTCCAACATGGACGTTCTCCAATCCCTGTGCTTTGGGATTTTATGGAGGCTTCATTACGTAGGTATGACTGATGAAATCATTGCTATTGGTGACTGAACTCAATCTTCAGCTCCTCTCCCCTTCCTGAAGGTAGTGGAGGGGTAAATCACAACTCTCCAATCAGTTCTATGTTTTGTGACCCTGGGCACCAGCCCTGCCCATCCATAGGGGCTTTCCAAAAGTCACCGCTTGACAGAAACTCAGGTGTAGTGGAAAGGATCTTACTGTGAATAACAAAAGACAACTTTATCATGCTTATCATTTAGGAAATCTTAAGGTTTCTTTTTTTAAGATTTATTTATTTATTTTATGAGGCTGAGTTGGGGGGAGAGAGACCATGCATGTGAGTGGGGAAAGGGACAGAGGCAGAGGGAGAGAATCTTAAGCAGTCTCCATACTGAGCATGGAGCTGACCCTGTGACTCTGAGATCGTGACCCGAGCTGAAATCAAGAGTCAGACGCTTAATAGGCTGAGTCACCCAGGTGCCCCAGAATCCTAAGGGGCTCTACGTCAGAAACAGGATGAAGACCAAATATCTAGTTCTTATATCACAATATCACACTCCAGAAAAAAGCCAACAAGTGACGGTGCCCCTCAGGCCACAGGGTTATTTCTCCCCAACATCTTTGCCCATGTAGTCCTGCATGGCAGACCAGTTCCTCATCGTAAACCTTCTTTGCCTAGTTTTCTCATCCTTAATGCATCCCCGTGCATCCTTTGTGACTTCATAGGGGCCATTGCCTCTTGGTCGCCCTCCCAGTCACCCCCAGGCTAGGTTAGATGTCCCACCTCTGTGTCGTGGCCCACAATGTCTTCTACTTATGGATGTCAAAGCATTTTCCATCCCATTCTAACTGCCATTATATCTGCTTCCCACTCTTGAGGGTGGGAAGCGAGGGTCTCTGTCTCATTCATCCATGTCTCCAGGCTCCAGACAAGTCTGTACTTGTGGTAGGGGACGCCTACATGTTTATGAAGTACACATGTGCCTCAAAACAGTGAACAATGGAGTCTGTGGTCTTGTGTTGAGCTATCGGTAATGATAGGAGAGGAGGAACATAAGATGACAGTATAGAAAGAAAAACCCCAAATCTCTTCAATTAAATTTGCCCAGATGGCCGTCATGTTCTCCAGATGTGTGGTGACTATGTTGAATCATATTTTCTCAAACCATCTTCTAGCTCAACTAGTTCTCTTCATTCGGTGATGTTCCTCTTTTTCTTCTTTTTCATCTGGTCTTTAAGGCTACTCAAAGGGGATGCGTGCCAAAGTTTTCATCTGAAATCAAAAGTGACAAGGGCTGGTTGAGCCTCATGGCTTCATCTCCTCAGTTATGTCCCTTGTTTCAAAAGGGCATTAAAACCCTCTGCCCACTCTTGAGACCAGCAAGGATTTCCTGAGAAGAGGGACTGGGGAGTTCGATTTTGGAGGACCATTCCCTTCCTCAAGATTGCAGTAAAAATTCATTACCTCTTAATGAACATCTTGCCTCTTGCCTCAACATTTTAATGTCATCTTCTGTTCCTACTAGAATTAAGGGAAACCCAAACCTTTCACCCATTTCCCCTCACTTCCTTTTTCTCTGAACATATCTGAGGGGAAAATGTCTCTTCATTTTTTTTTTCTAAATGTAATTTAATGCTTCTTTCACTACAGAAGTATGAAAGAATATTTTTAAAAATACAGGAAAACAGAAAGTAAAAGGGCCCCACTACTAGACACCATCACATGTGGAGCTCTTCCATCCTTTTTTCTATGTGTAGGTTTTTTTTAAAATGATGTAATACTGTATGTACACACCAAAAGACTACGTAACACAAATGCGTTACTTAAAGAATTATAGAGTAAATATCCATGTGTCCATCACCCAGCTTAGGAAATCATCAAATACCTTAGAAATCCCCATATACCCCTCCCTCACAACCCACCCAGAGGGAGACACCATCTTGGTTTTTGTGTGAGTCATTTCTTTGCTTTTCTTTATAGTTTTGCTCTCTGTGTATTGTGTCCCCAAACAAGGCCATGTTATTGGTTATACAATTAGAGTGTATTATTTTGCAACTGTCCCCTTTCATTTATTATGTTTGTGAGATTCACCCATGTTGACATAAGCAGGTATAGACCATTCATTTTCATTGCTCTGCAGCAGAACATTGTATGTGTATACTGCCCTCTGATTTATTTATCCATTCTCCTGCTGATGGACATATGAATGATTTCCAGGACTTTTTTTCATCTTTAAAAGATTTTTTATTAAACAAAATGATTAAGGATCTGCCTTTATTGTGATAAATAAACATAAACATGAAATTTACCACTTTAACCATTTTTAGGTGTCCAGTTCAGTGGTATTAACTGCATTCACCTTGTGGTGCACCCATCACCGCCATTCATCTCCAGAACTTTTTTCATCTTTCCAGGCTGAAACACTGTGCCCATTAAACAGTACAACTTCCCATTCTCTCCCCACCCAACCCTTGACAACCACCGTTCTAATTTCTGCTGCTCTCACTTTGGTTACCTTGGGTACCTCATTGAAGTGGAAAGTCTTTGTCTTTTTGTGGCTGGCTTATTTTACTTAACGTTATATCCTCAAGTTTCATCCAGACTGAAGCATGTGTTGGAATTTCCTTCCTTTTTAAAGATCAATAATATTCCATTGTATAATATACATTGTATGTATATACTACTTTTTGTTTATCCACTCATGTGTTGATGGGTTCTTGGGTTGTTTCAACCTTTTGGCTCAGCTGTGTATGGAAAAGTGGAATTGTTGGATCATATGGTCATCCTATTTTTCATTTTTGAGGAACTGCTGTATTATTTTCCACAACAGCTGCACCATTTTACATTCTTACCGGCAGTGCACAAGGGTTCCAATTTCTCCACAGGCCCATCGACACTTATTATTTTTTGTTTTGGGGGGTTTCTTGGTGTTTTAATAATAGCCACCCTAGGGCGCCTGGGTGGCTCAGTGGGTTAAGCCGCTGCCTTCGGCTTAGGTCATGATCTCAGAGTCCTGGGATCGAGTCCCGAATCGGGCTCTCTGCTCAGCAGGGAGCCTGCTTCCCTCTCTCTCTCTTCCTGCCTCTCTGTCTACTTGTGATCTCTCTCTGTCAAATAAATAAATAAAATCTTTAAAAAAAAATAAAAAAATTACTTTAGTAATAGCCAGCCTAACGTGTATGTGAGCGGGTTTCAGGATTTTTTTTTTATGTTTTTAAATATTTTTAAGGTTTAAAAAGTGTTTAAAGTTTGTAGTTCCTAGTAGGAAAACATTATCTGAATGAATACCCTAATGGCAAACCATTGTAGAATGTTTCAGTTGCATGGGGAGCAGAGGGGTAGGGATTCTCTTCACAGCACCCCAGCTTTCTTCATGAGAAGATTGGAGGTACACTGGTTTGTATTATAGCGACATCCATTAGGTGATCGAAGTTGCTTTTCCTTCAGCAAGGGCTTTATTTGTCAGAAGGGCATTATGCTTGACCTCCAAATTTGGCTGACAATTTACTGATGAGATTCATAACCTTTGGGTTGCTCTGATATTTTGACATATTCGCTGGGTTCTGGGCCACATCCTGGAAGGCCACCATAACTTCTGGATCCTGCATGGCTGCAAGAACTTCCGGATCACTAAGAATTTCATTGAGCCCAGGCATTCCTGCCATTCCAGGCATCCCCCCTGCCATTCCAGGCATTCCTCCAGGAAAATTACCAGGCATTCCCCCAGGAAAGCCACCTGGGAAAAAGCCATACTGAGCTCCTGATTGTCGTCTGGCTTCTTCCTCCCTCTGGGCTCTCTCATGTTCTTCCCAAGCCTTCTTAACCCTTTCTATTCTTTCTTTGATCTCTCGCTCTTCACGTTTTCGCTCATATTTTCTCCGAAGTTCAGCAATCTTCTGGGCCCTCGGTTGAACTTCTTTCAGCATTGCACTAGCATCTTCATCATAATCCAGTTTACAAGCAAGGGCAAGATCATGTGCGGCTTCTTCCCAATGGCCCAGAAGTCTGTGTGCTTTCCCTCGCCACTTATAAGGCTGAACTGAATCAGGATTTATTTCAATAGCTCTGTCACAGTCTCGAATGGCAGCATTTGGCTTCTGTAATTTGATGAAGACACTGGCTCTCTTGGCATACAGAATGGCCAAGCGAGAATTTAGTTTGATGGTGTCTGTGGACAAGTCAATGGCTTTCTGTAGTTCACCATCATTTAGGGCATCCATGGCAGTCACTTTTTTATCATTTGCCTGATCCATTATTTCCTTGGTTATCTCTACATTTTCATCTCCCATTTCTTGAGGGGCATCGGTATCTGGTTCAATCACACCTTCATTGTCAATTTCTAGATCACTCTCCTCACTTGATGGTTCATCTGTCTTTATGTTTTCCTCCGCCTTCTTACTATCTGGTTTTTCTTCCTTGATACTGTCTTCAGATTTAGTTTTATGAGTGGCAGGTGGTATTTTACCCCCCATGCTCTCCACCCACTCCCGCAGGAAACTCATTTCCTCGGTGTGCAGAACGCTCGGATCCTGCTTACACATTTTCACGAAAGCCCGAAGCTCGCTCACTTTGTGGGGGTCCATGGTCCAGAGGCAGTGGCAGGCGGCAGGCGCGGCTGAGGTTGCGACCCGATTCCAGGCGCGGGTACGAGCTCAGCGTGATCGCATGGAAGGGGCGGTTTCAGGATTTTTAATAAACAAAACTGTTATGACTATTCTAATATACACACCCTGATGCCCATGTGTAAGAGTTTTTCTATTAACATAATTAAGAATGGAATTTCTGGGTCATGAGATCTGTGTGTTATTTTTCAGTGTTTTTTTTTTCAGTCCCAACGCACACCGCTGTTCTGTGAAGGAGGCGTATATGTAAAATGACCCCGAAAGGAGCTGTAAGACCCAAGGAAAAAACCGACAAGTCCGGCTTGATGAGAAATGGTTTATTAAGGGTACTTACAGACAGAAGCATGCCTTGGGCATGCCTTGAGCGGCCACAGGATGAATAGATCTCCTTGACCCCACCTTGTGTAAGACATGCTTTTACAGCTTAGGGGTTGGAGAGTATAGTGCTGGTCGTAGGATCTCCAGAGCTGATCAAGGATGTTATGCCCCAAGGGTGTGGTTAGGCAAAAAGAAAGAATGTGGGGGAGGAGGGACTGTGCTCAAGAAGACTTTGGGTCACAGAGCGGTCATCATGGCAGATTTGTCCAAGATGGCATCAGCATGATTTACACACCTGTCATCAAGAGTAAGTGATCCTTCTAGCTGCTCAGTATCCTAACACTATTGGCACAGCTATGATTTTCACTGGTTTGGTGGGTGTGAAATGACAATGTGGTTTTATTTTGCATCTTTATGAGTAATAATGGGATTAAGCATCTTGTCATAGGTTTCTTGGTCATATTTATTTCCTCTTATGTAGACTATCTGTTTTAGTCTTTTGCTCATTTTCCTATTAGATTGTCTCAGTTTTATGAATGTGTAGGACTTTATTTTGGATACTAATCATTTATTGATTATACATTCCAAATGTCTTGTCCAAATTTGTCATTTGTCATTTCATCTCTTTTGGTGTCTTCTGATGAGCAGAAATAATTTTAACCTAATTGGATGTATTGATCTTTTCCTTTGTGATTTCACTTTCTGTATTTTGCTTAAGAAGTCTGTCTCTCCCTGAGATCGTAAAGATATTCTTTATTTTAGTCTAAGAGCTTCATTCTCCCACCTTTACTGAGATATAATTGATAATGTTGGGTGAGTTTAAGGTGTATGATATAATGATTTGACACACATACATACTGTGAAATGATTATCACAAAAAGGTTACTCAGTGCATCCATCAGCTCACATAGTTACCATTTATGTGTGTGTGTGTGTGTGTGTGTGTGTGTGTATGTGCGCGCGTGTCAAGGACATTCAAGATCTACTTTGTTAGTTAATGTCAAGTACACAGTGCAGTCCTGTAAACAGAGTCACCATGCTGCACATTAGATCTTCAGAACTAATTTATCTCATTAATGAAGTTCGTACCTTTTAAAAAAGATTTACTTATTTATTTTAGAGAGAGAGAGCATGACAGCATGTTGAGTGGAGGAGGGGGTAGAGGGAGAAGGAAAAAGAGAGAGAATCTCTAGTAGACTTCCCACTGAGCACAGAGCCCAGTGTGGGGCTCAATTTCATGACCCTGAGATCACGACCTGAGCTGAAATCAAGAGTCGGACACCTTATCAACGGAGCCACCTAGGGGCCCCTGAAGTTTGTAACTTTTGATCAATATCTCCCCATTTCCTCCACTCCCAGCCATTGATAACCACAATCTACACTTAGTTTCTATGAGTTCAACTTTTTTAGATTCTACATACAAATGAGATAACCCAGTATTCTTTCTCTGTCTGGCTTCCTTTACCTAGCATAATCCCTTCAAATCCATCCATGTTGTCACAAATTTTGTGACAGCATTTTCATGTGACAGCATTTTCATGTGGCAGCATTTTCTTCTTTTTTATGGCCTATAATTCTTATAAGAGTTTTAAGGTTTTTCTTTCACATTTAAGCCCTTGACCCACCTGGAATTGATTTTTTGCGTGCTAGGGGGTATTGTTTTCTCCACTTGGAGAGCCAGTTTTCCCAGCCTTGTTTATGGAATAACTGGTTCCTTACCTCATTGGTCTTTAAGGGATCCTCCATCAGAAATCAGGTTTTCTAATACACGAGGATCCTTCTATTTGGACCTTTTATTCTATTTCATTAATATATGTGTCAATCCCTGTCCCAGTTTCATACTGTTGAAAATGTGTTTGCTTTATCATATATTTTGATATATGGTAAGCTAATTCCCTGTCCAGAATTCTGCTTTGGGAGTGTCTTTACCTTTCTTGGCCCTTTGCTCTTCCATATAAACTGAAGATTCAGCTTGCCAGGTTATAAGAAAAACTGAGTTGGGCTTTTGATTAAAATAGTGTTAGGACACTTTAAGGAGAATCGCCTTCCTATCTGTGAACATGGTATACCTCTTCATATATTTAGATTTTCTCCAGTGTCATTTAATAAAAGGTTGTAATTTCCCTGAAAGGGTCTTGACCACTTCTCTTAGGTACCTTAAATTTGTGGTTGCTTCTGTAAATTGTATCTTGAGTCCATGTACTTCTAAGGCATACTTGTAATCACACTATAGATAATGTGCTTTTTCTACTTATATCATATTACCTTTTCAAAGACGTACTGAATACCAGTAGGGAAGAGTGACTATCTCGCTATTACTGGACACCTCAGACTTCTGGTTTTCATGTTGCTCGAGTCTCATAAGATGTTTACTTTTCTCTAAGAACTTGGAGTTTGGGGTCTGCCTACCTTGAGTCACAGTCCTTGCCCTCCCTCACCCTCGCCCATATCCTTCACCTCACTGCACCTGTGTTCTTCATCTCTAAAATGGAAATGATGGTGATGCCTCCTTTATGGGCTGATTGTGATGATTTATTGTGATAATAGAGTACATCGCCTCACCTGGAGCCTGGCACATAGTAAGAGCTCCTTAGCTTTTATTTCTCGACACAAACTTTTTGCTTCACTTCTGATTTGCTGGGTATTGATTTTTTCTAGCTGAAATCAGGGTTTGAAAAATTCGTCAACAAAAAGTCAAGTTTCCTGTTTTTGTTTCACCTTCTTTTTCTCTCACGTTATTCCTCCTCCTGCCACTCTGCTGCCCATCCCCCACCCCATTCCCAGTTTAAATCCAGGTGATCAGTTTGGACAGTTTGTCACCTAGAGGGGACAACAGAGTGGTGAAGGAGGACACCTTCTCCTTTCAGGATGCCAACTCCAGGCCAGCTCTTGAATCTGTCCTCACTTCCCCAGCCACTGCCCGAGTACAGGTCTCATGGCCATTAACTGGTCTCCCTACCTCTTGCCTCTTGCCATCTTGCCATGTAAGCAAGATTTTCCACATCTCGACTCTACCATCTGGTAGTGCCACCCCTGTTTAGAGCCTTCCATGGCTCCCTGCCATCCTCAGCATGAAGCCCGCAGCACTCACTCATCTGCTCCTCAAGGCCATTCACGATCCGGCCTCCACCTAATTGCTATCACTGACCAAAGTCCTATTCAGTGTCTTACACGTGTTAGTGATCTGTGATACAAAACTGCTGGGTAAGAATCATTCTTCCATTAAAAAAAAAAAAGATTTTATTTATTAATTTGGGAGAGAGAGATCATGAGAGTGCACAAGCCAGAGAAAAGAGGAAACGGAGAGAAAAGCAGACTCCCCACTGAGCAGGGAGCCCCATGTGGGGCTTGATTCAGGACCTGGAGATCATGACCTGAGCCAAAGGCAGACGCTTAACCTCCTGAGCCACCCAGGAGCCCCTCATTCTTCCATTTTATAAATGAGGACACCGGTGCTTGTATTGGTGAAATGACTCCTCAGAGCCTCACAATTAGGAAGCACAGACACAGGATTTTAATCCCTGTCTCTGGCTTCCCCAGCCAGCTTTATGTCCACTTACCTTGGCTGTCTGATCAAAAAATGAAATCTCAGCTTAATCCAGTTTAACATGTAAATGACCTTGGGAGCACACCAGTTTGAGCTCATTCATTCGCATTGCTTCTGCAGAAGTGACTAAGAGGGTCTGAAATGGGCCAGGGAAAGGGTAAATGTCAAAATAGTAGCTTGAGGCAAATAAAAGAGAAAGTGTGCCCTCTGACCCTTTTCATGTGAGGCTGAGCTCCGGGTGGGGGGTGGGGGGGGTAAGCTAAGTCCGGGGCAGGGAGTGGTGATGTAGCTAGTGGGAGGGACAGAGCAGGGAGGGTAATGAGGTAAAGGCTGAGGATGACGTAAGAGGTGATAAAGGAAGTGATTATGACCAGGAAATAAGTGTGCTGAAACCACCCTAGGAGAATCATCAGAATATTCCTGGCATTGATTGACATTTAAAAAATAGTAACGATTATATTTAAAATTTTTGTGCCACTCATTTGCCTGGCCACTCAATCATTCCAATAATACTGAAAAATGGTAATGACTATTCCCATTTGACAGAGAGAGAAATTGAAGCTGAGAAAGCTAAGTGGGTTTGCTCAAGGCCCTCAGCTAGGAAGTGACAAAACCCAAAATGCGCTGCAGGTCTGCCCAGTGCCCCCAGCCTTGCCCCTTCCCGGCGCCCCTCCACCCACGTGCCGTTCTGCTGTCATCTTGTTCCTCCAAATGGGGCTGAGTCATTTGGGGGTCACGTAAAGATCATAAATGTGCTGCTAGATGTCAAATGTTCCAACAATAAGGAAGAATGAAGAGAAAGATATTGGTAACCCTGCTGTCGGGTGGATGCAGTATCAACACATCCTCACATTTTGGGGGCACCCGGGACCTGTGTATTTCCTGTCTAATAGTCCCTAGTCCATTTCCAGAGCCTGCGTAGGCCTCTTTCCAGGCCCTCCCTAACAAAGGTAGACCAGAGATCTGCTTTTGGCTGTGAGGGAGGGGCTGTCCCCTCACGGATGCCCAGAGGCTGGATCCAGGACAGGAAGAGAAGGGGGGCAGGTAGGCAGTAGTCATAGGCCTCCTTTCGCTCTCTTTCTCTGGGTCCCTGCAATGTTAGAGACAGGCCTGGTGGGGATATAATTATTTATTTATTTATTTATTTATTTAATTTTTATAAAGATTTATGTATTTATTTGAGAGAGAGAGAGAGTGAGAGTGGGAGGCGGGGCAGGGGGAGTGAGAGTATCAAGCAGACTCCCCCGCTGAGCACAGAGCCCAACGCGGGGCTTGATCCCACAGCCCTGAGATCACAACCTGAGCTGAAACCAAGAGTTGGGTGCTCAACCGACTGAGCAACCCCGGCGTCCCTCATTATTTTTTTAATATAAAATTAATGTACATGCAAACAAGAAGTTAATTGTTCCAAAGGGTGTATGTGGGCATGCCAAAGCCTTGAGGTCCCTCCAGAAGAAACCACTGGAAGGAGTTTCTCGCGAGTACAGGCAAGACCCAGGACACCGAAGGATAGCAGTGCCCTAGTTGTTTGTGTTGCCCATGCTCAGTGCCCTTCACTTTGGTCTTGCCAAGTGGGAGATGGCGGGAAAAGCAAGGGAAAAGTGGAGGAAGCCTGGATGCTTGGAGAGCAGGGAAGAACGTACACAGGTGGAGCTGGCAGTGGAGAGCTGGGAAGAGGTGAAGAGGGGCTTTGGGAAGGGAACAGGGCTATTTAAGTGGAGTTTTCAGAAGCCTCCAGAGCTTCTGGATGACTTCTGGCCTTCCAGACCAGGTCCTCTTTCATCCCACTGCTGGGTGATATGACCTCTGGGCTCCCCAGCCCCCTGGGGCTATCTTCTCTCTGGCCCCTGTCTGGCCCCTCTTGCCACAGAGCCCTCTTCCTCTGTCTCTGTGGGGGCTCCTGACCCAAGCAGCTGGCACACAGCAGGGCTCACATGAGGGTACAGAGGGATAGAGTGAGAGGCAGAAGGACGATTACCCAGGGGTGGGGTGGGGTGGGGAGGCCTCGCACCTATAACACAATTTGGTCCAAGGTGGCTCTTGTCCTGATGCAATCATGAAAGAAATTCTCTATTCATGAAGGAATGGAGAAACAGATGAGCAATTAAATGCCTGAGTCCAGAGTAATGATGATTAAGGAATGTTGGGAAAGGAGATTATTACAAGGCTCCGAAAGCATTTGAAAGCTCTCAGAGTTCAGGAGAGTGGCTGGGGCGGGCGGGCCCCGAATGTTATCAGAAGATGCCAGGCCCCTCATTCCTACCCCATTAGGTCACTGTGAGCCAAGACCAAGGCCAGGCATCATCATTTGCACCCCCACTGTAGCTCACACCCCTTTGAGAGTCAACGACAGACAGATCTGGGGAAGGGGGGGTCCCCTCAGGTGGGTTCCTAAAGAATATGATTTGTAAAATGGGATATTTATTATGATTTATTATGATTATGAGACATAAAATTCGTCTCATGAATCCAATAAGGAGATTAAATGAAACCCCATTGGCGTAGTGCATGGAACAGGGCCTCAGCGTCTAGTAAACCCTCAATAAATAGACTAGGACATTGTTAGTGTATATTTTTTTTCCAGAATGTTTCTTCCAGAACTCCCTGAAGCAGGAAGGCTGGGTCTGTCCCCACGGTCCCTCCAGAGCTTGAAACAGTGCCTGGCATACAGTTGGCACTCAACACACACTTGTAGAGGGAACGAGCAAACTGCTTACGTAACTGTCTTCTGGTAACAGACTCAAGAAGACAGCTCCCGGGCCCAAGCGCTCCGTTCCCAACGAGCCGTGCCGCAATCTGCCCATTTCCCCACCAGCCCTGCGCAGCCCTGACAGGCAGTGACCACACAGGGCAGATGACTTGCAGCGTACTTCTCTAAATGCTCCCCCGGGGCGGGAGGAATCCCCAGGGCCTGGCTCATCGGCACAGGCAGATGACTTGGGGCCCAGTGTGGCCCACCTTCCCGTTAGCTCAGTGCTGGTCATTAGGCCGGCCAGTTCTTGAAGTTCTGCTTGGGCAAAGGAACAGAATGAGCAGCCCCAAGGAGGAAGGACACTGTGCAGGCCCCCTGAAGCAGGAATTGAACCTTGGCCTGTCCCACATGACAGCCTCTTCCTGAAGATCACTTCTCTTGTTCTTCCGTCCCTGAGCCTGCCTTGGTCCTGGGAGGTGACTGGGTTCTTTGCAGTGAGTCTTAGCAGTACCAACTCACCACTAGGGAACAAGTTCATGAACTATCTCACAGTAAGCATGACCAACTTTTATTGAGCACTTACTCTGTGTCAGGTCCTGTACTCAATGAAAAGACTTTCTTTCACTTCCCCTAAAGAGACACCCAACTGTTCCCCAAACACTCTGGGTTTTGTTTTGTTTTGTTTTTTTAAAGATTTTGTTTATTTATTTGACAGAGATCGCAAGTTGGCAGAGAGAGGCAGGCGGGGGGCGGGGAGCAGGCTCCCAGCTGAGCAGAGAGCCCAATGTGGGGCTCGATCCCAGGGCCCTGAAATCACGACCAGAGCCAAAAGCAGAGGCTTAACCCACTGAGCCACCCAGGCACCCCCAAACACTCTGTTTTTGTGATGTGTCTGGGCCTTCACATATACTAGTCCTCAGTTTAAAATGCTCTTTCTGGCTTTATCCATCTGGTGAGACTACTCACCCTTAGCACCCAGCTCCTCAGTCACCTCGTCTTGGAAGTCTTCTTAAATTTGCCCAAGACAATAACATCACAGATCCCCAGTAGGGCCCCACAACCATCATTTGGGTCTTTGTGTTTGTCTCCCTTTAAGCTGTGACCCCTCCAAAGCCCCAGGCTGTACCATTTTCACCTCCTTATCCTGCTGTCCACCTCTATGCCTGGCACAAGGTCAAGGTGTCCCTTCTCAATTCCTTGTTACTTCATTTCCATCTCTTGTATGCTCCTCCTCCTCCCTTTGCTGCCATGTAATATTTTTGTCTTTATTCCAAGAACAATGCTAGTTACATTATAGGTATTTATACATGTAAATTGAATGATACAAATGAATCAAAGATCTTACCTGCAGGCTACCATATAGGAGGCATCGAATTATTTGCCTGTACACTCCATGGATACCTCCAGCAAGACATAATGAGAACAGGTAGGGCAAGATGAAGTCAGAAGAAGAAAGAGAATGAGAGAAGGTGCTGGAACTAACATTATCTGAGCACTTATGTGTGCGTGGTGTGTGTTTCTCTAACTCCCCATAACAATCCAGTGAGGTGAGTACTATGATTCTCTTTTAATAGACAAAAAATAAATAAATAAATAAAGGCACAGAGAGGTAAATTGACTTGCCCAAGATCACACAGTAAGCAAGTGACAGAGCTGGGATTTGAGTCCCGCCTGCCCAGTCCCAACAGTCAGACAGAGAAGGCTGGGGTGTTCCTGTAATATGAGAGTTTGGGGAAAGTGAGGAGGGGTACAGGACCGTGGGGGAGAAGGAATGGGATGTCTGCCCCATGGATCAGATCCAGATGCCAGGGCATGCACTGCCCCTTCCTTCCAGATGTCACATGACCTATTTCCTCAGGACAGATGTTTGTTGACCTATAGACCACTCCTTCTGATCTCTTTCCAATACATTTAACCACTTTTAAGCTCCACTTTCAAGTACGTCTTTCTTTTTTCTAATACCAGTCCCATCCTGAACACTTTTCTCTCAGTCTTGGACCAGGGTTTGGATAACCATGACCCCATAAGATTGTGCAACACCCATCGAAGGTTCCAGAAACCCACAACTTCTCAATAATGCTGAACTGGGTGAAATTTCCCAGTAACTACCTCCTCTGCCTGACTAACGCTTTCTTAGCTTGGCAATGCAATGTCCTATTTTTAAGGAGCCCGGTCATTTGGTTTAGATTCTTTATTTGTTTTATTTTAATGACCTTCTGAATCATTCATTTTTCTACTTCTGAGCAGATTCACTTTTGGCCACTTCCTTGTATAGAAATCCAAACCTTCCGTTAAAACTCAGCACCAACAACTCCCTCCTCCTGAAAATTCTCATCCATACCATCTCTTCTTCAGGCAGAAGTAGTTCCCCCCTCCCCCCACTTTCTGTACCATTCACCTGGTATTTATACTATTGTCACCATCATTATCCTAATGATAAAAATGATAAGCCAGTCACTTGAGTTGCTTTTCATAATTCTCATGATGACCCTAGGAAGGAAGTAATTATGATTTCCATTTTACATATAGTGAGACTTAAGCCTCAAGAAGCTTAAGCTTCTTGTTCAAGGTCTCATGAAGGAAGTGAAGAAGCTGAGATTCTAAATGAGCCCAGCCAGACCCCAGAGTGAGTGTATTGAAAGGTAGCTCTTTTTGATTCCTGACTCTGGCTGTGACAATGGTTTTGATGCCTGTTACTCCCCACCCCCAAAACTCTAAGCTCCCTGAAGGGCTTATACCCTGTTGCACTGTATGGAATAAATAGCTGATGACTTCCTGTCCCTACTCTAGTGTTAGCTGCTTGAAGCTTTACACAATTCTGCATTCTTACAACACCAAGCACTTGGTAACAAAACAACCAATGCGCATTGAATGAAGGAAGTAAGAGACGAGCATGGGCTTGGAGGATTCCAGGGGACCTATTTTCTACTTGAAAATCTTTGATAGGAAATTGAAAAGAAAAATTCTCTCTGTAGCTCAGGACCAATGCTGTCAGAGGAGACCACCCCGCCATCGACCCTTTTTTGGGGGGTTGAGTTAACAACATCTTATAGACTAAGGGTTCTTAAGTTCACTCAACTTGCCTTTAATGGGCACCTACTGTGGGCCCAGCCTATGCTCACAGGCTAGTGCTAGAGCTGGCTGTGTGAGCAATTCACCAGGCAGATTGGGTGCCGACCCTCCCTCCACTCCTTCTGGGAGACAAACTCACTATTGCTCTGGGACCAGGCAAGGGTGGGGTCTTAGGAATAGGGAGAGGGAGGGGCGATCATCCTGTCTGATCAAAGAGGACCAGGCAGGAAAGATCTCAACAGGCCAGCAGCCTCCAAGAAGTGAATGAGAGCATCAGAGTAGCAGAGTAGAGTCCTGGAGGAGGCTGGTGCATCCCTCAAGGAATGAACACGAAAATTAGTCTTTGGACCATGAAGTGACAATGCAAGAACTGGATGAGTGGAAAAGGTCTGGGAAGGATAATAAAAATGAGGAGACAGTTGATGGGGGCACACAGAGGCAAAGAGAGTTAAGAGTCCCCTTGCCATTTAGTGAAATGCTTTTTACCTCAAATCCGGTTTTGTCCGTTATCAGTATTGTTGGTCTTGCTTTCTTTTTGTCTTATCCTGATAATCCTGTCACTTTTCACTTTTTACTTCAGGGACATGGTCTCAGGTGGGTCTTCTGTCACCAGCATCTTACTGGCTTTCGGTTGTAGGGATTTGGGACCCAAATTGCAAACTTTGTCTTTTTTTTTTTTTTACTAGATCCTATGCCCAGTGTGGAGCCCAATGTGGGACTTGAACTCACAACCTTGAGATCGAACCTGAGCTGAGAACAAGAGTCAGATGCTTAACTGACTGAACTACCCAGGCGCCCCTGCAAGCTTTGTCTTTGGGTGAGCGCATCCTCCCTGGGAAACAGTAGTGCCCAGTGGTTAAAAAGGGCCTCTGATGCCAGGCTGCCTGGGCTGGAGGGTCTGCTGATCGCCTGACAATCTTTAAACACGGCATTCAACCTGTTCACACCTAGCACCTCCTCTCCTGTTCCCAACCCAACAATAAGACAGAGCAGAGTGTCCTTCCTCCTGACAGATGGGGAAACTGAGGCCCAGAGACATGAACTGAGTTGCTCAAGGCCACATGGCAGGAACATTTAATTGGCATGTCAAGGGTCCCACACATCTGGGTGGGCCAACTGACTGCCTTTAATCCAAGAGCTTCTTGACTCTTCAATTTGGCTGAAAGGAGCCCTGTCCTACTTCTAATGGTCAAAGATAAGACTCAGACATGTTGACGGCAAAGCAACAATAATAGTAATAATAATACTACCAGCAAACGTTTATCCGGAATCCACTCTATGTCTAGTATCATGCCACAGGCTTTATGCGCTTCCTTTTCTTTACTTTTCTCAACATAATGATTAAGTGCACGGACTCTGAAGTCAGACAGCCTGGGTATGAATCTCCGCTCAGCTCCCTACTGGCTGTGTGACATTAGACAAGTTACTTTACCTCTCTGGGCCTCAGTTTCCTTATCTCTAAAACAGGGCTGGTGAGAGTTACCTTATAACAGATCCCTGGCCCTTAGTAAATAGGATATAAATATTACTGTTTCATTTTTTTAAAACTGAAATATAGTTGATACACAATGTTACTTTAATTTCAGGTATACAACATTACTGTTTCATTTTAAGAAATCTAGTATTAGCTTCCTCTTGGCTTATGAATAATGTGTCTATAAAAAGGAAAACTGATAGGATGGAATAGCTCATTTTGCAGAGTTGCAAGCCAATGGGAAGAGACTTTTTCAATGAAGAAGACATCAGAGTTGATAGCCACGGTCTCCATTTACAAATAGGGAAGCAGAGGCTCGGAGAGGGTAAGCCAGCTGCTTGAAATCACACAGCTATCAAGTAGCAGATGAGGATTTGAACTCAGACCTGTCTGACGTCACAACTCATGTCCTTAACCCCGACGCCATATGGCTACTTCTTCTGATCACGGAAAGATCTGGTGCCTGGCTGTGCACTGAAAATGGAAATATGAGTCACCAGCCATCCCCAGGGATGGCTGGGGAGTGAGAGGAGCTCAGCTATGGGGCAGAATGTTCCGCCAGATGCTGAGGAGCAGCTGCCAACAGTGCTCAGTCTCTTCCACACTGAGGAAAGGGAGGAGGAGGGCATGGACGAACAGGGCTCACAAGCAAGCAGAGCGCAGCCTGGAACTTGGTGGGTGACGTCAGGCTCACACATCTGGCCTCTGGAATGCTGAGGCCCCAGAAGACCGCCAACCTTCTGCTTCTCCTTGCAGCAAGCTTTTCCTCTGAAATAACTCAGGCAGCTTTGCTGAGAAAAGTCTCAGGATTTCTAGACTCTCCTGAACCCATCCAGGTGGTGATGTGTGAAATGGGCATGTTCACCCGCTGATGAAGGTGAAGTTTCTGAAGACACAGGGTTAAAAGAAGCAAGTCTGCAGAGTGAGACAGCTCTGAGAAAGATTCCTGGCTGGGTGATCCTGCCCTTTACCTCAGTTTCCTTCCTTTCCTTGCATGAGGACCGTATCTCTTCTTTGCAGGGTCTGGAGAAGGAATAGCATGCCGAGTGCCCGGCACCTGGTAGACATCCAATCAATGCTCCTGACCACCTGCCGGAGTCAATGAACTAAGGAGTGAACTTGTTTAACTGTATCCCACACAGCACCAATATGCAGCAGGTGGTACCCACCTTGCTGACCCATGTGGTCAGAGACGTTGTGTCTGGCCTTCCTTTTCTAGTTCCAGCTTCCACTTTGCTCCAAGAAGAATGAAGTCCCATCTGACCTCTTCCAAGCACCAGGCTGAAGGTGAAAAGTCAGGAGGAGCTCAGCCTTTTTATCCTCGATGGTGCCCATTGATGGGGGCCCCACCTGACTCATTTTCAATACTTGTGCTGGTTCAACCTGGGAAAGTTTGGGACTGGCCAGTGTGACTTACTGAGATTGGTGATTCATTTTAGTCTCAAAGGGAAAAAAAGACCAGGTCTTCCCAAAGCCCCCCTTGGCTTGGGCTGGCCTTATCCCTCAGTTAGGGAATGAGTCAGCCCAACCTTATGGGTGCTCGTGTTTTCACTCTGCCTGAGTCTTCAGAAATCAAATAGCAGCTTCCTCTTTCCTCTGCTCCTGGGGGGGAAAAGGTGAGTATATAAAGGGAGGATTGAAAAGAGGAACTAAGCCACTGTTCATTCCATGGTGGCCACTGAAAGGAAAGAGACTTCTTGGGGAAGGATCTTTTGCAGCCACAGCACACCCCTCATCACCACCTTTCTCTGCCTGGCTGGAGATGGGGCCTGCTGCCTGTACCTCCAAATTCCCTCTCCACAGGTGGAGAAAACAACCAATCCTCCGAAATCTGCTGGCATTTAAAAAGATGTCTTTGATGATAGAATTCACCTGGAGCATTGGTCCCTGATTCCCTGCTTAGATAAAGCATATGACCTCAATTTCCTGCAAAATGAGGATTGTCATAGGGAGTGGGCAAAGCTGTCATGGCCACCAAGATGACAATCAGTGTGTTGCACGAGCGAGTGCCTTTCGGGGAAAATCCCCCCGTGAGGGCCAGGCAGTGGATGGGGTGTGAGCTTCTGTGATTCAGGGCTCTGCTTATCTGCAAGTCCGACCTCCTGCCAGAGGCCGGACCCTCAGATATCTGAGGCTCAGCTGTAAGTCCTGAGTAACTGGACAGGAACTGAGTAGGGACTGAGCGTCACAGAGCCCAAGTGCATTTCTTTGATGTCTCCGAGATGATCAGGATTAAAGGTGGCTGAAGCAGGATATCCTCAGAGGCCATCATCTCAAACAGTGTGACGTGGGCTGAGTCACTTCCCCTTTCTGGGCCACAGGTTTGTGTGTGTGTGTGTGTGTGTGTGTGTGTGTGTTTTAATCAGTAAAATGGAGATAATAATTCTTGCTGCACAGAGCTGTATGGACTTGGGCGTGACCTAGTGATTGCAAGCCTGGCTCTTGAGTTCACATCCCAGCAGAATGAGGCCATCTCATCTCAGAGGACCTGGCTTGGGCATCCTTATGGTGGTGAGGATGCTGATGATACCTTTGCAGAGGGTCGCCATGAGGATTGAATGAGATCATGGGTGAAGCGTTCATGGCTGGCGGATCATAGCTTTCAATAACTGTCAGTCGCTATTAAATCAATCCCTGAGTTTAATTTCTGACATATAACAGGTGTTCAATCAATGCTAGCTATTGTGGGGATGCTATTAACAGAGAACACAGAAATACAATCATGGAGCATTAGCCACCAAAGGGACAGTGGACTGAGGTGACGATCTTATTTTAGATCACCCCTTTATTTTACTGCAGAGGACACGGAGGCCCACAGGGGAGAGATGCCCAGTTGGAGGTCACCTCAAATTCATTGGGCTCTTCTTAGCCTACCCTACTTCACCCAGGAGACCGGGGCCATTTAGGGTAAGGACACTCGTGGGCCTCAGTTTCTCCTTAGGAACTGATGACTTCCTGGGGCAGGAGTGAAGGGGCTTCAGGCTGGTTGGCATCATACAGAAAGAACTGGGGGCTGTTGCTGGTAGGGGCAGAGAAATGCTAATGCCTTTCAGAAAGCTCTGCCCATCCAGCTACGGTGGAGGGGGGCACCCAGCTCTTGGGGAAGGCGTGTGTGTGTGTGTGAGTGTGTGGTTCTTAGACAGCTATTCTAGACAATCCCACTGGCCACCAGTTGGTGAGCACTGACTGTGGTCAGGTCCTGTGCCAAGTGTGTG
The DNA here is from genome assembly GCF_002288905.1 of Enhydra lutris kenyoni. Lineage (NCBI taxonomy): Eukaryota > Metazoa > Chordata > Mammalia > Carnivora > Mustelidae > Enhydra > Enhydra lutris. Next base: position 16,784,391 of record NW_019154089.1, read on the forward strand.
TGTGTCATAGATTTTCATGGTAACTCTGTGGGGTGAACACTCTATTGCCCCAGCAAACTGAGGCACAAAGAGGCTAAGGAAGTGTATCAACCCCCCCATCCCCACCTCCTGGGCTAGTTCATGGTGGAGCTGGGGCTTGAACACAGGCTGGGTGGCCCAGAATTTGTGACCCTCCACACCACCCTGCGGCCCCCATGGGTCATGCCTCACACCTGTGCCACCCTTCTTATTGCCTCATGTGATTTCTACCTCTGTGATCTCACACTCAACTTGTGTGAAGCCCTGTGAGGCTCAAAGGGTCGTAGGCTGGGCCTAGCATGGAGTAGGGTCTCATTCACTCAGCAAGCATTTCTGAGCCCTACCACATGCTGGGGTCTGAACCAGGGACAGGAATGAGTGGGAGTAAGATGCTGGCCATTAGAGGGCTGGTGGCCTGGATTGGGTAGAAATCAACATGTTCACGGGTCTATGCCCTTCTGGGCACTAGAGATGGGCATGGTGGCTTCCATGGGAATGTTCCGCCAGGCAAGGGACATGGGTGGCTGGGGTCAAGAGTTAGGGATTCTGGTTTCTGCTCTGTACTTGATCATTAGCAGTCACCTTGGCCACCTGTCACTGGGCCTCTGTATTTCCCCATTGAAATGATAAGGCAAGGGCAAGTGGAGTGGTCTTTTTGGCGAGACAGTGGGGCTGTGTCCTGCCTAAGACCCTCTATTTGGCTGGTGTCAGTCTTAGATGCTGGTCTGAGGCTCCGTCTGGCACTGCCTGGCTCTCAGGCTGCATCTCCCATCCTTGGTCACCCCCGTCACATGCTGGATCATGGGGTAATACCAAGTGTCCCCATAAATCCCTCCTTGGAGCTGGCCATCTTTTATGCCTCCAACCTGACCTGGGAGAGATCTCCTTTTAATCTGTGTCCTCAGGCAGATCGGTAACATCAAAATACATAAGAAGGCAGTATGTTGTGATTTTCAAAGTCCCTTTGCAGACATTTTCTCATTTCAAATTAATAAAAGGCAAAATTTTAAATTAATAATTCAAAACAATGATAAAGGCACCATTTCTGGAGTTGTAGGCAAAGGGGCTTTCGTACACATCTCTCATCCTCCCAGAGACACTTTCATGGGCTTACTATAATTAGGATCGCATTTTGCGTGAGGAGGCTGAGGCTGTGACAGGCAGAGGGAATTCTGTAAGGCCGCAGAGCTTCACAGGGACAGGGCCGGTGATGTGGCTCATTCCAGAGCACACGTTATCTCCTCTCCCGTGTCTGCACTGGTTCTTCTCTCCAGTACCCACAAGGTGCTGGGGCACATAGCAAAGGGGCCAGGCTGGCTCCTTGGCTGGGCCACAGTCCACGGAAGCCCGTGAGGAAATATCATTACTCAGCAGCGGCAAAAATGGAAGGTGTCTCTCTGCCTTGGCTCGGCTCCCCCAACTTACCCCCTTGTGATCTTGGGCGACTACCATCGCTCTCTAAGCCTCTGTTCCATGGCTATCAAATTGGGAAAATAATGAATTTCTGCCTCACCAGGGTGCTGTGAAGACTTTGTGAGGAAACATGCATCCAGCTGCCATGATGGCGCCTGGCCTGGAGAAGGTGTCTGTCAGTACTCTGACATCTGTCTGCAAGCATGCTCTGTGAAGCTGAAGAAATGGAGGCACTGAGGGGCCAAGTCTCTAAGACCACAGAGTAATAGGGAAGCTGAAATGGTGCCCACGAGGGTCCCAGATGCACACTCTCTCCCCTTCCAGGCCCACAGCCCCTGTATGCCCCCTGGGTTCTGAGGCAGCTCCCCAGAGACCAAAGCCCTGAGTCAGGGATAAGGAGGCCAGGAGACAAAGGCTTAAGCGGGTTTCTTCACTGAGGCAGATGCTTCAGGAAATGAGGGCTGAGAGGACTTTTAAGAAGGAGGGAGGCTTGAGGGCCAGAGGTCAGCCTGGCTCCTGGCCCAGAGACTGGGCTTCAAGAGGGGCCCAGCCTCCACACCAACTTGGCTCAGCCCACGCAGGTGGTCTTCGAGGCCAGCTGTGATCCTCCTCCATCCAGATCCTTCTCCAGGCTTGCCTCCCACCCTTTCCAGATAGGAGCCCTAGGCCAAGACCTGGGGTGAGGTGACCAGGGCTGGGAAGAAAGCCCATTGCCCCATTCAGGTCCTCTGAGAGCACTGTGGGCCTTGTGCTTCGAGGTCAGAGGTCTTGAGTTCTGGCTCTACCCCTTTCGTGGGGATGCTGGTCATATGCCCCAATGGCTCTGAGCCTCAGGTGTCTTGTCTGTAAATGGGGGAAGTCATAGTACTGTTACCTTGGGGGCAGGTAAAGTGGATCTCTCTAAGATCCTGGCATGGACAAGGTGGCCCAAGAATGCCAGTTCCTGCTCTTGTTGGTGGGGAAACAGGTGCTGCGACCTTGGCATTCTAAGGGCTGGGTATGGGGATCTCTCGGTGTTCCTGTGCTTTAGGTTTCTTGGGGTCACAGACATTACCAGGGACCCTGCTGTGTGTGTAGGAGGGAGGCCACTAGGCAGAGTGCCTTGGACAGCATGGGTAGGGGGCTGACCACAGTCCAGCCACAAGGTGCTATAGGGTCCTGAAATTCAGAGGCCAGGGCAGCTTGGGACCAGCACCCAGGCATCCCGATCCTGGCCTCAGTGCCCAGAGTGGCAGCAGGAAGATCCTGATAGGGCGCTCCCAGAATGCTGTGTGATAACATTAGATAACACGACATTTAGTGGCCTCTCCGCACCCTGCTGTGTGGAGTTTTCTCTGAAACACCCAGAGGCAGGGCTGGATAATTGTGTCAGAGTGAGGACACCAGGATGACACGACCCCAGGATCATGGCCCAGTGGAGCTTCAAGGCTGGACTCCTGAGGGACAGCTGACTTGGGAACCCAGAACCCCAGCTACCCCCGGTCCCAAGGCCAGATTCAGTCACTACTCTAGTAACGCTCTGCTTCTCAGCTTTCCCAGCATACCTCTGGGTCCCAGCTGCTGGCCTGGAAGGGGCCTCGGGACTTTTGAAGGGATTTTGGAGGGCTGAGGCAGGCAGTTCAGTCCCTGCCAGCTTTGGTTCACTGACTCAGTCCCCCCCTTGACCTTTCTTTCCCATTGGCTATTTATGGGCATTTCCTGTCCCTTGAATAGGTAAAGAAAAGGGAAGCGAGAGAAGCTCAATGTGGGGCTTCTTTAACCGCCGGTAAATCATTTTCTTTACTATTAACTTAAAAAAGCGATATGCGCTTGGAGTGAAAATGGCTATGCCAGAGAAGCACATACAGTGAAAAGAGTGAGTGCCTCCCCGACTCCATCCATCTTCCAGAAGGATCCCCGTGTGTGTGGCTAGGGGCCTTCCAGGTCTTCCTGTGTGATTGATTACAGCCCTTTTATTGTAACCCCCTATTACACATAGCCTTAAAAAAATAAAAGAAAAAAAAGCAGGGAAGCTACTCTATATACTTCAATTATTCAGTGACCATACATTGAGCACCTACTACATGCCAAGCATTGTGCAGATTCCTCAACTTGCTTTTTCTGTCAACAACACACTGAACAGTAAAGATAATCCTTTAGGTCCGTACTTTTGCTTTTGGAGCACAGGAACCCTTGGGATGATTTTAAACGTCCTCAGGCCCAGGCCCCCACCTGAGGCTGGTTACATCAGAGGTTCTGGGGATGGGACGCAGGTGTCAGAATTTTGAATTTTGAAGCTCCCTGGTGTTTCCAGTGTGGACCAGGACTGAGAACCACTGTTCTGGGCTGGTTCTAGCCGCTGGAGTAGGAGCTGGGCCTGCCGTGTGGTAGCATCATGGGAGCTAATGTTGCCAAGGGTCTCTGCTTATAAATCTGACCATGCTGCTTTCTGTCCAGAAAAATGAAAAAGAAAGAGGTGCTTTTCTCTCGCGTCAGAGAGGTATCCCTGGGCAGGTGGCTTTGGCAGGGCCAAGACTTGGGTGGGTTGGAAGTTTCCTGCCCGTCAGTCAAAGAAAGCTGTCCATGAAGGCCGGGCGATGCCACTTCTGTGGACCCGGAGATCTGTCCTGTGAAGAGCCTCCCCAGCTTCTCCTTGAGCAAGTGAGTCCAGTGTCACTGGTTGTGTTCATTTCTGAAGAAACAGTTCTAGAAGCACTCACGTTGTGGAGTTCGCTGTTTTGACAATTGGGTAGCTTACCGATGCGTATGGGTTTGGGGTCCAGAAAAGCATCTCTTGTTCACCTTGTGTCCTTAGCGTCCCAGCTGGTGTGGCCTGTGGCTTGTGTCAATAAATAGTTGCTGAATAAAGGGACCCCGGTAGGCCGTACTGTCTGTGAGATGCTGCCTCCAGGCCCTGGGCTGAGGGGTCCCAGGTTCTGCCTTATTCTGTCCCTTTAGTGAGCCCTGTAGGAGGTGTCGCTGCTCCTCTCCCATCCCCAGGAGACGAATGGAGGTTCCGGGGCCAGGGCAACTGAGGTGGAGGGTGGCTCCGTCCCCCTGTACTCCGCCTGTCCTTCACTGCCAGCCCTGCACTCTAGGAGCTGACCGCTGCCCCAGGCTTCCCCCACAGGGTAGGAGCTGGCTTCTCCTGGCTCTCCGTGGGCCGCCATGATGGACACCTGTAACGGGGAGAGCACGAACTTCACCTCTCTGGGTCTGCAGTGTTGGGGGACAAAATAGTGATCCTCACATTAGCTATTGGGTTTGGTGCTTACCTTGTGACTGTGGGAGATTTTGCACTGTGAACTCATCCTCTCACTCCCAAGTGAAGTGAGTCCTATTATTATCCTGTTGACACATGTCCTCCTTGTTGTCACTCTGCCCATGGCCTCTGTGCTGCTGCCCTTCTCAGAGGCGGAGCCCCAGGCCTCTTAGTGCTCACGGGCCCTACAGGGGCCAGCCCGCTCCTGCTCTACCAGATGGGCTTCTTCCCTCCCCCGGACCCTTTTCCTTCTTCCCTCCCCCGCTTCCATCCATATGTCAGATTTTTATTATCCAGCCACATCAGATTCCCAAACCAATGTTTCTATTTACCTACATTTCTCATTTTATTTTCTATTCTCTGCCAACCTTTTAAAAGAAAGTACATTGTTTGCTCGCTTCATTCACCAGGAAGTGGGCTTTTCTTCCTGTTGTCCAGCATTTTCTTATGTCTAGGATAAAACTGCATTGTTTTAAATGCATTGTACTTTTGCCATGCTATCTTTTTTTTTAATTATTCTCACACTCATGTAGGTCTCAGAGATAGGCCTTACTCACAAGATCCAATTCTGTTCATTAATTTAGCAAGCCTTTGTTGAGTCCCATATGAGCTGGATTTTGTTCTAGGATTCTGAGAAGGAACACTAAGTAATTGTCCTCAAGAGCTTATACCAAAGTAGAGAGCCCAATATCGAAACCAATCCCAACACTACAGAGAGGCCGTATACGATTCTTTCACCCACAGCGCTCTGTGGCAAAAGGGTGGCACCTATCCCAGCCTGTCACAACCTAGGAAGGGCTCTTGGACCACTTGTAAATGGAATCTTAACTGAAACTGAAACTGAATTTTTTTTTGGAATAGCTTTATTGAGGTATGTTTTAAATATTGTAAGTTTACCCTACTTAAGTATACAGTTCAATGTTTTTTTGGGTAACTTTACCAAGTAGTACAACCATCACCATAATCAATTTTAGAACCTTCTCATGGTCCCCCATATGGTCCCTCCCTCATGCCCATTCACAGGTGATCCCTGTTCCCACTCCAGCCCTAGACAAACACTAATCTACTTACTGTCTCTATTGATTTGCCTTTTCTGGACGTTTCATATAAGTGGAATCATATACTACGGAGTCTCCTGTGTCTGGCGTCTTTCACTTATTATAACATCTTTGAGGCTTTGAGGAGAAAGTGGGTGGCTCCATCCCCTGTACTCTGCCTGTCCTTCACTGCTGGGCAGCCCTGCACTCTAGGAGCTGACCACCGCTCAGGGTGAGTCCCCCACCCTGCTAGAGATGAATGGCACCTGTCATTCATTCACTTGTTCTTTTTATTGTTGAATAGCATTCTGGTATATAGATTTACCACGTTTTGCTTACCCACTAATCAATCAGTTGAGGGACATTTAGGTTGTTTCCAATTTGGGACCATTATGAATAATGCTGCTATGAACACTGACTCATAGATCTCTCTGTGCATATATGTTTTCATTTCTCTTAGTAGACACCCAGAAGTGGACTTGCTGGGTCATGTGGTAAGTTTATGCTTAACTCTTTGAGGAACAGCCAACCTATTTTCCAAAGATGCTGCCCCATTTTACATTCCTTCCTGCAACATATGAGGGTTCTGTGTCTCTAAAATCCTAGCCATATTTGTTATTACAAATATATATAAAATATATATAATATATTTAAAAATATATAAATATATAAAAATATATATAAAATAGTCATTCTAGTGGGTGTGATACAGATCTCATTTCACATTTGCATTTCCCTACTAATGTTGTTGGACACCTGTTCATGTGTGTCCCAGCTATTGGGATCTCTTCTTTGAAGAAGTATCTGTTCGTATCTTTTTTTTTTTTTTAAGACTTTATTTATTTTTCAGAGAGAGAGAGAGAGAGTGCACACGCAGGCAGAGTGGCAGGCAGAGGCAGAGAGAGAAGCAGGCTCCCTGCCAAGCAAGGAGCCTGATGCGGGACTCGATCCCAGGACTCTGGGATCATGATCTGAGCCGAAGGCAGCGGCTTAACCAACTGAGCCACCCGGGCGTCCCTGTTCATATCTTTTGCTCATTTTTTGGATTGGGTTGTTTTCTTCTTACTGAGAACTTAACTTACAAAAGTTCTTCATAAATGCTGGCTACACATCCTTTGTGGGATTTGATTTTGCAAATATTTTGTCCTAGCTTATTATCTTTTCACTTCCTTAACAGTGACTCCTAAGTACAAAAGTTTTTAATCATAACAAATTTCAATGTATTCATATTTTATTTTATAAATCATGCTAAGAAACGTTTGCCTAACCCAAGGCTTTGAAGATGTTTTTCCTATGTATTCTTCTGAAAGGTTTATGATTTTGGCTCTTACAGATAAGTCAACGATCCATCTGGGGTTAATTTTTGTGCATGACGTGAGATGAGGGTCTAAGTTGTCTCTTCACCAAGTAGATGAGGAGCCAATAGTCCCCGTGCTGGTTGTTAAACAGACTAGCCTTTCCTCCAATGAATTACTTTGGCACTTTTGTCAAAAATGAATTGACTGTAATGTAAGGGTTTATTTCTGGATTCTCAGTTCTGTCTCACTGATCAATTTTGCGGTCCTCATACGATTATCACACTGTCTTAGCAAAGTAGCTTAGCAAACCTGCACTTGTGGCTTTGAACTCAGAGAGGGGAGGCCCTACAACTCCATTCTTTTCAAGAATGTTCTGGCTCAGGACGCCTGGGTGTCTCAGTCAGTTGGGCGTCTGCCTTCAGCTCCGGTCATGATCCCAGGATTCCAGGATCAAGACCCCCTTGGCTCCTTGCACAGCAGGGAGCCTGCTTCTTCCTCAGCCTGCCATTTCCCCTACTTGTGCTCTCTCTCTCTCTGCAAATAAATAAATCATATAATAAAAAAAAAAAAAAAAAAACCACACAAGAATGCTCTGGCTGTTCTAGGTGATTCTCATTTCCATATACATTTTAGGATTAGCTTGCCAATTTCTGGGAAAATATCCTGCTGGAATTTTGATCTGGATCATGTTGAATCTGTAGATCAGTTTGCCGTCTTAAGATTAAGTCTTAAAATCCAAGAACATGGCAATGTCTCTACATCTATTCAGATCCTCTTTGACTTGCCTCTGTAAAGTTTTGTACTATTTGGTGTAGGTGTCTTGCATGCTCTTTGTTAAACTTATTCTGCAGTATTTTATTCTTTTTGATATTATTAGGAATGGATCCATCTTCTTAATTTCATTTTCGGTTTGTTTGTTGTTTACATGTAGACAAGAACTGGTGTCTGTACACAGATCTTGTATCCTGGGACCTTGTTGTACTTACTCGTTCTCATAGTATATTCTTTTAATTTTATATTGTTTATATTTTATATATATATTTATATTTTATATATATGAATATCATGTTCTTCTGAGAAAAAGACAGTTTTACTTCTCCCTTTTTTCAATGGGGATGCCTCTTTGCCGTTTCTTGCTCCCGTGAAGCTTATTCCTGTTTTGGGATATCTGCCTGGATTGTTCTTCCCCGATACCCCATGGCTCACCTCCCCATCTCTTTAGGCCCTTACTTCTTGTTGAGGCCTTCCTGGAACTTCCTACTTAAATCCACCCCCTGCCCCACACATAACCCTTTCCTTGTGTTACATTTTTCCACAGCACTGGCCACTTCACACTTTATACCTCTTTCTGCTCAAGATGGTCCCAAGAGTTCCAAGAATGAGTAATGTATCCAGAAGGAGGGCCCCAGCTGATACTTGGCTGGATGAAGAAGGGTCCAGAAAGAAACTCCGGGGCACTGTGTGCCCTGCCCCACTCCTGGCTGGGAGGGGAAAGTTCTCTCTAGGCAGATGGGAAGACATTCAGGAGGCACTGGGTGGGGACACTCAGAGGCTGAGGAGCTGCTGACCATACTCAGTTGAAATGCGTGTATACGTGTGCCTGTCTTGGGCACCCCTGCTACACCAAGACGTGGAAGGAGTCCAGCTGAAGCTTGTTTGCACCTAATTTCTCCTGGATAAGAAATGTAGGTGCAGGGAGGTGGGGAGGAGGGTTCCCAGGAGCTCCTTCAGTCCCCCACCCTGCTAGAGATGATTCATCCTTTCATTTTAAGACTTTTATTTATTTATTTGCCAGAAAGAGACACAGTGAGAGAGGGAACACAAGCAGGGCAGTGGGAGAGGGAGAGGCAAACTCCCTACCGAGCAGAGAGCCCGATTCGGGGCTCGATCCCAGGACCCTGGGCTCATGACCCGAGCCAAAGGCAGACACTTAACAAGTGAGCTACCCAGGTGCCCTGAGTGATTCTGCTTTCAGACTCCACTTTATCCTTTGCAACCAGGAAAGTACCTTCTCTATTTGCATGGGATTGAGAAACCAGAACTCTTTGCACATTCTTGCTTATCTGGAGTTTGCCACAGCACTAGGATTGGGGTTGAGCTGGGTCCTCCCAGACCAGGCATAGGGAGGTGGGCTGTGGCGAAGGAAGCCCCCACCTGGGTGTCAGGCAATCCTGTGTTCTTGCAGCAGCGTGAACCTGAGCATGGCAAGTCAAGGCCTCAAAAGCTAGGTTTCCACCTCTGTCAAATGGGTCTGAGGAAGCCGTCCTGGGGGGAGGGGGCTAAGCTCTCCCACTCTGGGTCTTCATTTCTTCCCTTATACACTCAGTGTAAGAATACTCTTCACAGGCTGGAGGTTCCAAGAAGACATTACCCACCAAAAAAATTATATTTATTGGGGTAAAATATACATAATCTAAAATTTATCCTCTTGACCATTTTTAAGTGTTCAGTTCAGTGGCATTAAGTACCCCAAGAAGATGTAATTGTTGTTGAACCCCAAGAAGATGTAATCCTTTTAAAAGTACCGTTCCTTCCCACCCTCCCCTCTTGTGTTCCACACCTGTGCTGGCTGTCCCTCTCTGCCCTTGTTCTTGCCGCCCTGCGTGGTGAGATGATATAGGCGTTCCTCTCCCTCTGGGCTGGGACGATGTCTGGCACAGAGTGTGCGCCCTATAAAAAGGAGTGAGCTGCAGAGTCACACGGCAGGGCAGGGCCGGCCACCATGGGCCAAGCTGGGGGTGTGGGCCCTCAGGGCAACTCTGGACTGAGCCCTGAGGGGCCTGCGTGCTCTGAACCACACGCTGTCCTTCCAGCTCATTCATTCAAACCATGTACCTTTCCTGAGAGTTTTGGAGGAGGGCACGACTGTCATCTGCATTTTGGAGATGAGAAACTGGGGCAAAGGGAGGCTCTGGGACTTGCCCCCAACATGGCCTTTCTGCGTGACTGGCAGAGGCAGGATTTGAACCCAGGCACTCGGGCAGGGCTGCACTACTTCTCTCTAAATCCTAAACCATTGGAATTTTAACCGATTGATGCAAGCACTCTGAACCGTTAAATTCACTATGGAACATGACTGGGTTTCACTTCAATTGAAGTTCTCTTGCATTCACACACCTTGATTTAGAGAATCCCATAACTTTCTCCATTGACAGTTTGCCATGTGAATCACTAGACTGAATGCACAATTGCTTTATTACAACCTCCTTGTTCTCTGTCTTTAAGCAGAGTCTGACATTACTGAGCATAAATTAGAGAACAGAGTATTAGCCCTTAAAAATAGCTAGGGCTGGGATGCCTGGGTGGCTCAGTCGGTTAAGCATCTGCCTTTGGCTCAGGTCATGATCTCAGGGTCCTAGGACCTAGTCCCACATCAGGCTCCCTGCTCAGCGGGGAGCCTGCTTCTCCTCTGCCTGCTGCTCCCCCTGCTTGTGCTTGCTCGCTCTCTCCCTCTCTCCAACAAATAAATAAATAAAATGTTTAAAATAAATAAATAAATAAAAACAAAAATAGCTAGGGCTTCTAAGATACACCAGAAACATCCCTGTTAACACTTTGGATGACTCATTAAGTAAAGTAACTCGGTCCAGTTTAATAACAGTCCAAATTAAGGCTGTTTCTCCACACCCTATTAGTGATTCTCAGGGTCTGGTGTATATATCCATTTAAAATCTACCAGCAGAGGGACGCCTGGGTGGCTCAATGGGTGGGGCCTCTGCCTTTGACTCAGGTCATGATCTCAGGGTCCTGGAATAGAGCCCCACATCGGGATCTCTGCTCGGCAGGGAGCCTGCTTCCCTCCTTTCTCTCTCTGCCTGCCTCTCTGCTTGTGATCTCTGTTTGTCAAATAAATAAGTAAACAAATAAATCTTTAAAGAAAAAAAAATCTATCAGAGCTGGGGGGAGTACAGCTCTCCGAGGATTTGACAGTTACCAGATCGCTGAGGGCTTGGTTTCCTCATCTGTAAACGGGAAACTCTTCACAAGGACAATACGAAGATTGATGAGCTGACTGTTGCAATAGTGCCTGGCCCTGACGGTGAGCGTCAGATCATGTTAACAATTATTCCCGCCTCAGCCGAGCTTCTCTTTCACCCGCAGGTCACCTTGAGGCCACGTGACTGGACCCCACCTTTCCCACCACAGAGACTCAACAGTTGTTCATGTTTTGCCATTAATTTGCTGACTTGCATATATATATTTTTTCCAGATATTTAGAGCGAGTTGCTAACATCATGACCTTTCCCTGCTAAATTCTTCAGCATACGTCTTTTAAGAATAAGATACGCTCCTAAGCAACCACCAAAATTAACGAGTCTGTAATATCATCTAACAACCAGCCCCTGGTCAAATTTCCCTTGTCTCAGCAGAGGGTGCAGTCAAATTCTGAATTTTTGTTAAAGATTTTATTTATTTATATGACAGAAAGCGATCACAAGTAGGCAGAGAGTCAGGCAGAGAGAGAGAGAGGAGGAAGCAGGCTCCCTGCTGAGCAGAGAGCCCAATGTGGGGCTTGATCCCAGGACCCTGAGACCATGACCTGAGCCGAAGGCAGAGGCATTAACCCACTGAGCCACCCAGGCGCCCCTGAATTTTTTTTTTTTTAAAGATTTTATTTATTTATTTGTCAGAGAGAGAGAGAGAGAGAGAGCACAAGCAGGGGGAATGGCAGGTAGAAGGAGAAGCAGGCTCCCGGCTGAGCAAGGAGCCAGATGCAGAGCTCAGTCCCAGGACACTGGGATCATGACCTGAGCCCAAGTCAGATGCTTAGCTGACTGAGCCACTCAGGCGTCCCACAAATTTTGGATTTTTGCCAATTTGATGGGTTAGTGTCTCAGTGTAGTTATAATGTTCTTGCCTCTTTTTAATTTTTTTTAAGATTTTATTTATTTATTTGACAGAGAGAGAGAGAGATCACAAGTAGGGAGAAAGGCAGGCAGAGAGAGAGGGTGAAGAAGGCTCCCTGTTGAGCAGAGAGCCCAATGTGGGGCTCGATCCCAGGACCCTGGAATCATGACCCGAGCCGAAGGCAGACGCTTAACAACTGAGCCACCCAGGCGCCCCTTTCATCTCTACTTCTAATCACCCCTTATATATTGGTGAAATTACCCTTTGTCTTTAAGTTATAGATATTGTCTCCCCTTTGTATATCTTAAAGCTTTGCTTATGGTGGTTTGTTTTCTCCATGAAAATCTTTTTTAAAATTTTGCTTTAAATTTATATGATTGAATTCATCAAAATTTCCCCTTATTGTTTCTGAATTTTGACTCCTAAATTGAAAGGCTTTCCTCACTCCTGGGTTATAAAGGGATCCCTTCACGTTTTCATCCAGAAGTTGTGAGGTTTCATTTTAAAAATCTGAATCTCAGGGCACTTGGGTGGCTCAGTCGACTAAGCGTCTTTGGCTCAGGTTGTGATCCCATAGTCCTAGGACTGGGCCCTGCTTTGAGCTCCCTGCACAGTGGGGAGTCTGCTTCTCCCTCTCCTTCTGCCCCTCCCCCCTCCTCATGCCCTCATGCTCTCTCTCATGAATAAATGAAAAAGTCTTTTAAAAATAAAAATAAAAATTCTAAATCTTTGGTCCATTTGGTACTTAGGATTTGGTGAGGTATGGGCCCACTTTTACCTTTTTTTCAAAATGGCTATTCAGTTGTCCTACGATCACTTATTTAAAAGTCCACGATTTGAGATGCCATCTTGGTCATACATCAAACTTCCATACGCAGTTAGGCAAATTTCTGGATTTTTCTATTCTGTTCCATTGCTCTGTCTGGCTATGCATGTTCCTAACTATACTATTTAAATTGCAGAGACTTTATGGCATTTAAAAGTACCGAGAAGGGCTTACCTTCTTTTTTAGGTAGGGCTGCCCTTCCTTTTTAGTTTTCCTGGCTATTCTTGATGATGTATTATTTCATATCAACTCCAGAATCAACTTGCTTAACTGCAGGAAAAAAATTTAAAAAAAAAAAAAACTTCAGTATTTTCATGAAGGTCATGTGAAATGGATATATATACCTGGGCCAAATGGATATGGTTATGGTATTGATTGAGATATGATCCGATTCAAGAACAAGTTATTATCAGGGGGCTCCTTTGGGGTAACAGGCTCTTAATAGGTTGAATTGTGTCTCTTCCAAAAGATATACCGAAGTCCTAACCCCTAGTACCTTAGAATGTCACCTTATTTGGAAATAGAGTCTTTACAGAGGTAATTAAGTTAAAATGAGGTCATTAGGTTAGGCCCTAATCCAATGTGACTGGTGTCACTATATGAAGGGGAAATTTGGACACAGACATGAGCCCTGGGAGAACACTGAGTGAACATGAAGGTAGAGGTCAAGGCGAGGGGCCAGCAAGCCACTGGCCACCAGAACAGGGGCATGGGACAGATTCTCCCTCATGGCCCTCAAAAGACACCAACCACTCCTGTACCTTGGTTTCAGACTTCTGGCCTCCAGCACTGTGAGACAAATTTTTTAAGTCCACCCGCCTAGTCGTGCTTTGTTAAGCACACCTCGCCGTCTACTACAGGCCCTTTGGAGGATCTCTTAGGCCAGAAGTGAGTAGTCCAGCCACAACTTCAGGACATGGGGAAGCATTTGTGTGCTTTCTTATCCCTGACCCCAAGCAAGCCCAGCCAGGCCTATTTCTTGCCTGCCTGAAGTTGGATAAGTGAACCAATGAACGCATTGGAAAGTTGGAGGTGTGACTTCACTCTCAATGGTTGGCCAAACCCATTGAGGTCAAGGCCAATGAATGAGTCATCTGTGCAATGTGGCTCAGTGAGTCAGGGAGGGCCAGGCAGAAAGCTCAAGTTTTGGGCATATTTTCTTTTCTTTTTCCTTTGGAACTTAGAATCGGCCCCCTAAAAGCCATCAACCCGAGAAATAAACTGAAATAGTGTAACACACCACCCTCACGACACACCCACTGTGTGCTAGGGAAAGATAAGGACAAAGTACTTAGAAAACAGAAAGAATGAATATGAGGCAGCCAGCTGTGCCACTTACTTCCTGTGTGCCTTTGGATGTCTTAGTTAACTTCTCTGGGCCTGGGTTCCTCTATTTCTTCCCATGGGGGTGATAGTGGTCCCTGTCTGACAGGGTTAGTGTCACAGCCATACAAGGAAATGAATATAAAGCACCTGGTAAAGGGCCAGGCTCAGTGCAAGTGCTCAACAGAGATGGGCAATGATTAATAATAAGAACTGCCCTAGGATCCTGGGCGCTCAGGCCTCTGGGCCTCTGCCTTCGGCTCAGGTCATGATCTCAGGGTCCTGGGATGGAGTCCTTGCATCAGGCTCTCTGCTCAGCGAGGAGTCTGCTTCTCCCTCTCTCTCTCCCTGCCTCTCTGCCTACTCGTGATCTCTCTCTTACAAATAAATTAAAAAAAAAAAAAAAAAAAAAAAAAAAAGAACTGCCCCTAAGTAATATACCCACAAAGGCAAAACCGTGATCCACAATTTTTGAGTCTTCACCTATGACTTTGAACACGCCGCAGATCACTCTTAACCCCTTCTTCCTTAGGGAAGTTTGGAATAGACCAGCCATGATCTCATTTGCTCCCTCTATCATTAATTAGCGTTTTCTAATTATGGAAAGGAAATTGTTTCAATTCATACTGGTCTAAAAGAAATTAACTAACAACAGAAAGGTGGCATTTCTCACCATGGCGTCAGTTCCCCTGGTTGCCCGGGGCGTGGCTCAGGGCTATGTTGGCAAGCTGTGTCCTTGGTTCAGGGACAAGCCTGTCTGAGTCATGGAGGCCCTGCTACTTCCTGGTCCCTCTCCTGGGCTCATCTTCATGTGTTTGTTCAACAAACCTGCTTTGCCGGGGAACAAGAGAGGCAAGGAGCCACATTCCTTCTCCCAAGCTATTGGGAGAGACAGCCATGGAGACGGTTCACACAAGATACTGAAATGGTCAGCCATGGAGACGGTTCACACAAGATACTGGGGCTTCATCTGGTCCCACAGCAAATCTGAGAGCCAGTCTCTTGAGGTTATTGCTGTCCCATTTTACAAGCGAGGAAACTGAGGCTCCTTGGGGGAAGCGGTCAATAATCAAAGCGCAACTCTCAGAGACATTTCATCCAGACATTTCTATTCTACGTCAGTCCTTCTGTCTCCATGTAGACGTCCTCTCCTTTGGGCATCTTTCCCTCATAACCTTCTCCTAGCTGAGTAGGGGTCCTTTTGTTGGCCTCCCCAATCTGTACCCTGACACTTAGCACCTGAGTTGTACTCATTTATTAAGAAGCATGTCCCCCTGTCAAAGCTCATTAATTGAGTGGCAGTGTTTTAATTCCTGCCCATCTCAAACCTTTTACTGTACTGTATTTTACTGGACATAAGAGGTCAGCAGTTCTAAGACCCCCTCACTAATTTATGTGCCATTAAGAAGGAAAGCCTGGGTGGTGGCTCAGTGGGTTAAAGCCTCTGCCTTCGGCTCAGGTCATGGTCTCAGGGTCCTGGGATAGAGCCCTTACATCAGGGAGCCTCAGCAGGGAGCCTGCTTCCTCCTCTCTCTCTGTCTGCCTCTCTGACTACTTGTAACCTCTATCAAATAAATAAATAAAAAATCTTAAAAAAAAAAAAAGAAGGAAAAATGCTACCAATTAACTATGTCAATTAACTATGATATGCCTCTGACTGTAAGTCACATTCCACTTTGAGGAATGTTAAAATATTTAAAAAATGGGCCTTAGTCTCAATGAAATATATTATAAAAACAATTACTGCTTTATTTTTATTTATTTTTTTAGAGAGGGGGAGAGAGAGAGAGGCAGAGGCCAGAGGGCAGAGGGCGAGGGAAAATCTTCAGCAGGCTCCACGCCCAGTGCAGAACCTGATCCGACAACCCTGAGATCATGACCCGAGTGGAAATACCAAGTCGGATGCTTAACTGACTGAGCCACCCAGGCGCCCCAACAATTATTGCTTTTAAACACATCCTAGGGGAAGAAGAGTTTATAAATACCCACATATTAATAATAACAAAGTTTACTAAACACCCTGTGCCAGGCATTGTTCTAAAGTGCTCTTCATTCATGATCTCATATCAGAGGTTGGCAAACGTTTCCTGTAAAAGGCCAGAGGTAAATATTTTAGGCTTCGTGAGCCATACAGTGTCTCAACGACTCACCTCTCATCGTGGTGTGAAAGCAGCCGCAGGGGACATGTAAACCAATGGGTGTGGGCATGTTCCAATAAAACTGTGTTGACAGACACCAGAATTTGAATTTTATGCGACTTTCATGTGCCACAGAGTATTATTCTTCTTTTGATTTTTTTTTCCACAACCCTTGGACATGTAAAAAACCATTCTTAGCTTGTGGGTAGTACCAAAAGAGGGAGCGGGCTCGATTTGGGTCAGGAGCTGTAGTTCACTGACCCGTGTCCCATATGTTCTTCATACCGGCCCTATAAGATGCTATTATTATCCTCCTTTTTCACATGAGGAAACTGAGTCTTTGAGAGGTAAAGTGACTTTCCCAAGGACACACAGCTGATGAGTGGTCAACCTGGGAGTCTAAGCCAAACAGTCTAACTCTATAACTTGTCTTTAACAAGTTACCCTAAATAGAGTGAATATGATTTACCCTAAATATGCTTGCCTTCTAATATTTTTTTAACTTTTTTCCCCCCTGATTACAACAGTTCCACATTCATGTTGAAAAAGTCAAACCATACAGAGTTTTAAGAAAGAAAATGAAAGTAACTCCACCCTCTGGAGATGAATGCTACGGTTTTTGAACACCAGCTCTCACAATGCTGACTAGACCCAGAATGTTCTGAACACTGTGTGACTTTGGATAGGTTGCCTAACCTTCCTGAGCCCCTGTCGCTCAGATGAGAGGGCTGACTCAGATGGTGCGGCAACCTAGCCCCTCTCAGGCCTGCCTCTGGGTATGTGTTTGCAAGGATTGTGCAACAGCAGCTGTTCTGTCCTAACTGCTTGGGCGTGGAGAGTAGAGTCACCCCTTGCCAGCCCCTCAAGTGGTCCCTGCCTCTGCCTCACCCAAATCCCAAACACAGAGTGAAATCAGACAGCAGGGACACCAGGGCAGGATTTTGGGTCCTAAGAGGTTCAGGGTCCCTCCAGGGCCAGTGCCAGGGACCCTTCTGCCCCATGAGCAGCGTTCCAGGCAAGCGGAAAGTCAGGGGCTTCCGCCAGCGCTGCCTAGGATGGGACACACAGGCAGCGGCCTTAACAAACTGAGGTTCCTACAGCAGGAGGCCTGGGCTCTGCTCCATCTCAGTTGGACAGGGCCAGGCATTGGATCTGTGTCTGAGGATTACCAGCTGTGTGACCTTGGGCACATTCCCTCTCTAAGCCTGTTTCCCTGCCTGAAAAACGGGTCAAACAACCACCTCACAGTTCTTTTTTCTTTTTTTTTTTTTAAGATTTTATTTATTTGACAGAGAGAGAGAGCAAGCGAGCGCATCCACAAGCACAGGGAGCAGCAGGGGGAGAGAGAGCAACAAGCTCTCCACTGAGCAGAGAACCCGATGCGGGGCTTGATCCCAGGACCCTGGACCATGACCTGAGCAGCCACTTCACCGAGTGAGCTCCCCTAGTGCCCAACACTGATTAGTTCTTTAGATGATACTATAAGGCAGTGGCACAGAGGAGAAGCTTAATAAATGACCATTTCTGACCCTCTCTCTTCATTGATTTTTCAACAGTATGCTTTTAAAATGTTCTTCCACCATGCCACAGATTACCAACCTACTATACGCCATGGCTGCATCCAAGGTCATAGGGTGTGGAGGTCCAAAGATGAGAAAAACAGTACTTGCCCTCAAGTAACTCAGGGAGGGTAAGCTAAAGATCAAAGAGACTTTTACACAATCGAAATGTTTAGACAAAGTCCTCCAGGACCCAAGGGCAGGAGAAGTTGGAGAAACCAGGGAAGGCTTCATGGAGATGCCACTTTGGCTGGGTCTCGGGGGATGGAGAAAGATATTGCTGAGCCCCCAGGGGACAGCATCATGGCAGGGGGAGGGGGAGCAGTGTGAGCAAAGGTGTGGGGGTGGGAACACAGGCTCACAGAGTTCGCCTAGAGAACAAGAGAGCCAATGACAGTAACGGGGGCTGGGCCAAATGGATGGCTGAGGCCAGGGATGGTGGGCTTTGGGTTTGGTGGGAAAGGTGGAGTCATGGAAGGTACAGAGCAAAGGCAGGAGCTGTCATACAACACAGTCCAAGGCCTGTGGGTTCTGAAAGAGAACAGGGCAGGCAGAAGCCAGCTCCTCCTGAGAGCACCCGTTCTGGGTGTGACCCACTCGGGCCCTTTCTCACACATGGTCCTACTTAGTTCTAGATGGATAGTATTCCTGGTTTACATATGGGGAAACCAAAGCTCACATGCTAAGCAGCTTGCCCACACTCATAGGGGACAGTGAGCTGAGGTAACCTGTGAGTACCACCCTTTATTCTCCTGCTCTGGGAACCCAGCACAGACCCAAAATCCATTCTGAGGGCAGGAGTTGGACAGAGCTTGTAGGATAATGCCATCCCTGGCTACCCTGAGTCCCCCACAGTCCTGGGGCACTTGTCATTACTGCCGTCACAAGAAGGAGGGAGTGGAGATGCAGCAAGAGGAAGTGAATTATTCAAGGCCACACATTGAGGGTGGGGAGTCCAGGCCTTCTGAGTTCAAACCCTTCCCACTACCCCCACCCCCAACTGCCTCTAGGTTTATTTCTAAGCCGTCTAAAACCAGACAGAGCCCCGGTCAGAAAGACCCAATTCCCTCCCAAGTCAACATCCACTGATTTCATATTCCTTCATGGCCCTGTGCTTGCCAGGCCCACAATTCCAGCCCCACTACCATCACCAGAGAACAGATTATGTTGACCATCTCTCTGACTCAATCTTCAGCCAGCAGCAGCCTCTCCACTGCCTAGCCCAGGGTCTTTAGCCACACCATTACCACTGCCGCCCCACCCCGCCCACCAGAGCCATGGTGTTGGCTGGTCTCAAGGAGGGACCTTTTCCTGAACTGGGCCTCTGACCCAACCACACCTACCAGTGTTCTGTGGGGACCTTCTCCCCAGGTTCTGATGTCAAACAGTGGCATGACACTAGAAGAACAGCTTGCTGGGAAGGGGGAAACAGGAGATTCAGTGAGTCATAATGGGAAGGGGTAGGGTAAGGCCTGGGTTCCTTACCCTTACCATCTCTCACTTGGGCCTCAAACCATCCACAAAGTAGGCAGTTGTAAACCCATTCTACAATTGTGGGCTTAGAGGCTCGGTAGGGAAAGAGATGAGCCTAGGATTACCCAGAAGTAAAATAACAGCATGGGGGTTCAAACTATGCTCTTTCCAGAAAAGGATAAAGAGGAAAAACCCACAGCTCAGCAGACACCTGATTCTGAGGCTAGACTGTGCTACCACCACTATAATGGCTGTATAAAAAGGGTTTTTTTTTGTTTTTTTTTGTTTTTTTAATGTGGGTAGGAGAAGATATAATGAAAGTTCTTGGTTAAAAAAATGGGGGCAGATAAAGTTGGTATGCTGTGAAAGAAAAGTCAGCAACTGTAACATTTTATGATTCCATGCAAAAAATATGTTGAGTTCCTCAACTCAATAAGTAGTATAAATAAAGAAATTTTTTCTCTTTTTGAAAAAAATATAGGGAGGGTGTTGCCATTATCTGAGGACCTCTTTGCTGTCCTCAATGTTCATCTAAAGGTCGAAAATGTCCTTTAAGTAAACGCACTCAACCCGGAAATTTTCTAGAACGTAGGCAGAAAGTTTGAGCATGTGTGAACACAGAAGCTAAACAAGGCAAATGCAGAAGTTGTCCCAGTGATACAGTCCACAGATCAACTACGCAGGGTCCTTGAAATCCCCATCCCATCCCCCCCCTCAGCGGGAGAGGGGAAGAAACCGCAGAATGTTCCTGACTCGGCACCCTGGCCAGGTGGCGCAATATTTATGTTTGTGTACCTAGCACCTCGGCGCCGCCCTCCCCTGACCAGGGGGCCGTCACTCCGCTCGGGTGGCCGCGTGGGCTCTGCTCAAACCTTCGTCCCCGACTCCTGAAGCGCCGTAGTACTGGATTTCGAATTTAGCCCACATAGACGGTGAGAGTCAGGGCGTGGGGATCAAAACCCCGAGTTTAGGGCATAGTGGGCGCCCAGAGTACATACAGAGAGAGCGGTCTCAAATGAACGTGGCCAGAAACGTGTCCGGTGACCCCTGGAGGGCAGTGTCGAGCCACGCTGGGGGCGGGGGGGGGTCACCTCCCCAAATGCAGAACCCCGCAATCCACCAGAGCACCTTATGACCCCATACTTGCGATTTCAGCCCCCTTACCCGCCTTTCTTGGCTCAAAGTCCTCTAGGAACGACGTGATTAGAAATAACTTCCCACAGCGGGGCTTCGATTGGAAGGCATTTTACTTCTTTAAACATATTATTTTCTTAAGTGACAAGAGGACAAGGCTGGGAAACGGGAAAACAATCCCCTAAACTCCACCCCGATTCACCCCGGTTGTCCTTAGTAAGAACATATTCATGGACAAACTACAGTTTCTTCCAACCCCTCATTTCAGATTCCTCTCTGTCCCCGTACCCCCAGCAGTGTGATACTGGGCGAGTAAATCGCTTCTCCTGGGGGAACCTGAGTTTTCCGCGCGTACTGGTGACGAGGAAATGGGCGAAACGGACACACTTGTATGCAAAGGCACAGGAAGCCCCTTGCCGCCAGCCGCGGCAGCAGAGGGGCGGGGGGAGGGGAACTGGGGAGGGGGAGGGGCGGAGAGGCCACTGGCCCGCTGCCCGCTCTCCCAGCGGCTCGGATTCCGGAGGTCAGCGCTTGGCTGGCAGCGCGCCCACCACCTCTCCTCCCCGCCCGGGTCCGGAGAGCGGCGCAGGCCAGATCCCCGGGGACGCGCCAGGCGCAGGCCGGACGGCCGGACTGGGGCCAGAGCCAGCGAGCAGCCAGCGGATCCCGCTCCGAGGCGGATGACGTCTTCACCTCTGGCTCCGCCGGCGCCAAGCCGGGCAGGGCGGGTGACGTCACCGTACGGTCACGTGATCACCATTCAAACAAACAACTTCCCTCCCCCGGCGCGCCCGCTTCTCCCCGCCCCTCCCCGCCCCTCCCCGCCCCTCGAGAGGCGGCATATAAACCGGTTCCCCGCTGGCGGAGCTTGCTGCGAAGGACGCCGGGCTGTAATAGGTGTGACTGGGGCCGGAGGGGCAGTCAGGGGAGCAGCAAAGAAGCCTAGGCGGCGGAGAGCCCCGCGCGACGCCTCCCTCACTCAGTCTAAGCGTAGTTTGGGGTTCGGCGCAGGGAGAACTAGGGTCGGGCTTTTCCTCGAAAGCCGCTGCCCTACCCTTGGCTTCCGTGGACAAAAGAGAACCGCGAACAGGCACGCTGGGGGCGCTAGGGCCGGCCATGGTCATGGAAGTGGGCTCCCTGGACGCCGGAGGCCTGCGGACGCTGCTTCGGGAGCGCGCCGCGCAGTGCCTGCTGCTGGACTGCCGCTCCTTCTTCGCTTTCAACGCCGGCCACATCGCCGGCTCGGTCAACGTGCGCTTCAGCACCATCGTGCGGCGCCGGGCCAAGGGCGCCATGGGTCTGGAGCATATCGTGCCCAATGCCGAACTGCGGGGCCGCCTCCTGGCGGGCGCCTACCACGCCGTGGTGCTGCTGGACGAGCGCAGCGCCGCCCTGGACGGCGCCAAGAGAGACGGCACCTTGGCCTTGGCCGCCGGCGCGCTTTGCCGAGAGGCGCGCGCCACACAGGTCTTCTTCCTCAAAGGTACGCCCTGGGGGAAGCTCTGGCGCCGCACGCCCCCACCCCCCGCCACTCCGCCTTGCCGCCTTGCCGCGGGACCCCTGGCCCTCGGCCCCTTCGGGCTGCCCCACCTGGAGCGCGTGGGCGCCCGAGCCCTATTCCGGGGACTTGTCGTTGGCTTTGTTTGGCTTTAAGAACAAAGACTTTGCCTGGGCCTCTCCGGGGTAAACTTCAGCCCTGGTTGGCGCGGGGTTGGTTGGATGAAGGTGCCCTGTCCCCGACGATACTAATGGAAACAAGTATGTCTCTTTGTCTTCCCAGGAGGATATGAAGCTTTTTCAGCTTCCTACCCGGAGCTGTGCAGCAAACAGTCGACCCCCATGGGGCTCAGCCTTCCCCTGAGTACCAGCGTCCCTGACAGCGCTGAATCAGGGTGCAGTTCTTGCAGCACCCCGCTCTATGATCAGGTTAGTTGGGGGCCTGTGCTGAGGGTGGGGGCAAAGGCCTGGAAGAGCAGTACTAGTGAGAATATCCGAAGTAACCTTTAAGTTTTTAAGGGGGGGCACACAGGGCTATTAATTTATCCCACAGTTAAGTGATCTGATGGAGGGGAGGCTAATTGCTGACACTACAGAAATGAAATTGAGGCAAATGGGTTTAGTGCTCTATTTATTTATACTCTAACAACAGTGCTAAACATACCCGGTATCTACAACTGACTTTTCTAGCAGGGAGTTTTTGTGGGTGTGGGCACCAGCATTGACTTTGAGCAAAGCTTGACAAGTGTTGGATATTTCTGGATTTCAGGGTGGCCCAGTGGAGATCCTGCCCTTTCTGTACCTGGGCAGTGCCTATCATGCTTCCCGAAAAGACATGCTGGATGCCTTGGGCATCACTGCCTTGATCAATGTCTCAGCCAATTGTCCCAACCATTTTGAGGGTCACTACCAGTACAAGAGCATCCCTGTGGAAGACAACCACAAGGCGGACATCAGCTCCTGGTTCAACGAGGCTATTGACTTCATAGGTAAATGGACAGACAGATGCCTGGGACTTCTGCCTTGCTCCCCCCATTTTAGTCACCAAGCCCAACTCTATGGCAAGGAATTGAATGACATTCGCCCAAGCCTTTCTCCATACATTGTCAGTCTGGTGTGGGCAACGTCCCTGCAAAATAGGGATTTGGTGTCCTATTCAACAAATTAGCAAACAGAAGCTCAGAAAGTTGAATTGACTTAACTTATCCAAGATCAGTCGGCTTCGTGGAGATGCCAGGTCTTGGTTTAAATCCCTTGCTGTTCTCTGCACAATGCCCACGTTGCCTCCGCAGAGCACTGTTTGATGGCATGAGGTGATGTTGCCATTCTCTGGATAGGACATACCCGTTTCTTAGGCACCCGCTGCCTGGGGTTGGGGTTGTTCCCCTGAGCTCTGGAGTAACTGGCCACCCTTTGTTTTCCAGACTCCATCAAGAATGCTGGAGGAAGGGTGTTTGTCCACTGCCAGGCGGGCATTTCCCGGTCAGCTACCATCTGCCTTGCTTACCTCATGAGGACTAACCGAGTCAAGCTGGATGAGGCCTTTGAGTTTGTGAAGCAGAGGAGAAGCATCATTTCCCCCAACTTCAGCTTCATGGGCCAGCTGCTGCAGTTTGAGTCCCAGGTCCTGGCCCCACACTGCTCAGCAGAGGCCGGGAGCCCTGCCATGGCTGTGCTGGACCGCGGCACCTCCACCACCACTGTCTTCAACTTCCCTGTCTCCATCCCCGTCCACTCCACGAACAGTGCATTGAGCTACCTTCAGAGCCCCATTACGACCTCTCCCAGCTGCTGAAAGTCCGTGGGAGGTAATCTCCACAACTCACTGGGACTCTCGGCTCCTTGAGGAGAAATGCAATAACTCTGGGGAGGGTGCTTGTGAGGGCTGGTCCTTATTTATTTAATTTCACCCCGAGTTCCACTGAGTTCCTAAGCAGTCATAGTGATGACATTGCATCAAGATGTTTGCTGAACTCAGCATGTTCGGGACCAATATATATAGTGGGTACATCAAGTCCCTCTGACAAAATGGGGCAGAAGAGAAAGGACTCCATGTATGAGCCGGTTTCTTTTTGCTTGCTCCTGTTTTTTTGTAGGAACTCTTCATGCTTGACATACCTACCAGTATTATCATTCCTGACGACACATACCTATGAGAATATACCTTATTTATTTTTGTGGAGGTGGTCTGCCTTCACAAATGTCAGTGTCTACTCCTAGAAGAACCAAATACCTCAATTTTTGTGTTTGAGTACTGTAATATCCTGTAAATATACCCTAAGCAGGTCTGTGTTCAGCACTGATGGAAAGCACCAGTGTTCGTTTTTTTTTTTTAGTTGCCAGCAGTTGTATGTTTGATTATTTATGAACTGAAATAATATATTTCTTCTTTTAAGAAGACATTTTGTTACATAAGGATGACTTTTTTTATACAACAGAATAAATTATGGCATTTCTATTGAAATCTCAATGGTTTTATTTCTTGGGCAGTCCCAACTAATCCCTCTCCCATGAGTGAACCAGAACCTGGACAAGGGCCTTGCAGATGTGTGTCTTGGGATCTGGTGATGGCTGGGTTACAAGAAAGGTAGAAAAGTGTGATCTATCATGGAAAACCAGGTGCTGCAGCTGACCTCTGAGTATCAGATCCAGGTGTCCCCGTATTCCTACCATGTTACACAGGGAACCCAAGTGTTCCCAGAGCGAAAAGGAATGACCATTTGCTTGGGTTGCCTTTTTAAAATACTCTACCCAGAGTAATATAAAAAGCCACCCTCTTTTCTGAACTGTGCTAGAATTATGAGGATGATGGGTTTCCAAAACACCAGACATAAACGTGTTTCTGCTATGTGTAAGGTAGCGCGTGCTACCTGCTCCCCAAACAACTCAGCAGGACCCTTTTGCAGACAGAGATGCTGAGACCCAGCATAGCTAAGTGGCAGTGGGGGAAATCAGAGCCTCCATGTTTTGTTCCCTAATTCTATGTAGCTTGCACTTTATCACTCCTCTCACGTGCCCTTTTTCTTTTTTCTTTTTTTTTTTTTTTTCCTTTGAAAAGACCTTTATGAAAAGAATACGAAGCACTATGAGTGAATACAACACAGACAAATCACCTGAAATTCCCACCCCTCACCTGACCATTAAAGCTTTGGAATACATCCATGCTAGCATCTTTATATACATACACATATACACACACACACACACACACACACACACACACACACACACACACACACA
>NW_019154089.1:16809445-16823551 GCF_002288905.1 Enhydra lutris kenyoni
TACTGCATTTTCGGTAGCTGCCTCCAGGTCACTTGCTGGTCTGATTTCATAATTTTGTTGAAGATAGACAATCAAATCTGATTTGCTCTAGGGCAAGATTGTAGATTTTTACTCTTGTCGAATAGGCCAAAACAGAGAAGGTGTAATTGATTACCACCCATAATCCAGTCTATAATGTTGAATTAAATAATAGTGAAGCTCTTGGGTTCCTGGCCCCTTAGCTCTGGTCCCTACCCGCCCACCCCCCAACATGTTTCTGGACATAGTGATTTAGGAAGCAGAAAAGGGAACCTCTTCTCCAGCAATGCCCCTGAACAGTGGTCCTGGTCCAGCCATAGCCACTGGTTCACCATCTGCCACTTGACTCTCATGGCCTGAAAGATCCCTGTGTTCTGAGTTCTAAGAACTTAGCCTGAGCTGGCAAGCTCATTTCCTTGGCTGGGCTTTCAATTGCAAGTGTGTTCACGCCTTTCAAAACAAACCGTACCCAGTGTTTTTATCAAACCCTAGAAATTTACTATGGCGAATATCTCCTTTCGTGGAAACATACCAGCAACTTCAGGTCCGCAGCAGATGCCGTGGCTGACTTCCCCGTGGGCTCAGACCATCACTTTCTGCTTGGCAGGCACTGGCTGAACCAAAATTAATCTCCAGTGTGATCCACGCAGTGGAAAAATACAGCGGCTGCCTAAGGGAGTCGCCAGTGAAAACAATTCACTCACTTCTCCAGTGCAAGTTGCTCTACTCCCACCACCTCAGGAGAGCAGGGGTGATAACCCTCTTCATGAATCTGATTCCTTGTCTTTGGGCCCTCTGGAGCATGTCACTTTGGGCCTGATACTGCTTTTCTTGGTGGGGGTGGGGGGGGGAAGTACCTCATGATGAGGAGAAAGATGCTCAAACTATTTTTTTAGTAATTTTCATTAACATACAATGTATTATTTGTTTCAGGGGTACAGGTCTGTGCACCATCAGTCTTACACAATTCCCAGGACTCACCATAGCATACACCCTCCCCAATGTCTATCACCCAGACTCTGAGATTGAGTGTCTTATGGTTTGTCTCCCTCCCCGGTCCCATCTTGTTTCATTTTTCCCTCCCTTTGCCCCACGAGCCTCTGCCCTGCCTCTCAAAATCCTCATATCAGACAGATGATAATAATAATTGTCTTTCTCTGATTGACTTATTTTGCTTAAGATGCTCAAACTATTAAAATGTTTTTTTCTCAAGGGGACATTGAAATAAAGACAAGGCCATCATTTAATTCTTGTAATGTGGTTATAATAGCTCTATTTCAGAGCTAGCCCCATGTGCCAGGCTCTGTGCTAACTGCTTTACACACCTTCACATTAAACCTTTAGCAGCAGCACCTCTTTTACAGAAGAAGAAACTGAGGCTCAGAGAGAGGAAATGACATATCCAAGTTCATACAGCAAGTAAACAGCATTGCAGAGATTGGACCCTGGGTCTGAAAGAAGGTGGGACCCGAAGTCCGAGTTCCCTCCAAAAGACAGCTTGAGAGAGCGGGGAAAGAGTGAATGTTGTAGCCAACCAGTCATCAGCATGGTTTTACCACAGTTCTGGGGTGGAAAAACTATTTATCATTTTTGGAAATGGGATAATATAACCTGCTTCACCTGTGAGGAGGAAATAGGCTCTTGACTGTCAAGTGCGGGGCAGGAAGGGGGCCCTGGGGGTGCGTTAAGATCCCATTCCCCATTCCCAACAACTTCTGCCAGTTTTCTGATGTCAGTGTGCCCACCCCTAAAATGACCAGTTTGCTCTGGATCTAATATAATAGGTAGGATTCCTTCCAGCCTTAGAAGATGCATCAATGTATTCTTTATGCTTTTCTTTGGTTTCCCTTAGGATAATTCCAACCCCAAACGCCTCCACCTCATCCTTTCCTTTCCTTGGAATTTTGCAAATCGTAGCTCATTTGCCTCCGGACTCGCAGCCTCCGGAGTCCATTTACCTCCCTCCCTCCCCTCCCCATCCAGGATGACATCATGGTGTGTACACCTTTAAGATTATATAAATCTGTGATCATACAGTGGCCTCCGTCGCCATGGTAACGCGGAGGAGTTTCCCTTTTGTGAGGAAAGCTGTCATGTCACTTCCTGCTGCTGACAAATCAGTTTAGGAGATTAAAATAAAAGGGGGGCGGGGTGCGCGAGCGGGGCTCCGAGAACTGCTGGCTGTGGTGGTTTCTGGTTACCATACACAGAGGCAAACAAAGCCGAGGCCACGCGGGGGTAGCCCCGCCCAGCGCCAGGCCGGGACTCCGGTTTCCCACACCTTGCTGGCCAGGCCGGGCCCGGTGCAGCCAGGCCACCCCGGGATGTTTCCCTCCGTAGGTTGCCAACTGGGGAGCGGGTGGGAGGGCTGCCCACCTCTGGGGACTTTCTGGGGCTCTGTGGGGCCAGCCTGCTGGAGAACAGCCTCTGGGTCCAGAGGAGCGTCTCCTACCCTTAATCAGCTCAGAAGGTAGCTTGCTTCTCTGGTGTGCACGGTGATAGCACGGAGCAGGAAAAGCTGCTGGGCTAAGGGAAATACCTTAAACGCACCTTTTTCTTGGTTGTGGTTTTTCAGGCTGAGCAGCAGGGCCACTCATTCATTCATTCATTCATTCAACAGGTATTTACTGACACCCTAGGCGCAGGGACACTTTGGTGCAAGACAAGGTTCCTACTCTCCAGTAGCTAATAATGGGGGAGGGGAGAGGGCAATATATAAAGAAAATAATTAAGAAATAAGATGAAGATGAAGACTATGAAGGTGGAATAATGGAGGAGGAGCCTCATTTAGATTTTGGTGATCAGGGAAGGGTGGCTGAGACCTGAGAGCTACTTCCTGCTTGTGCATTTGATAGGTGAGCTGGGAAGAGAGTTCCCTGCCAAGAGGGTAGCAAAGACTTGAGGTTTGTGGGGGGAACCTTCGTGGGCCACTGTATAGAACTCAAGCCTCGGAGTCGGCTAGACCTGAGTTCAAGTACTGATTCTGCCACTTATTAGCTGTGTGACTTACTGTGGGTTAAGTTACTAAACTCTTTAAACCTGAGTTTCCCCATCTGTAATATGGGCCACTAACCACCAGCCTTCAAAGGCTCTTTAAGGATTAAAATAAAAGGTGGATTAAATGAGAGGCGGTCACCTCTGGGCACAGCAGAGAGGCTTGAGAAAGGCTCATTCTCCTTTTGTGACTCAGCTGGTCCCTATCCTGTCACTCCCCAGAGTATCCTGGTGAAGGGAGACAGGAAGCAGTGGGCTGTCCTGCCCCATAGACCCCATCCTGAGTCTATGCCCGTATCATACTGCCCCCTGGATCATCAGAACTTTGTTTGGGGACAGCCTTTACTTGGAGATCACCTACCCTAACCCACTGACTGGCAAGGGAGGAGCATCCTGTGCCTAAGTTTCCTCATCTGTAAGAAGCTCATGAAGTGACTTTCACATATTCTCCTTTCCCATCCAACTGCCAGCTCTTGGCCCCCTCCTCATCCAAGCCTGGGAATGCTCTAGAACCACTGGGCTCATTTGGGCTGGCTCAGGGAAGAGGAAACAGATACTTTCTGTGAAGGGGCAGCAAGGGGTCCTGGACCTCTAGAAGACAGCGGTGTGATGGAGATGTGACTCATCCCTGTGGGACTAGGTCCTCATACAGTCTCCTGCAAGGTATCACATAGCCCAGCCCCCTTTTCTCCAGCTCTGGATACTCCTCGGCCATGAACCACACTGCAAAATTCAGGTTAAGACCTTCATCAAGGTTGACACCAGTGGACCTTAGAAGTTGGCTGCCTCCTCTTTCATTCTCTGTGTATACATTCATATATTCATCCATTCAATAGACATGTATTACCTTTGGTTTGCAAAAACACTCAGTATTTACCTCTCCACAGCCCTATTCACTCTCTGGGATTTGTAAACTTGTCTGCACTCTCTTGACCAGACTCACTTGGGCACATAATTCAAGATCCTCCAAGATGTGGCCACTGCCTGCTTTCCAGATCATTTTCCTATCCCTGCTCCTGTATGCCATGCATGTTGAGACGTGTAGTTCTCATAACACAGTATGCTCCTCCTTGCTACTCTCACCTCTGCCCGTGCTATTCTTTTGCTTGAATGATGTGCCCTTGCTCAAAATAACACCAAACCCCTGAAGCCTTCTTTGACCTTTAAGATTTCCTCATCTGTCGTCAGTGTCCTGAGAACATTCGGCTTCATCCTACTGCTGTCACTAAGGGTCATCATCCAACTCCTCGTTCCCCAGGCCAGGCAAATCACATAATTGAGAATTGGGCTAATGCGAACTGCGGTGACCTAGGAAGTTCATATGCTCTGTCCTACACGGAAGCTGCTGATCAATGCGGGAATGTAGGCCTGGTGTCGCTAGACCTTACAATTTTTTTTTAAAAGATCATTTATTTATTTATTTATTTATTTACTTTCTTTCTTTCTTTCTTTCTTTCTTTCTTTCTTTTTTAAAAGATTTTATTTATTTATTGGACAGAGAGAGAGAGATCACAAGTAGGCAGAGGGTGGAGTGGGGGAGCAGGCTCCCCGCTGAGCAAAGAGCCCCATGTGGGGCGCCATCCCAGGACCCTGAGATCATGACCTGAGCCGAAGGCAGAGGCTTATCCCACTGAGCCACCCAGGCGCCCCTATTTATTTATTTTTGAAAGAGAGAGACTGAGAGAGAGAGAGAGAATGTGCACCCAACTTGGGGGAGGGGAAGAGGGAGAAGCAGACTCCCTGATAAACAGGGAGCCTGACATAGGGCTCGATCCCAGGACCCCCAGATCATGACCAGAGCCCAAGGCAGACACTTAACTTGACTCAGCCACCCAGGTGCCCATAGATTTTATTATTTTTAAAAGAAGACAGGAATTTGTATTTTTATGTAAAATCTCCCTTTTTTTTTTTTTTTTTTTTTTTTCAGAAACTTTGTACGGACCAAACAAAACATCAGGGGTCTGGATCCGGCCCATTGGCTGTGGGTGTGTGGGTGCTGCTAGCCTTGTCAGTCGTCCCAAGGTAAGTGTCCCCGCTCACGTGACTCTGGGCTCCTGAGTCTTAGCCCAGGGCTTGTGAACTACAGTTCCTTATTGTATATGTCTTTGGAATACAAAGGTGAGTGACAGTTCTTTATGCCCCAGAAAGTGCTCAGTCTATGCTAAAAATCATATAAATTCTGGTATTTTGTTCCAAATGTCTGGGGCTGGACTGATAGACAACTATCTGTATGGCCTGAGAGGATCACTTCTCTCAAAGCCTTAGTTTGGCCATCTCTAAAAGGGAGCAACGGAAGTATTGCTGCACATGGGTTGTCAAGATTAAATGACATAATGTACAGAAAGTGTTTTACATAGTACCTGACACACAGCAAACAATGAGTGGTAGCCATTTTAACGGTCATTACCGTGATCATCATGTTTTATTTCCCTCAGATGCCTGGTTTGGGCACCGTGTATGAAAAATTTAGGAGGTTTGAGGCTTGGGTGGTGTGATCCTCTTCTCAAGAGGGTTTACCTTTTTTTTTTTTTTTTTTAGGTTTTTAAGTAATCTCTACACCCTTCACAGGGCTCGAATTTACAACCCCGAGAGTCAAGAGTCAAGAGTTGCATCTTCTACCCAGTGAGCCAGCCAAGTGCCGGAAGAGTTTCCTTTGCAGGTAGCTAGGACATCCGAGGAATTCCAGCTGTCGCTGGAGCAACCAGAGACTGAGATGGTTTGAGAGGACCCAAAGCTGGGTTTTAGACCCAGTGATGACGGCTCCGTTCTTATTCCAAGGGTGTGTCCTTTAGAGGGTTACAACTAAAACCTTGGGGAATTTCCCAGACCCCCCAGCCTTGATTACTTTTTTTGGATAATGCTCACACAAGCCTGGGGTGGTGCTGGATTCCCCCAGGTGTGCCCTGAGCTCCGTTATCCATCCCATCAGACTCATGAGTCTTTTAGAAGCTCTGCTCAAGATTCTAGCCTTTCAGCCTCTTCTGTCAGAATCGGCAGATACCCTTTGGGAAGAAGAGGCCCCAAACACTGCATTCATGCCTCTGGGTTTTCCTTTTCCAGATCCTTTTTTTTAATTTTTTATTTTTTTATTTAAAAAAAAAAGTTTTAAAGAGTTTATTTATTTATTTGACACAGAGAGAGAGATCACAAGTAGGCAGAGAGGCAGGCAGAGAGAGAAGGGGAAGCAGGCTCCCTGCTGAGCAGAGGGCCCCATGCAGGGTCGATCCCAGGACCCTGGAATCATGACCTGAGAGGAAGGCAGAGGCTTTAACCCACTGAGCCACCCAGGTGCCCCTCCTTTTCCAGATCTTGATCCCACAATTCCTCTTTGCGCTTTTGTGCTTGAATATCTTCAAACTTCAGTATCTAGAGATATTTTGTCCCGCTTTCCTAGTCCTCAGCAGTAGGGCAACTCTGAATGATGCAATCGGCCATGACCGGAAGGGAGATAGGTAGACTTTTAAATAACCCAGGGTGAAACTTGTAACACATCAGGTCATTTTCCTCCTCTACTCTGAGCTCTCTCATGGTTCTCCCATCTCACTCCTGCACAAAGGCCACGTCCTTACAAAGGCTAAAAGAGCTGACTTGACTTGTCTTGCTGTTAGGTCTCTTACCACATCTTCTGTCTTCCCTCCACTCATCTCCTCCAGCCAAGCCGGCCTCATTGCTCTTTCTGGTGTGGGCAAAGCTCACCCTGGCTTCAGAGACCCATGCTCCTGCCTCTGCCCTCTCTTTCTTTAGATCTCAGCACGGTTGGCTCCCTTTCTTCCTTCTGCTCTCTGTTCAAAGGTTGTCTCCTCAGTGGGCCATTCCCTGAACACCCTACCCCAGCCCTGGCCTCCCATATCCCTTTCTTTGCTTTATTTCTCAGCATAGACTTATCACCCTTTAATATTTCTTTATTTGGGTATAGCCTAGCTCCTCATTAGAGTGTAAAGGCTTGAGGACAGGGACTTTTTTCTGTCTTGTTCACTGTGGGATCTCCTGCTCTTAGAACAGTTCCTGGCATGTGGTGGGTGTGCAATAAATTTGTTGAATACATGAAAGACCTCTGAAGGCTCTGGACAATTCCTCTCCTCTGTGGGTGGGTCCTGGGCCCACACTAGAGGGAAGTGATTCTTTTCTGTTCAACCAACCTCTTTCCCTTCCACATGAAGCAATTTCCCTTGGAGACTTTCCAGTAACACACAGTGGTGTGTAAATGAAATAAAGGGTATATAGCACTTTGAAAGCAGGAAGCAACATGAGGGGTCTGGCTCTCTAAGACCGGCCATCCTGGGGCTCCATTCTTGGGATCAGGGCTGTGATTCTAGAAGGGATGCTGGCGGGAAAACCTGTTCAGGGACTCTACTCTGAGCTCCATCCTCCCACCGCTTCCCTGCACATTTCCTCCCTCCTGTCTGAAGGAGAATTCCCCATGGCGTGTGCCTCTAATGAGGAGAATGGGGCAGTGCGTGATTCATGGGGAAGTCTGTAGGGCTGCTTGGGGCTTATGACTCACAGCTTCTCATCTAATAGAAGAATTAGATATCCATACCGAATCTCCTGGAAATGTCCTTCGGCAAGGTCTCTAGTAACCACTGGGGATTCTCCCCACAGAGCTCTCAATAACACCTTCCTGGCACTCACCACACTGTGTAGATGGATGTCTGTTGCTCCGTAAGTACAGATGGAAGGAAAAAAGGAAGGAGGCAAAGAGAGGGGGAGGAGGGAGAGAGAGGGAGGCAGGGGGAAGGGCATCTGCCTGAGCCCCTGAGGATGGGATCATGCCCTTTTCATTTCTATGTCCCCAGCTTCCCATGGGATGCTTGGTGTATAGTTGGGGCAGTGAATGGTTGTATAAATGAAGAAATATCGTGGAGGGGGCGTTCTTGAGGGACTTCATTCTAGGATATTTCTAGCCCAATAGAGTCTGAAGACAGTGGCAGGTAAGGGGGTTGTCAGTGGCAGCTGGGTTGGGCTTTGATGTCCACTGTGGATCACCAGAGAGGCTAAGGTAGGTGGTCCTGTTGCATAGAGATGCTCCAGCCCACAGTCCAGTCCTGTTCCGGACCCTGGATGTCCAAGGATGGAGAAGCCATGGTCCCTGAACTTGGGCTCTCCTGGCAGGTAGAAGAGATTGATGGATTGAGCAAGGATTTTAGTACAGTGGTCTGGCAGAGAGGTGGTAAGGTGGGGACAGGACAGGTGACAGGGAGATACAGGGACAGGGGGAGCAAGTAGAGGGCAGAATAAGGAGGAAAGGCTTTCTGCAGGGGGTGATCCTTGAGCCCTAGAAGCCAGATGACATAGCACAAGAAAGGATGCATGTCCTCAGGATGATGAGGAGTGATCTGAAGCTAATTTAATATTCAGTAGACTTTATGGAAGGAAGAAAGGCCCCAGACTTGTTCCAAGCCTGATCTACTTGTTCTAGAAGTAAATTCCCAAGAGCCCTCATGAGAGTCTCTGCACTTGTCCCCCTCTTATACAAAATAGACCAAAGTGTCTCCTTCCTCTTATGGTGGGCATGTTGGGAGATACACACATACACACACACACATATGTAGGTGGCATGAAGTTCATGTGGAGACTACTTAAAAATATATAAAATGCATATATAATAGATATATAAAATATATATCTATTATATATATAAATATATTAAAAATATATATACACACACATATGTGTGTGTATATATGTGTGTGTGTATATATATATATATATATATTTTTTTTTTTAAGTAGTCTCCACATGAACTTCACACCACCTACTGTGCTGTAATAAAATCCTTTGTCTCTGACCCGTGTCTTCTGCAAGCATCTGTGAAACTATGGTAGGCTTACGTGTTAGTTAGCAAGTAGGAAAGACATCTCAGATGCTTCGTGTTTTTAACAACAACTTCCAGGAGCAGAGCACTGTCATTGGCTCTAGGTGGCTTCCCCCCCCCTTTTCCTATTATTGAGATAATTTACCTGAATAAATGTATCAAGTTTAAAGTTTAATGAAGTTTGACAAATTTATACAATTTTATGTATTTTTGAATTTTGACAGTGTATGTAGAAAGTATTATGTCTGCCAACACATCCAAGATACAGAGTATGCCCATCAAAAAATTCCCTAATGCCTCTTCCCAATCAATCCCTACTCCCTACCTCAGTCAGCTAAGGATATATTTTCTTGTCAGCATCAATTAAATTTGTGGTTTCTAGAATTTCACATAAATGGAATCATATAATATTCTTTCTCTTGTATCTGCTTCTTTTAATTAGCATAATTTTAAAGACTTTTTAAAAATTTATTTATTTGAGAGAGAGAGCATGAGAGAGAAAGCACAAGTCAGAGGGGAGAGGCAGAGGGAGAAGCAGACTCCTGACTGAGAAGGGAGTCCAATGTGGGACTCGATCCCAGTGGGATTGGGATCTGAGCTGAAGGCAGATGCTTAACTGACTGAGCCATCTAGGTGCCCCAAGCATAATTTTAAAAGATTAATCTATCTTGTATACACCAGTAGTTCCCCCCCTTTTCCTGGATACTTATCTTTTCCCAACCCACAGATGCCTGCATTTATTAT
The DNA here is from genome assembly GCF_002288905.1 of Enhydra lutris kenyoni. Classification (NCBI taxonomy): domain Eukaryota; kingdom Metazoa; phylum Chordata; class Mammalia; order Carnivora; family Mustelidae; genus Enhydra; species Enhydra lutris. The sequence goes on from NW_019154089.1 coordinate 16,819,017, forward strand.
TGTGGTTTTTTTTTTTTTTTTGAAGGAATACTCAGTGCTATGTTCGTTTCAGGTGTACAATATAACGAACCAGTAGTTCCATACGTTACTCAGTGCTTATCATGATAAGTTACTCTCTATCCCCTTTATCTATTTCAACCATCCACTCCCCCACCGTGTATCAATGGTTTTAGAAAAATTCTTTAAATAGATTTTGTTAGAGCAGTTTTAAGTTAACAGAAAAATTGAGCAGAAAGCACAGCGAGTTCCCATATACTCCCTGTACCCACACAGACACAACCTCTCCTACTAACAACATACCACACCAAAATGGGACATTTGTTACCATCAATGAACCTACACTGGAACGTCATTATCAGCCTAAATCCATGGTTTACCTTAGGGATCGCTCTTGCTGTGATACATTCTATGGGATCGAACAAATGTATGATGACATATGTCCATCATCATAGTACCATACAGTTATTTCACTGCCCTGAAAGTCCTCTGTGCTCTGCCTATTCGCCCCTCCCTCCCCCAAACCCTTAGAAACCACTGATCTTTTTACTGGATCCATAGTTTCACCTTTTCCAGAATGTCACTTATGATTACACAGTACCTAGCCTTTTCAGACTGGTTTCTTTCACTTAGTGATGTGCATCTCAGGTTCCTCTATGACTTTTGGTGGCTCAACAGCCCATCTTTTTTAGTGCTGAATAATACATTCCCTTGTCTGGATGTACCATAGTTGATCATCCATTCATCTACACAAGGACATCTTGGTTGCTTCCAGATTTTGGCAATTATGAATACATAATTATATATGTAAGTCATAAATGTTAAAAATTATGAATAAAGCTGCTATAAACATCCATGTGGAGGTTTTTGTGGGCATATGTTTTCAGCTTTGTTGGGTAAACAACAACAAGCCTGATCACTGGATTGTATTTTGAGAGCATGTTTATTTTTGTGAGAAATGACGAACTGTTCCCCAAAGTGGTGGTACCGTCCTGTATTCCCCCAGTAATGAGTGAGAGTTCCTGTCACTTTCATCCTCACCAGCATTTGGTGTTATGTTTTGGATTTTGGCCATTCTTTTCTTTTTTTTTTTTTTTTTTTAAGATTTTATTTATTTATTTGGCAGAAAGAGAGAGCACAAGCAGGGAGAGCTGCAGGCAGAGGGAGAGAGAGAAGCAGGCTCCCCACCCAGCGGGGAACCCAACGCAGGACTCAGTCTCAGGCTTCTGGGATCATGACCTGAGTTGAAGGCAGATGCTTAACTGACTGAGCCACCCAGAAGCCCCAGATTTTGGCCATTCTAATAGGCATGCAGTGGTATCCGGTTTTAACTTGTGATTCTCTAATGATGTATTTGTCGGCCTTATATCGTCCTTGGTAAAGTGTCTGTTCACATCTTTGGCAATTTAAAAAAATCAAGTGGTTTGCTTTCTTATTGTTGAATATCAAGTTTTTTGTAAGTTTTGGGTAACAGTCCTTTATGAGATGTGTCTTTTGCAAGACACAATATTTGCTCCCACACTGTGGTTTGTCTCCTCTTTCTCTTGGATCTGGTGAGTTTTTACATGTGAGAAAATTATATTTCTACATTCCCATGTTGTTTCAATCACTGTTATGCTGGGCATTTCTTGTACCCGAAATGAATTCCAACTAATACATGAAGTCATACTTCTACTTAGAACCTTCCAGTGGCTTCCCTGCACGCACTCCTTTGTGAGCCTGGTTTCCTCCCCTCCTCCAGAGGTCCTGCATGAGCACCTATTCTAAGGAAGCTCCTCCCTCTATTTCTCCACTTTTGCACCTTGCTCCTTGTCTTTGTTGCCGCTCTCCACCATGGCTGCTCCCATGGGGCCAACATTCATTAAGCAACAAGAGGCACCAGGCACAGTCCTAGTTTCCATTCTAGGGTAACCGGTTTACTGTTGCTTCCTGTCTGCACTGTAAGCACCTATTTTGGCAGGGGCCGTATTGATCTTGTCCATAGTTGCAGCCCCAGCCCTAGCACAGGCCTGGAACATAGTAGGTGCTCAAGAAATATTTGGGGGAATGAATGAACGAGGGTGCCTGGCTGTGATTTGATGCCCTTCCGGGGTGTTCAGGTTGTGTCAGACCCTGGCGGTTTCCTCTCTCTGCTTTCCCACGGGGACGGGGATGTGGCCTCCGTTCTTTGGGGGACTGGTTGTGGAACAGAAAGCAGAAAGCAGGTGGGCAGGCTAGGGTGGGATTCAGGCAGCAGCACAGGGAGAACAGATGGTGTTTCAGCTCTAGAATGTGGTGGTGATCCCCGGCATACTGACCTCTCAGCCCTGGCCCCTCTCCCTGGGCTCAGCCCCCTTCTGCCTTGCTCCCGCCTTACATCAGAGCTGTGAGGCTCAGTCTGGGAGGCTGGGCAGGAATCTGGAAAGCACCCCCCACCCCTGGCCCATGCTCCCCAGGCAGCCGCCTCCTTTGTTGGCTCACCTACTCAATAGGAAGCAGGTAGGGGGCAGATATCAAATCTTGGGAATAGAAGGTAGTTGAAAGACAGTTTGAAAATGCATATTTGACCTTTTGCTTTTATTTTTTTCTTAACCTTGTGTATCACCAGCAAAAATCAAGTTTGACAAAAATCTTCTTGGGGTGGGGTAGGGGTTGTGGAGAAATCGAAGCAAAGGTCTTAAAGATTTGGAGACACTGCCTTAAGAATGTAGAGACATTTGTGTAGTGAAAATGAGATGCTTGGTGTGAGTGTGTGTGTGGTTGTTTAGTGTGAGCACAGAAGCAGGGTGGTGCAGAGGGAGCAGCTATGTGTCCCTGTTGGCATGAGGACTGCTGAGGCCCTTGTGTGATTGTTTAGGTGGGACACACGTGATGTGCTGTCTTTTCTGGTTGCAGGGGAAGGACATGCCAGGGGATGAAGGAGGGGACATCTTTGAGTGGGAGGCCAGGGTGGTCCTGCCCAACAGCTGGCCTTTTCTGTGTCTGCTGAACTTGGTCATCCAGGCCAGCGGGGCTCATGGTCATTTAAGGTGCTGGCTGGTGCAGCAGCTCATTGGGTGGCAGGCCACCGGGGCCAAGATGGTACAGGCCTTGGTGGGGGGCGCTGGGAGCTATTTTTAGTGGCCTGGGCTAACTCCCAAATCCTCCTGACTATTTCTGGCAGCAGAAGATTGCCCTGAAGGATGTGGAAAATTTTCATGTTAAGAATGTCTGGTTTCCCTTTGGCTATGCAAGGGCAGAGTGGGGAGACCAGGACAAAGGGCTCGAGTCCCAAGGGCTTCTGGGAAAATTCACCAGCACTGAGAGCATGAAATGGCCTTATTCCCGCCCTTTGGACATTAAAAAATGCCAGAGTCATCATGGGTAACCATCCGTCCTGGTTTGCCAGGACTGCCTGGTTTGCCAGTTTTAGCACCAAAAGGGCATTCAGGACATCGTTCAGACCCAGGTAAGTGGGGACAGTTGGTCAACCAAGCTCCATTTCAACCTCTTTTAGTTCCAGAAGTGAAATTAATAAGAATATGAATTGAACTACACGCACCCTCTTCCAGACTGTTTATAAGCATCCTATGCCATTAGTACTATCATCTCCATTTTACATACTGGGAAACTGAGGCACAGAGAGGTAAAGCAACCTGCCAATTGCAGAACAGCTAGCTGAGTGGCGGAGCCAGAATTTAATTCTGCTGTTCTGGGGCCAGAGTCCCCCATTATCCTACTCAGAAATTGGATGGTTTGGGACCCAGGAAAATCTGGGTTCATTCACTTTCTAGCCAGACACTTAACTTGGGATCAATAGTACCTATTTGGCCAGGTTATTGTGAGGGTTAAATGAGAAAGTGTCATTACACGAGGCCTAGCATTACCAGGTGCTCAGGAAGTACTGGCTTCATTATCTAATGCTGTCCCTTTTGGGATGGCAAGTCCTGGCCATGTAAATCTGCTGGTCCAAGTTGTCCTGAGGCGAGCCCCTTGCAGTATGCAGAATCTGGTCACCAGGGGCCCCCTAACTGCTGCCCTCTCGGGCTCCCGGGCCAGGCAGTGAGGGAGGAAAGCATCACACCATGTAGCGAAAGAGAACCAGGACATGCGAGCCCCCAGCCCGGCTTCCACTGTATTTGCCCTGGCCATCCTGCTCTCCTCTGGCCTTGGCTTTCCTCAGTTGTAGAATGGGCTAGTGAGCCCACCCTCGCAGGGGGAGGGGGTGGCTGGGGCAACCGGGTTCAGGGAGATGGCGTGGGATCCCCTATCCTGCCCGCTCCATCATCCCTCTCCTGGCAGGTCCCGAGCGTGAGCCGGCCGTGAGGGCGGCAGGGCTGGGGCTGCTGGAGGGGGCGGGAGGTGCGGACGTGCGTGCACAGCCTGGCACGAATGGAATGCGCTGGCCCCGCCGAGACTGGCTGTTCCTTCCGCAGGCTGCACGTCAGCGCCTGGCAGGAAGGGCCAGGCAGCCTTGTGTTCCCAGCCGCCCTCCTGGCTGGGGAAGTAGCTGAACAATAGGGTCACCCGAGGGACCTTGCCTGTGTGTGTGTGTGTGTGTGTGTGTGTGTGTGTGTGTG
>NW_019154089.1:16823951-17006883 GCF_002288905.1 Enhydra lutris kenyoni
GGGGGGTGTTGTGTGGGGTGGGGGGTTACGCTGGGGAGTGGGGGGTAAGTGTGGGGTGTGTGTGGTGGGGGTATGGTGGGGGTTTGCAGTATGTGTGGTATATGTGGTAGGGGGTATGTCTGGGTGGATGTGGTATGTGTGGGAGTGTGGGGGGTGCGTAAGGGGTAAGTGCGGTGTGGGGAAGGTGTGGTGTGTGTAGGAGGGAAATGTGTGGTTTGTGTGTATGATTCAGGGAAAACAGGGAGAGGCCCCCCTTACTGGGTTTACTAGGGTGTCAGGCCTATGACCACATTTTCTCACTTAGGACCCAGACCCTCCCTGGGAAGGAGGCACTAGCATCCTCACTGCATAGGAAACTGGTGCAGACAGGGGTAGGGAGGTTGGGGCCAGAGGCAAAGCAGATGTGTGCACCACTTGGCCCTCCTGGCTTCTGCCATCTTCTAACAGTGATTTTGGGCTGAGGCTAGGGCAGGGGAGAGCCTGAAAACCTTAGCTACATGCCCTGGTTCTACAGTTCATAGAAAGCATGTGTGGACACAGCCTTTGATAAGAGAACTGAGCTCTCCACACATACCAGAATAAGGCCATGAGTTCACTAGCACCCCCATTTTATGGGTAACCAACAGAGGCTCTGAATAATTCAAACTGCAAGTACATATTTATTGTACCAAAAAGGATTTAAGAAAAGCAAAAATTATAATGAATCTTACCTTTCCTATATAAGTGGTATCTCAGGGTAATCAAATGGTCGATACAGGAGGTTCCTATTTATAGATTTATACCTGCTTAAAAGTGTGGAAGGAATGATAGAACTAGACACACAACATCGTGAACCCTTAATGAATGACTTGGGCGCACAAAAAGACAGGATGAGCCTCCTGAAGGAAGAACATGCACCAACCATGTCTTGCCCCAAACTCAAACCTAAATCTGATCAAGCCCCTAGGTCTGAACAAATTATGGGAACTACAGTGGACAAAGGAACATGTTAAATGGTACCTCGAGGATGCAGTCAGCCAACTTCAGGTGCTGGAAAATATAGATAGTTGGTTTCTTCTACAAATAAAGTGCAAAAAGAAAGAGAAACAGTAAATAAGTAAGTAAACAAATGGAGGGGCTATCAAAGGAATAAGGGAGATTTGGAGACACATCAAACAATCACCAGGTCTAGACCTTATTTAGGATTCTGACCTAAACAAATTGTAAAACAACTCAAAAACCCCTAATAAATAAAAACCATTTATGAAATAAGACATTTGAATAGATCCCTACGAATTACGTGGCTGGGGGCTAGTGATCTACTTTGAACAATGCTTCTAGATAGGATTCTTCAACTTTAACTTTAACTTAGATTCAACTTAACTCTAGATAGGATTCAACTTTAAGACACCCCACTTCTTTTGGTAAAATGGGAACTGCCCCAGGGCACTGACACCTGCCTGCCTCCTCCCCCTGGGTACTCCAGTGGACAGGCATTCACTGCAGCTTGTGGAAGGAGAGAGAGATGGATTCCTCTATTCTGTCCTCTGCACTCAGGGTCATCTTTTTTTAGTGCACGCATCTTGTAGGTAGCCAGGATCTGCCCTTTTTGTCTGCCCAGAATTCAGTGTTTAAAATTAGACCCCTTGAGCCAGGGGCTACTGCTATCTTGCTCCCTGGGAAACAGTGTAAACAACAAGCTCCAGTTGCTGGGACATTGAACCTGTGTCCAAATCTGGGGCGGCCCTGGGTGGTGACTGATGACCCACCCCTCTGAGGACAGCCCAGCTGAAAACCAGCAGGGCCCCTCAGGCTGGAATCTTGGTGGTGGGCGCTGGGATGTGAGCTCCATGTTGTCGTCTCTGGATGGTCTTTCCATTTTAGAGATGGGGAAATGGAGTCGCCAGGAGCCTTGCCCAGATAATAATTAAAAACCAGAAGGTTTTTAATTATTACTAATTCATACATGTCGGCTTTAAAAAATTCTTATTTAAAATGGTTTGCTTTTCTCTTAACAGGTTAGGCCATGACCATGGCAAAAGATTCAGAAGTACCCAAGAATCTGATTTGTGATGAAGGACTTATCTAGTCCCTTAGTCTCCTGATTCTCCATTTGAGGAACTGATATTAGTTTCTCCTGTGTCCTCCTAGAGATGGTCTGGCCAGCCTCTCCCAGTGGGGTTCCATGAGAGAACTAGGTCTTACCACCCCACAGGATCATTGTGTGTAAGGAATTAGCTTTCTCCTCTGCATCCTGTGTGGTACCAGTCATGAACCACCCTTGAGTGAACTGAGAACTTGTCTCATGTCATTTTCCATGTTCTGGGTCAGATCTTGACCCCCAGCTGGTCAGTTGAACAATCTGTCGCATACTTTTCTTTTGCCCTGACTTTATCTTGGGGATGGCATACTGTTCCCGTGTGGAGAGCTGTGTCTTTGTTATGGCTGTGCAGTGGTCAACCATGGAGATGAAGGCAATTTGTTCATCTGCCTCCTTCAGTTGGCATGGAACTCATTGCTAGCCTTTGGCTTCTATCCAAGATGCTTTGCGTATACTCCCATGCACACAGGCGAGGGCTTCTGGGAGATATATTCCTGGATGAACAGGACCTTGCTGATGTACGTCAGACCTGGTCCTAGTGCCCAGGCTTCCGGGACAAGGATAAAAAGGTTTTGCAGCCCAGTCTGGGAACATGGCCTAGTTATGCAGTCTGTAAGTTTAAGGAGGGGAACAAGAATTCCAGATACTCAAGGAAGAAAATTAACAGTTACTCTGGACCTACTACACTCTAGGCATTTCCATGTTGACCTTTTTAATTCTCACGGCAGCCCTGTGAAGGGGGTTCCCACCTTACTGCAGAAATAAAGAGGTTACATCACTTAAATGCCCAGGAGCACATAGTGGATAAGTGGCACATCTGGGATTTGAACCCCAATGATTCTGAATCCAGAGCCTGTGCCCTTTCTGCTCTACCATCTCAGGGGCTGCCATCTCATGGTTTTAGAATGGCCACCGGTCAGGCTGGCCTGTTGCCCACCTCCAGAGGAAACCATTCACGTTGTAGTCTGTGTGCTTGGTACCCCAGTATTGCGCAGTGCGTGCCCATGGCAACATGCTGAGATGTCCGCGCCCTGCTCTCAACAACAGCAAAATCACCAAACACAATCGCTTCCTTTAAGAGCATGTGACAGCGAATCAGTTAATTCATGAATTTTTTTTTCTCATGTGTTCATGAAGAAATCATTAGTAGAGACTGGTAAGATCGAAGTTGAGAAAGAGGTTGATTTCCACCTTCCAGGGGCTTTCAGTCATTGGGACTTAGAGGTACTTTGTGATTGAGGAGGAAGACTGGACTGAGCCTGCTGGGCTGAGGATCAGGGAAGGCTTCTTAGAGGAAGAGGCAGTTGTCTGGGTCCTGAAGGATAAGTAGGAGTTCTCCAGGTGAGACGGATAAAGGGGGAGTGAGTGTGGAGGAAGGGCATTTCACGCAGAGGGAATAGCCAGCAGAAGGCACCAGGTGTGAAATAAGTGGGCCCATCTGGAACTGTAAGGGATCCCTATGACTTGGGTACAGGGGGTGTGGGAGAAAGTGGGGGGGCCCTTAGAGGGGATTAATGCACACGCATGTGTTACAGCGGGCAAAGAAGGGACCCTGGAGTCCCTGACTTGGATTTAAATCCTGATCTTCAGTGGATGACCTGGGGCAAGCCCTCCCCCACTCTGGGACTCTTGTCTGCACGTTGGGGGAAGGAAAGTTTTGTGGTCATAGTCACCGCGGGCGTTCTTGGTTGGGATTGTGTGTGCTGAGCTCTGAGCACACAGGTCCTTTGGCTGTCGTTAGCAATGTGTACGCACTTCATTTGCCATGACCCTCCCTCCTGGGGTCAGGCCCAGCCTGTCAAGCTGGGAACTCCCAGGGTGTGGATAGGAGCCTGGTGGGGCAGGGGAAGGACGGGCTGGTTCAGCTAGTCTGGGAACTAGATGGGCCGGGCACGCAGTTAGCTGGGAGACTCTTTCCCATCAGCCGTGGGGTGGCTCAGCCCACCACACGTTGCTGTGGGGGTGGGGCAGGGGGCAGTGGGAACCAGAATAAGGAAGCCAAGTATCGAGTACCTACTGTGAGCCGGGCCTGTGCAACCATGTTCCCATGGTCTCATTTAACTCTCACCAAGATCCCTTGTGAAAATGAAGTCCCTTGTGAAATGGGACCGCTTTCCCATTTCACAGATGAGGGAAACCGTGGCTCCAGTTTGCACAGATGAAAAGCTTCAGACCCGCAGCCAGAGACTGGGCTCTTTCTGTTCTTCACCTGTTTCACTGGTTTCTTTAGCTCTACTTGAGGCTCGTGACAAAGGAGAGGCCCTCCGTTGGTTAAGGTGACTTCTAAACTTGAGGTAAGGGGGTGCCTCTCCTCTTATACTTTACGCTCTAGCAGTTGCCTACTTGAGGCCTTCATACCTTTGCATATGCTGTTCCCACTGCTTAGAATGTTGTGATTTCTCTTTACCTACCTGGCAAACTCCTTTTTATCCAACACAACCCACATTAGCCAACACCTTCTCCCGGAAGCTGTCTGTGACTGCCCTAGACAAAACCAATCCCTCCTCCCTCTGGACCACCTAGGCCCCTTATACCGTCCTTCTCATGTGCCCCCGTGACAGACGGTTGTGCTTTCTTGGGGGCTTGTGTCCCCCTTAGCTAAGTGATTCATCAGCTAAGGGCAGAGACTGTTTTTTATCTCGGGACTCTCAGCCCTTACTCAGCCCCAGCACACAGCAAGTGCTCAGGAAAGCCTGAATTTAATTGAAGACTATTTGATTTGTTAAACTAGGTATGTTTGTTGAGCCTGTACTGTGTGGCAGTGTTCTAAATACTTCACACAACAGCTTCATGATGATCGGTTTTACCCCCACTTCGCTGAAGAGGAAACTGAGGCTCAGAGAGGTTAAGTAACCAGCTGAAGGCCACACAGACAGTAAGTAGCATAGCCAGGTTCTAGTTAAAGCCAAAGTACCTAGTCCTAACTCACATATTGTTGTTTCTCAAACCAGCATGAGATGGTTTGAAATGGTACTTAGATTAGTCTTTTTTTATATGACTGAGTATCTATCTGAGTGTGTATTAAAAAATATAACTAGTTTATCAGACTCATGTATTCCTGGTAGCCCCCCCCTTTTTTTAATAATTTCACTACTCACCTTTATTCTTAACTATATTCACTTGTTCATTTAAAAACCTTTCATAGTTGTGTGTCTATGTTAATGTGTATTAGAGGGAAAAGTAAGTCATAGAGCAAACTCATAACCTTTGGCTGTGATTGATTTAAATGAAAATTTCAAGTAAAAAGTAAAGTAAAGGTACTGAAAAAAAGCAAAGGTATTGAAAAGTTTACTCCAGTGATTTCGAATGGGAGGGGATCTCTTGCCCATGACCTTGTGGCTCCTGGAGACAATGGCAGGGGTGGAGGACAAAGGCAGTCAGACCCTTAAGGACATTGAAGCCTGTCTTGGTCCCAGCTTTCTCCACACCTACCACCTGTCCATTACCTTTATCATCTCCAACAGCCAGAGTGACCTCTGAAAAATGTAGGCCACATCTTCCTGTCTTGTGAACGCCTCCAATGGCTTCCAGTTGCATTTAAGAGAAAGAAAATGCTTCTCCAAGCCTGAGAAGGCCCTACGTAACCCAGCCTGCTCCAGCCTATTTTCTCTCTTCACTCACTGGCTGTGCGGTGGAGATCATGTTGCTCTCATTGCTCTCAGGGCCTTTGCCTATGCTATTTCCTCTGCCTAGACCATTCTCTTTATAGATCTTCACACAGATGGCTCTTTCTCAGCTACCTCCCCAGAGAAACCACTCCCCCTACCCTCTACAACTAAAAGCAGTACTCACAATCACTTCACACTGGCTCGTTGATCTCAACAGCACCTTTATTGCCTTTTTTTACTTTCCTTAAAACAAAAAAACCTGTGTAGTTTTTGTTCCATTAGAGCAAGAACTCTGTCTTGCTGCTACTGTGTCCCCAGAATAGTGTCTGGCACATAGTAGGTGCCCAATAAGTATTTGTTGGGTACACACTGGGGGAGTGGCAGCTGAAAAGGCAGGAGAATGGGTTTAATTAAGCTCATGCATCCACAACTGGGAGGCGAGCTTCTCCAAAAACAGCTGAGAGGTCTGAGGTTCTCCAGCTGAACAGTCCAGGCAGCCGAAACCGAAAATGCAGATGGAATTAGTCACCCTGGAGCCTGGTAACGTTGGCATCAAATGTACTCCCTACCCAAACACATCACAACACTGTGGGCCCTTGTGTCGCCAGGGCCCCAGGTGGCAGCTCTGGCATTTGGGAGCTGACGGCAGCCTCACAGTGTGGGCAGGGGGGCGGGTGCTGGGTGTGTGGAAGGAGGCAAGCTGAGGGCCACACAGAGGGTCGCCTGGCCTGGGGACAGGCAGTGGCCAGGGAGGGCTTCTGAGCACAAACCTTGAGAAAAGTGGCCTTGAAGAACAAGCTCAGGGCCACTGAAAAAGAAATTTTCTGCTCATAAACTGAAACAGACCACTTGGTTATGAAATCTATTTCCATAATACTTCACGTGCTTGAATGGGGGAAATTTTCCCCTTTCTTTTTTGTTTTATAACAGTGCTATTGAAATATAACTCACATACCATTTACTTCACCCACTTAAAAGGTACCCCCACAATCAGCTTGAGAACATTTCCATTGCCTCAAAAATAAACCCCCTCCCCATGAGCAGTCACGCCTCATCCTCCCTCCCCACCAACACTAGGCAACCACGAGTTTCCTTTCTGTTTCTGCAGGGTTCTCTCTTTCAGACATAATATTAATGGAATCAGCTGTCTTCTTTCAAGTCGCATAGTTTCCACATTCATCCATGCTGTGGGATGTATCAGTCCTCCGTTCCTTCTCATGGCCAAATAATAGTCCATTGTACAGATACGCCACGTTATATGCCTTACATGTGTTCATTCATGGCTTATGGACCTGTGGGTTGTTTCCATTTGGGAGTACAAATAACGCTGTGATGAATATTCAACAAATTTCACGTGGACATATGTTTTCATTTCCTTTGGCATATATGCAGGAGTGGAATCTACTCTCTTCTAAAATGAAAAAAAAAAAAAAAAACCACCCTTGAGTCAAAATAGGTATAGCGTGGAGTAGATTTAAAATGCCATTTGCAGTTAGGATAGAACAAAGGAACCTCATGAGCGTGGGGGCCACAGCTGTGCCTTGCACATGCTAGAAGATCAATGAATTTTTTTGAAAGAATGCCTGAAATATTACTCATTCTGATGTTCCCAGTGAAAAGGGCTGGGTGTGAAAATGGGACAAAAATCGTCTTTATCCATTCATTTATTCAGGAATTAAGCACAGAGGAGCTCAATGCCACTTGAATTTCATCAGCTGTGTAGTTTCGTGGACAAAGATGGAGAAACCCAGTCTCTGTGTGAGGCACCTGGTCTAGAAGGGAAAACAGACAAGGAATCCCAGCACCATGGCGTAGGAAGGGAAACAGGTCCCCTGTCTGTCCTGTCAAAGATACTTCTCCCCTGTCCCCAGTTCCTTGTGTGAGATGCTCCTTGTCCCCAGGACAGAAGCAGCAGTGGGATGAGAAGGCTCTGTCATCAGGAGGACCTAGGTTTGCCTTGAAGGACTCGTCCTTGGGGTGCTCCTGGTCCTGTCTTTCTGTCTGATATCAAGGACCTTTCTTACTCTTTTATGGAATAAAGAACATCTTGCCTATTGCCTTTGCTCTTACTGTTGACCTGTTTCTGCTGGACCCCCAGCTCCCAAGCTGTGCCTGGGAGCCTGGGTTCAGGAATGAACAAAGACAGTTTCTGTCTACCGGGACCTCCAGCCTAGTAAGCCCAGAGTCCATAAGCAACTGGGGCCATAAGAGGACTCGGAGGGGGATACCGGTATGGAAGTGCCCTTGGGGTTCCTCTCAGAAAATACACACCCTCTGTGTTTCATTAACTTACCAGACACATTCTTCTATCAGTTTTTGGTATGCTTCCTGTCCTTAAGAATTTTCATATATATTTCCTTTTTAGAGAAGATATTCACTTGTTCATTCGTAAACATTTATTGAGTACCTACTATGTGCTAGGTCTTCAGAGGGACACAGATACAAGTAGGACTTTCCCTTAGCCTTGGAGTATCTCTTGGTCTAGGAAGAGAGAAAGACAAGTAAATTCCAGAGAACCCTGAGTATGTGCTGAGGGGGGAACCTCCCAGAAGATATATTGTTGTTATTTACCTCACATATAATTTTCTCATTTAGAATATATAAACACACACATATATATCTTGTATGTTAGTCACGTAGCTTACATATATTCTGTTCTCACTGAGTTGTATATAATTTTGGATATTGTTTTTGTTTTTAAAGTTTATATTTTTACTTCTCTGGTCAAAAAATATTTTATATCTTTCTACCATATCTTTGAGTTTTTAGCAATATATTTTACCTTTTAAAAAACGGATTTTTGGGGTGCCTGGGTGGTTCATTGGGTTAAGCCTCTGCCTTCGGCTCGGGTTGTGATCTTGGGGTCCTGGGATCAAGTTCCACATTGGGCTCTCTGCTCGGCAGGGAGCCTGCTTCCCTCTCTCTCTGCCTGCCTCTCTGCCTACTTGTGATCGCTCTCTGTGTGTCAAATGAATAAATAAGATCTTTTAAAAAATCTTTAAAAAAATGGATTTTTTCTCATGATTTTTATGATAGTGCATTTTCAATGGGAAAAAAATTAGAAAATATAGAAAAAAGAAATTCATAAAAATTGCACATACTTTCACACCACCAGAGACAGGACTTGTCTACCTGTTGTAATCTTTTCTCCTAGTCTCCTTCTAGGCTGTATGTACCGTTATCTTAATCTTCTCATTAATACACAGATAATTTCACGTGGTGTTTAATTCTAGCGATGCTGGTAGGGGCACAGGTGTCTCAGAGGATGAAGCACTTATACCTCCCTTCCTAGAGGAGGGCCTCTGTTTTTATTTCCTCTCTGGGTCCCCAGCTCACCCCATCCTGGCTACTACATTTGAGAGCCCCAGGGCATAACCAGCCAAACCCATGGCAGTGAGGGTTTCTAGGCAGGCCTGGGGCTAGGGCTCTGAGGCTGCGTCCAAGGTCAGGGAGTCGGCCAGGCTCCAGAACTAGAGCCCTTGCTCACCCCCAGGTGGGGGTTAGGGGAGAGCAGGTGAATTACTGGGGCAGTAGGGGGTAGGGTGGGTCATACCTCCCCTCCCCTAGCAAAGGTTCTAAATAAGGCCCTGGAATCTGCTGTGTCAAGAGACAGCTGAGAATCCCTGTGGCCCAGTGTCCTTTGCACCTGGCCCCAGACTTGATTTGTGAGGGGTGGAGGTGCTGGAAAGCCAAGACCCATCACGTGGCATTTTGCCACCCTCTAGCCTCTCTGTGACAAAACGGCGTGTGAAATACACAAAACGGGATACCCAACCTGGGAAATGGAAGTCCAGCTTCTCCGTATTGTGTGGCAGTGGCCAGTTTTTCACTAAGCTGGAAATAAAGAACAATCACGAGAGCTTTGGTGCTGTGCGTGGTCTCAGAGAGCCTTCACAAGAGCCCTAGGATGAGCCTGTCCCTGCTGCCTCCTTACAGTCAGGAGGAAACTGAGTCTGGGGGAGGTGGGGTGCCTTCTCCATGAAAACACGGTTGAGGTGTCTCTAAGATGGGCACTGTTTAGCCCTGTGCTCTCCTGCCCCAATCCTGGGGCCATCCAGGCCCTGTGTATGGCTTCCTTCTCTCCAGGCACTGAGTATTTAATTCTGATTAAATTCCTCCTCTGCCCTCCACCTCCCCTGCACTGCCTTCCTCCATCCCTGTGCAGGCAGGAAACACGGGCCCCTAGCCCTGGCCTTCACATAAATATTTGTCTAACAAATTAATAAACACAGAGAAGAGGGGCCTGCAGATAAAACTGGGCTGGAGCTGAGTCCTCTACCACAGGTATCTCTGTCGTGCGTGTGCACGCACGTGTGTGTGAGTGCGTGTGGGGGGTGGGGGGCAGGGCGTGGGGCAGTCAGTGACAGTGCTGGTAGAAGAGCTGGTGGAGTGTGGTGGCTTGACGCATAGACTCTGGAGCCAGGCTGCCTGCATCTGAATCCCCGCTTCTCAGCTGTGTGACCTCAAGCAAGTTACTGCCCCTCTCTGGGCCCATCTCCTCCTCTGTAAAATGGGGGTGTGGTATGTAGTCCCTACCTCCTGATTCATGCAACATGCTGGCACAGTGCCCATGTAGCAAAAGCTTTCAGAGTGAAACAAAGTATTAGGGAAACTGAGTCAAGTTTCCAGGATGAACTCACTTTGTGACAAGGAAGGAGCCGCCTGTACCAAGAGGATCCTCAGAGAGGGAAACCTCTGAATGCTTCTGGAATTCTCCTTCCTAAAACCCACCAGTGACTTTTCTGCTATCCTCAGAACCACCCCAGAGCAGGTTTGTTTGTTGTTTCCGTGGCTCACAAGGCTCCAGGCTGTCTGGGACCCAAACTAGCCTCTCAGCTTCACCCCCACGGACTTGCTCTGTTCACATCTTCCCCACCACGGCCTCACTACCCCTCCCACCTCCCAACAGCGGCTCAGCCCCAAACCCCAGAGCAGTTTGTGACTCTTCTCTCTCTCCTACCCTACAGCCTGTCCCATAAGGCTGTCCCTCTAAGATGTGTCCTTACACCAACCACCTCTCACGGGAGCCACCGCTACCCGTCCCCGCGGCTAGGGTCTCTGTAGCAGGAGCCTCCTCCCTTCTGCTCGCACCCTTGGCCCACAGGAAGCTAGAAAGATCCTTTCAAAACACAACTCTGATAGTACCACCTCTCTGAACTCAACAATCCAGTAGCTTCCCATCGTATTTGCAGGAAAACCCCAAATCCTTATAGCTCACCAAGCTCCTGACCTTAGGGTCCAGTGACCCTCAGTCTCCTCTACTCCTGCCTGGTCACTCACCTGCTTTAACCAAAAAGTCCTCCTTGCTGTCCCCCTCAGAGCCTGTGCACCTGCCATTTCCTCCCCAGAAATGTCTCCCTCCAGAGGCTTCCATGGTAGGTGCTGTCCCTTCCAGGTCTCTGTCCAAATATCACCACCTTAGAGCTTCCCAGGACCACCACGTGCAGTGCCCCTCAAGTCTCATATGGACACCCTAACTCCCTCTTCACCCCTCTCATGACTTAGTTTTTCTTCAAAGTGCTTATTTCCACCTGAAATTATTTTATTTATAAAATGTATCAATAATTTTAAAAATTTACAATATTGTCTGTCTCTCTAAAGCATAATGTGTGGTAGAGCATGAACATTGCCTGAAGGAAAGAGGGAAAAGAGAAAGGAATCAGGGCCCAGATCTGGCTGGGTGGAGACAGGAAGGAGGGAGAAGTGAACCCCAGGCACTAGGATCCAAGGGTAAAGGCCATTCCAGCTCAGGGAGCCGGCACCAGGCCGTGTGGAGTGAGGCTGGGTTGACTACTCCAAAATATATGGAGCTTTAAATACCAGAAAGGGGAGCTGTGGAACCTAGAAGCAGAATTCAGTATTCGCCCTAAGGCTTCTTCCTTCTCTCTGGAAGGCAAGTTATAGCTTCTGGAAAAGACAGTGAGGGTCAAATCCTACAGATCATATTCTAGCCTTGGCCTGAACTGCTCTCCTGACCATCCTCTGAGCCGGGAGGGTGTGGACTCAGGATCTGGGGCCAAGGAGGAACTTGCAGCGTCACACCCTCTGGAATGTTGTGGCTGCAATTAACTTGCTCCAGATTTGCACAGTTCCCGTCAGAACATGAAACCAGAGGAAAAAAACCCATGAGGCCCAGATTGATCAGCACAGAACTTAGCAACAGCACAACAAGCTGTAGCCAGCCCACTTCTCCAGCAAGGGGCTTTCCACCAGGCCCAGTGGTTGGGAACTCCAAGGCAGCTCTGCTATCTCTGGCTGGCTTGCAGGGTCCCAAGGCCCATTCCACTGGTCATCAGGGTGGTGGAGCGGGGCCTTGTACTGGACCCACAAGGGCTCCTGGAAATGGCCTACAGTCCCTATGGGGATCCTGAGAAGGGAATGCTGGTGGTTATCCACAGACTTAGCCACCTTGGGCAACCTGGTTCATCCTGCTGGCTGATGGGCTCAGCAAGTCCATGCCTTTGCCAGGAGCTGACAAGAGCATGGGGGACTTCAGAGTTTCAGAAACATCCAGATCATTCCAGTGTTTCTCAGTGAGTCACAGCCTCCCGTCTTCACCATCACATCTGGACAGCGAGTAACTTGGCCGGTTCCTAACACAGTTCCTCAGGCCCTCCTCCCTCTACCAGGCCAGCTGCACACTCACTGGGCCAGCATGATTGTATCATAAAATATCTCAAGCATATGGAAAATCTCATAAAATCATATTGCAGACAATTATCCCTCCTATTTAACTCAATGACTTGCCTTCTTTGCTTCCATCTTTCTCCTTCTCTCTAAAAAGAGAAGGTATCAAGTGTACAAAACCTGTGTGAACACAGCCATGGTCGGTAGTGGTGGTGGGATATCCCCCGGCCTGGCTGGGGAGACAGCAGACCCACAGAGCTGGAGAGAGGGCTCAGAAAGGGGGACCATTGCCATGTCAAAGCCCGTTGCCTCTGTCATGCTAATGAGAGGGTGCCTGGCAGAGAGCGGATGGTGGATCTGGCACATAGTATGTGCTCAGAAAGTAGTGGTTTTCCCGATACTGTGGCACCCTGTGCACCCACAGCCTGGGAGGCAGGCAGTATGCCAATGGGGAAAGAGATTCCAAGAGCAGGGCTCAGGGTCACTCGGCCAGGAAGGGGACTGGGACTAGAAGCCTTGCTGGGACAGCCACTGGTCCACCCTCCCCCACAGTGCCCTCCCTTCCTGGGGGTGCAGGGAAGAGGGCCGGGTCCAGGCTTGGGTCCCCCAAAGGGGTGCTGAAGGTGAGAACCCACAGGAGAACAGTGACTGAAGGAAAGTTGCCTTGATTTCCCTGATGCATCTGTTTGGGGAATTCGAGGCAGGGGCAGGGGCTCCTCCAGGGACGGGGGTCTCCCGGCTTACCCTGGTGACCCCTTTCTCTCCTGCAGCTGCTGCAGCCTGTCCTGGTTAAATCCGCTCGTGACCTTGTTGCAGTGGCGGGGGTTGGGGGGTGGTGTGGAGTGTGGTAGAGCAGACTCGTTGCAGCTGGGGATCCCCAGGTGATGTGAGTGAAAGGATCCAGAACGTGGGAATGTAGCAACCCCCACACTTATTGGCCTGACTCACAGGCTCTGACGTTAGTGGCTTGCAACTTACTGAGCATTAGGACCCAGTCCCGTCCTCCATGGGCTCTGCCTTAGGCTCCCATCTCAGAGGTGGTGGTGGGGCCCCTCAGAAGCCTCCAGACACCAGGATGGATTCCCTGCCCCAGCAGTGACTAGCCGTGTGGCCCTATGAGGGCAGATCCTATGCCCCCCACATGGGGGTGCTTCACGGTGCTTCATCATCTGTGGGCTGTGAGGATTAGGTGATCAATATGGCGTATTCCCAGTACCACATACATGACAGTCTTTGTTCCAGTAAATTCTCAGGTGCTCCTGCCCCCTCCATACCACTGTGTTGTTCTAAAGCAGCATTTTTTCCAAAGTGGGGTTCCCCACATGGCCAGCAGCAGTGTCACCTGGGAACCTGTTAGAAATGAAAATTTCCCAGCCCCTCCCCTGACCTATTGAATCAGGAACTCTGAGGTGGGGCCCAGCGTCTGTGTTTAACAAGCCCTCTGGGAGATTCTGACGCCTGCCTGTGTCTGGGAACCACTTTTTTAGGGCATCGACCTGACTGTATCATGTTCTTGCTCTAGACCCTTCCATGGCTCCCCTTGGCCTTCTGGATAAAGTCCAAGGATCTAACCAGTGGTTAGAAGCCCTCCCCTGATGGCCCTGACTGACATGACGTGGCCCGTTTGTTCCAATCCGAAGGCAGGCTGCTGGAGGGCAGTGACAGTGACTCATCCCTCGGTCCTGCGTGGCTGGCCCCCAGCGGGGCTGGCAGACGTCACAGAAGGCAGGAGAAAATGATGGTCGTGCCCAGGGGTTGAGTGGCTGGCTCCCTGTGGCACTCTAAGGTTCAGATCTGGCCTTCACCCTGTTGCTGTGTGGAGCCTCAGTGTCCTCATCCACCAAATGGGCACAATAATGGTGTCTGCTTAGGTTACTGTGAGGTTTAAGTACACTCACCTGTGCAAAGTGCTCAGCCTGGTGCCTGGCAGGGGCCTTAGAGAAGCAAGGCTCCACGACCCTTTATCCCAAACTTGGGGCCAGAGGTTTTAGAATTCTGAGTTTTTCAGATTTTAGAAATATGCCATACACAACACAACACAGCCTAGTGTGTGTGTTGGGGGGGGTGGATTTCTATTAAAACAACAACAACACTGATTATACCACAATGTACAGATATGCAGAGTAACTAGATAATAAGGACTTTTGGTAAATAGTTTCTCATCAGTTTAGGTCATGCTGTGGCTCTTGGGACTTCTCCAGAAGGGAGCCGTCAACAGGTTTAGAGCACAGGAGCCGTGTGGGCAGGTTGGTGCCCTAAAACAGCAGTGCCCAAGCATGGGTGTTCATCAGAATCTCCCTCAGGGTCTGGGAAGCCTGGCCTTTGAGCTGCACATGCATCCGCAGTCCGTTGGGCCTTCTGGAAGCCAGTGAGGAAGGCGTGGTCCCTCTCCCACTTTACAAAACCTCATACACAACACTGAGGCTCAGGAAGATGAGCCTCCTCCTCACCCCTCCTCCCCCGTCCTCCTCCTCTTCCTCCTCCTCCTCCTCCTCCTCCTCCTCGCCTGGGGCCCCACAGCTAAGTGGGGGAGGGGGAAGGGGATTGGGACTTGCCAAATGAGTTTTGGGGCCAAATTTACAAAAGTCTTTTCATTTTCAGGGATGAACTGCCCTCAGGCTGGCTTCAGGGAGAAACCCAGAACAGAGAGGAAGAACGTGGGCTTCAGGATTCAGACCCGTTGCACTGTTTCCTAGTTGGTTTCATCTCAGCTGAGTGGCCTAGCCTCGCTGAGCCTCAGTTTCCCCAATGGCAAATCGAGGCTAGCGGTTGTTCTTTGGCAGGGTCGAGGGAGGAGGCCCTGGGATGAAGTGGGCTGGCACTGTAGGCACTCAGGAGGGGGAGCATCGGGGCTGGCTCTGCTCTCCTCTGGGGTGTCAGGCTGAGCCCCAGAATTCTGCAGGCCCCACCCCCAGCCCACACCCCAACGTGCCTGGGCCTGGGCCCTGGAACAAAGAAGGGCCCTTCCAGCCTGTGTTGCCCAAATATTGTGGAGGCCTGTTGGTGCCTTTCCATGGTGACAGCACCCCGAGTTTGGATGTGCTCAGGCACCCACAGGTGCTGTTCCGTCCCTGCGACACTGCAAGAAACTGGCATGGCCAGTGCCCTCTGAGTGACACTACAGGAAGGACTCGCATCTTCCCAGAATCCAGCAAATGGGTGCTTGTTAAGCCCAAGTCTGGATGCACCAAAGCTTTGCTTTCCAGCCAACCTACCTCAGAAGTGGTCGCATTTCCAGTCCAGGTGCTGACTGTCTCTCTTCCTCTCGAAAACTCTTTCAAGATTTGGCATTTGCCAAGCACCACAGTGGGTTGGGGAGCTCAAAGTTTTCCAAAGCCAGAGGCCTGGGTTCAAATTCCAACTTGACCAGTGACCAGTGGTATGATCTCGGCCATGTTACTTGACTTGGTTCCTTCGTGCCCTGTAAAGGAGCTGCTGACCTTCTAGAAGGCTCAGATCAATACCTCAGAGACATCTTGGACACTGTTCTGTCTCTCATGCCCACATCTGATCTGTCGGGAAGTCCCGTTGGCTCTACCTTCAGGTATATCCAGATAACCAGAATCCAGTGACCTCTGCCCCTCTCCAGTTTGACCCCACTGCTCAGAGCCATGACGTCTCTCAACCCCCTGTTCTTTCTGCTTCCACGCTGGCTCACCAATAGCTCATTCTCAGTGCCCTGCAACCAAAGGGAAAACCGAAGTCCTTCCAGTGGCCCGCGGGACAACACCACATGGCCTTAGCCTCCCGGGCCTGCTTCGCCTCCTGCCTCTCCCCTCCTCCTCTCTGC
The DNA here is from genome assembly GCF_002288905.1 of Enhydra lutris kenyoni. NCBI lineage: Eukaryota > Metazoa > Chordata > Mammalia > Carnivora > Mustelidae > Enhydra > Enhydra lutris. Next base: position 16,840,057 of record NW_019154089.1, read on the forward strand.
CAGCCACCCTGGGTTCCCTGGAACAGTCAGTCTGGGTACACTCCTTCCCTGAGGAGTTGCCCTGGCCATTCTCTCTGTTCGGAATGCTCTTCTCCAGATACAGGCCTGGCTTGCTTTCTCACCTTCTTTGGGTCTTTGCCTAAACGTCATCTTATCTGACTCCAATATTTAAATGGCAGCCCACCCCTTCCCTAGATGCTCTGATTACCCCCTCCTCTGTTTTTCTTCATGGCCCTAATCACTATTTAATAATCCTCTATTTTACTTTACTTGGAGTTAACTCCTTCTACTAGAACATAACTGCAGAGGGCAGGAGGGAATTTTGCTTCTTTTGTTCTCAGCTCTATGCCCTGAACCTAGACCAGCATGTGTCCCATAGTAAATATGTAACTGATATTGTCAAATGAATGACCGTACGAATGAGTAGTACAAGCCATGGATTTGTTGTGAGGTTTAAATGTGTCTAATGCGTAAGTATTTGGAACACACAAGCCTCACAGGAAGGGCTCATTATGAGTCTGCTGTTGTCGGGGTGCAGGTCTCTGCTCCAGAGAGCTTGGAGGGCAGTGGTGGGAGAGGTCATGCCCCTGCCAGGAGGATATTCTGGAAGAAGGCTCAACAACACTGCTGCCCCCGGGGCTGTGGAAGGGTACAAGGTGCCCTGGAAATGCCCAGCAGCAGGCTGAGCAGACGTGGGGTGACAGAGCGGCCCCACATCAGGCCCGGCTGTCTGTAGCTGCATGTCATGAAAGGCCTGGAATGCCAGGCCCAGGATTTGGAGCCATCTTTGGAGGCAATGGGGAGCCTCAGGAAGTCCTGGGGTGGGGCTGGGTGGGGAAAGAGTGTGAAGACTGAAAACCAAGACCCCAAGACCTCTGCCCTTCAAGGTCTCAGAAGGGAAGGTCATGATCTTGAATTAGAAGCTTTGTTGCAGCGGTGAAGGGTTGGGGTGGGGGGTGGGGCAAAGACCTGAGCTCTTCCTGAAAGGACAGTCTCCGGGTGCCTGGGTAGCCCAGTGGGTTAAGCCTCTGCCTTCAGCTCAGGTCATGATCTCAGGGTCCTGGGATCGAGCCCCGCCTTCAGCTCTCTGCTCAGCGGGGAGCCTGCTTCCCCCTCTCTTGTTCTGCCTGCCTCTTTGCCTAGTTGTGATCTCTCTCTCTGTCAAATAAAAATAAAATCTTAAAAAAAAAAATTTTTAAAATTAAAAAATAAAAGGACAGTCTCCATTCTGGCCCCTGTGGTGAGGGGGAACCTCTCTGGTGAGCAAGAGAGTTCCTCTAGGGACCCCACCCTATGCTAGGCCAGCATTAGGGAGGAAGCAAGTAGCCCATCTCTGGCAGTTTTCCAGCAGAATTTCCTGGATGCTAGGGAGGAAGGGAGAGCGGCTGGACTGTGTGGCTCCCTGAGCGGTGGGAGGGGCACAGACAGGTTCTCTGTGAGGGGCTGTGAGGTGGTCTCTGCAGGCTAGAGGCCTCTGGGGAAAACTTCTTCACTAGTTCCTCCACTGTGAGCTCAGTGAACACCTACTATGGGCCAGGACCGGGCCAGGGACTGGGTGTGTTGGGGACACAGTGTAAGCAAGGCCCTTGCTGTTGTGAGGCCAACAGTCTAGCACCAGAGGCAGCAAATCCACAAGCAGCAGACACACGACACTGAATTGCAAATGTGGGAGAGATCGATGTGGACTGGAGGCTCAGGCAAAGGCAAAGATGACACCTGAGTCAGTCTCTGCAGGGTTAGCAGTAGTCTTCAAGTCAAGAGTGAGAGGAAGAACATTCCAGGCAGAGGGAATGACTGGCCACTTCCAGTCTAATGATTTTCAAGATGATCTTGGGGTTTCTAGGACCAGTCTGAATCTGCATTGGGGGAGTCCACTTTTAGCAGCAAAATTGTTTGAAGTGAGGCCCAGTGTCACGCTCACTGTGGTCTCCTCTGCCCTTCAAAAAACAGTGTTCACACCTTTTCCACCCTGACATAGGGGGAAAGAGTCTGGCCAAGCAAGGATTCAAGAGGCAAAGAGGCAAAATCAGCACTTTCTCCTTCTGAGGTGGGAATAATCTTACCAAAGAACAGAAGGAAAATTCATTAAAGTATTTTATTCATTCAAGTACTTGCTGAGCACCTACTATGTGCCAGACATTATTCTAGTGCAGGGCATAGAGCTGTGAATAGGACGAAATCTGTACCTTCTGAAGTTTATGGTCTAGCAAGAGACCGACAATTACCAAGCAAGTGAATAAAAGTATCATTTCAGGAGTGAGCTGATAATTGCTATGAAGGAAATAAGGCCAGGAGAGAATGGTCTAGAGTGTGTCTGGTGGTCAGGTAGGGTCTCTTTGAGCGAGTGATATTTGAGCTCAATAAAGTGAGGGAGGAATTGGGCGCCTGGGTGGCTCAGTTGGTTAAGCAACTGCCTTTGGCTCAGGTCATGATCTTGGAGTCCCAGGATCAAGTCCCGCATCAGGCTCCTTGTTCAGCGGGGAGTCTGCTTCTCCCTCTGACTTCTCCCCTCTCATGCTCTCTCTCATTCTCTCAAATAAATAAAATCTTAAAAAGGAAAAGTTCTGCTTCTCCCTCTGACTTCTCCCCTCTCATGCTCTCTCTCATTCTCTCAAATAAATAAAATCTTAAAAAGGAAAAGTAAGGGAGGAAGGCTGAGAGGATGTGAGGTAAAAAATTCCACACAGAGGGAACGACAAGTGGAAAGGTCTTGGGGCTAGGCACCAGTTTAATTGGCTCAGGGAGAAGCAAGGAAGCTAGCATGATAGCAGTAATATGAGGAGGCAGAGTGGTAGGAGAAGAGGTCAGACAAGTACTGAGAACAGCTCATATGGGGCTTTCAGGCTCCTCAGGGGCCCTAGGACTGGCATAGCTGTCCTAGGATTCAAGGATTCAAGCCAAGTCCTAGGATTGGTCTGCTCTCAGGCACAGACCAATAAGATATCTGCTTTCTGCAATCTGTAGTTCCATATCCCACCACCACTCCTCCTCCTCTTGTCAAAGTCTCTCCTTCTGGAACATTCTATAAATCCAGTTTGGGTGACAATGATGGCTGCAGAGGTAGAAGGCTATAGCCAGGGATCTTTCTGACTTTGGAGAGGGGGCTACAGCTGGAGGCCTAAGGTCCTTCCATCTTAGGTGTGGCTCTTCTATTTCCAGTCCATATACTGGCTGCTTTCTCTACTGCTCGCTCAGGATACCTCTCTGCCTGGTCTGATCAAGAGTGCCCATACCCCACACTGGGCCCACTGGGAGATCCAGGCTTCTACCTCTCTCTGGCCATGCTTGTTCTAAGCCATCTTCTTGCACCTCTGAGGACACCCAACCCTGCTCCTTATCCTTTGCCTTCAAGTCTGGGCTTCCATTATGTACCTCCTCTCAGCTCAGCTGGCTCTTAGCTCTGGCCCCATCCACTGGTGACATGGCCAACTGATGGCCAACTAGTTGATCCCCTGTTACAGATGATGGTGTTGGGAGTTTGCCCAGTGTTGACACACACCCTCTGTGGGGCAATGGGGATGAAGAGATATCTGCCCTCAGGGAGCTTGCTGGTGGCAGGGGTGACAGCTATAAAGACTTGGCTGGAGGAGTAAGTGTCCTCTGGCTACACCACCCCCACAGCCCCCTAGTCTCCACAGCCATCTTCTTTTGACCTGTGGTCTATAATTTTTTAGATTGTATCTGGAAAAATTTGAAATTTACAGAAAAGTTTTAAGAATGGTTCAGGAAACACCTCTTTTGCTTCACCTGGAGCAGTGGTTCTGAGCTAAGGGATGGTTTTGCCTCCCACAGGAGGACAGGTCTGGAGGCAAGATCTAGAGATATTTTGGTGGTTAACAACCAAGAGGTGCCCCTGCCTTCTAGTGCTATAGAGGCCAGGGATGCTGTTAAAGGAGCTATAATATGTGCCATGTGGTGATGGTCCCTCACAACAGAGAATTTTCTAGTTCTCATCACAAGCAAAAAAAAAAAAAAAAAAAAAAAAAAAAAAAAAAAAAGTATAGTGATGATGCTAACTAGAATTATTGTGATCATTTCTCAATATACACCTATATCCAATCATTCTGCTGTACCCCTAAAACTCATATAAAGTGGTATGTCAGTAACATTTCAACAAAGACAAAGAGATACATTGAAATAAAACCACACTGAGAGTTGTGAATGAAAGCTGGGGGAAAATGTATAATGTGCAAATACTAACCAAAGAAAACTGGTGTAGCCATATTCATATCAGACAAATAGATTTTAAGCAGCTATATTAATAGGATTACAAGGGAAAATACATAGAGTTAAAAAATTCTTTAAGAAGGCACAACAATCATAAATGTGTCTGTGTCTAAAAGCATAGCCTCTAAATATGTAAATGGAGAAATGTACAAACCCATAATTAATTTGGGATATTTTTACTACATCTGTCAAGCAGACAAAAGGGAGAGGATATAGACTTTCTCAGCAACGAAATACATGATCTTTGTTAGAGATAGACAGATAGGTAGATGAACCCCAGCCAAGGCTGGAGGACTTCTTCTTACACAGCGAGGTACTAAATCTCATGGTATTTGGGCAGTTGTCCCCTAACAGCCCTGGAGATGACATATTAATGCCAGCTCAACTCTTACAATAAAATGACGAATTTGGAATTGCAATGTGAACTCTAAAGAAAAAAAGAAAAAATCATTTTATGACCCAAAATGTCAATAATGACAAGATTGAGAAATCCTGCTCTAAATTAACCAATGATAAATGTTTGACTCATATACTTAAATCTCTCTCTTTCTATTTTTTTCTTCTTCTTCTTGTTCTTTTTCTTCCTCTTGCCCCCCTCCTCCTCCTTCTTTCGATGAGTTTTTTCAGAGTAAATTGTGGACATCATGACTCTTTGCCCCCAAATACTTCTGTGCCTCCCTGCATTACCACAATATACACTGTATACACTGTATATACATTGTATACACTGAGATGCTGCCAACTGTCCCAGTAATATCCTTGATTTGCATTTCTTTTTGTCACCTGGAATCTAGCCCCGGGTAGGGTGTATATTCAGCTGCCCTGGCCCTTTTCCCTCCTTCCATCTGGAACAGTTAGTTCCTTGGCCCTCTGTATCTTTCATGACCTTGACATTTTAGCAGAATACATGCCCATTGTTTTGTAGCATGGCCTTGTCCTTCAGCATGGGTCTGTCGGGTTGTTTCCCCCTAATCAGATCCAGGTCCTGCATTTTTGGCAAGGACTCCCCGACAGCGTAGCTGAGTCCTCAGTGAATCACATCAGGCGGCATGTGATGTCTGATGGTCCCAACTGATCTCTCGGCTAAGAGCATGTCTGCCAGATTTCTCTCCTGCAAAGGCTTCCTTTCACCTTTTGGAATTCGTAAGTAATATGCAGGCTGATGTTTGGAGACTGTGTCTATATCTTCCCCATCCCCAGCAAACTACCCCCTGTGATGATTCTTACCTAAATCCATGTTCACTCTTATGGAGCCAAATGGTTTTCTCACTCCATTGTTCCTTGATGATTCTGACCCAATGACTTGCCAGCATCCACTGCTGAAAAATGAATTCATTTTTACTACAGTGGTTGTCCCTTGATGCTTTTATGAATCCATCATTCCTTCTTCGCTTATTAGTTGGCATTCTTCTGTAAGGAAGAGCTTTCCCTCCTCCTCCTCTCCTTCCTTCCTTCCTTTTTTCTTTATTTTGTATTTATCAGGGTGAATTCATGGACTCTTCTATTCAATATGTCATAATCCATTGTCATCATTATTCAATGCTCAATTGTCTCCAATAAGTCAATACTCAAATTGTTCCATAGTTGGCAGCAATGGCTGCTTCAGGCTGGCTCCTGCACCTTTTTGGTATATCTCCATCATTCTTTGGTCATTTCCATACTTTCTGCCAAAACTTGATGTTCCAGGCTCATTTGTATTTTTCCTGTTTCGGCCTTGGAACAATCCATTTCCCCAAATTGCCCCAGTTCTTTTTACTGGGGAAAGACATTTATGAGCTGAGATCTGTGTGCTCATTGTTACAGGGGTGTCATTGATCCTGTACCTTTCCAGCAGAAAGAACCAGAAATCAACATTCATTTATGTTTTAATGTATTTATATTGTGAGCTCATACTTTCACCTCAAATTCCAGTCCAACACCACAGGCTTCTTTTTCATCATCTCCCTCCCATATTTGGACCTTCCCTCCTGAAAACCCTAACACTCCGACATTAATTAATGTATTTGCTCATTTGCTTGGTGCTACCATAACTGCAAAACACCTTCGGACCTGGTGAGCAACAGGAAACCCGATTACGTAAAGTTCAGGCTGTCTTTCCAGCTTGGATTTGTTCTTTGTCCCCTCTCTGTCATATCCTGCTATCACGGGGGTAGGATATCAGTTTACTAGAGTTAGATGAATTTGTTTTGGTTTGGATTTAATTTTAGGTTTTGCTGAGTCTTACTGATTTGATTTAACACCTTGCTTAAATCCCCTCTGCCTCTACTTCCTGCGATGTTGGACAACGTCCTGGGCTAAAAATGCCAGGGTGCCGCAGGTGCTGCTAGGAGCTCCTTGTGCTTCAGGCTTTCCCCTGCTGCATCTCTGGCAGAGATTATTTTTGTTTTTATTTACTTTTTAAAAGATTTCATTAATTTGAGAGAGAGAGCACGTGCACACACACACACACACACACACACACACACACACACACACACACAGAGGCATGAGCAGGAGGAGGGGCAGAGGGAGAGGGAGAAGCAGGCTCCCCTCTGAGCAGGGATTTCCCCATATGGTGCTCCATCCCAGGACCCTGGGATCATGACCTGAGCCAAAGGCAGACACTCAACCACCTGAGCCACCCAGGTGCTCCTGGCAAAGAAGATTTTTATACTGACTTCACTACGTAGCAGTAAATCACCTGGTGAAAAGTGGATTCTTTTTCTGATTCCCCTTCATTGTCTGATGACTTCTGGAGGCAAGTCTCAGGTTGCAGCTACTATGGCTTTAATGGCTCCCTAGCACTCGCTCATCTCTCTTTGTAACAAAAGTTGGAGCCCCCCACCCCCGACACAAAGCCTGTAGAAGGCAGTGTTATTTAGGTAGAAGACAACATTGGCTTATTCTTCTCTGTGTTTTTTAGAGCCGGACTGCCTGATTTCAGTGGTAACCTTGCTGCTTTCCTTCTGTGACCCTGGGAGAGTTACTTAAGGTCACCGTGCCTCAGTTTGCCCAACTCCATGCTTGAGACATAGTGACTCCCCAGTATAGGACTGTTACAACGGTGCATGGGGTCATGTTTGTAAGATGTCTAGCAGAGAGCCTGGCAACATGGTACGCATCAGCTATATTCATTTGTATGACGACCTTCTGTTGATGGGAAGTGATTCTAGCTTTCCATTCAGGATAATGATGCAACATTTCCTTTTAAGATACATTTAGCTCAGCGAGCCAATGAAAAATAAAGACTGAATTTAGAAATGAGTGGTCTGCAGATTTAGCACAAAGAACGAGACACTACAGTGTGACTGTGACGAGGCAGATCTTCGGGTTTCCTGCTGCCCCTACTTATCAATAAGAAAGAGCACTGGAAACTGTAGAGTGCTCTCCCCCCTCTCCCCTCCTTCCCTCACTCTTTCCTCCCTTCTATCTTCCTTCTTCCCTTCCTCTCTCCAGCCCACCTTTCTTTCCTCCTCCTCCCCATCCTCCTTCCACCACCCAACTCCTCCTCCAGCCCTCTTCCCTCCCTCCTCCCTCCCCCCTTCCTTCTCCCTCCTTCCACAAGTAATAATAAAGACTACCCCTAGGTGCTAGGCTCCAGAGGTGAGTAAGTCATGAAGCGTCCTCCCGGAATTCACAATCTGGTTGGGAAGGCAGACTAGTAACCAGATAATTATGAGCCTGTAGTAATTGCAGCGATGGCAGATCTCAGCAGAGCATGTAATTGGAGCAGAAGGGGGGTGGGATTGCCTCACGCAGCAGGGGTGAGGGTGGGTCACAGAGGGTTGCTGACGTCAGAACTCCATCTTGAAGACTGCATAGGAACTATTGGGGTGAAGATCGGGAAGGTGTTTCCCACGGGGAACTCCACCCGTATGAAATTGTGTGGCCTTAAAGAGGGTGTGTTTGCTCAGGAAAACGTGAGCATGTCGGGGTGGTGGGGTGCAGGGCGCAGGGCTTGAGGGTTGACGCACAAGGCTGGGAGAGGTCCACAGGTGTCAGTGATGAAGGAACCAGAAGGTCAAGTCAACATCCTGGGCTTGATCCTGGACTACCGTGAAGCCACGGGAAGAGCGAAGTATAGCCTAACTTGGCCACATTGCATTTGGGGAAGGTCATTCGGATGCTGGGCAGCGTGCCTGGGGGGGCCAGCCTGGAGTCGGCATTTGGGGAGTCTCTCAAGCTTGACCCCACAGTCCCCAGACCCCATGCCTCTCCCTGCTCCAGAGGCATTTGGACCCACTCCCTCCTGAGCCATTTTCGAGCTCAGGTCCCAAGACAGAGGCCCCATCGAGCATGGTAAAGCGAAGACTGAGTCACCCTCATCCACTATCCTAACCCAGCTCTGTCATTCTCTGGCCGGGAGGTCTTGAACAAGTCACCTCCCATCCAGAAGTCAGTTTCTTCATTGGCACCATGGACAGAATCCCACCTGCTTCAAGGATCACAGTGAAGATCAGTCATGGAACCATAAGGGAGAGTCCCTAATGCCTTGTACAGGGCCTTGTCCATGCATGGGGTGGGTGTTGGCACCCAGTTTCTCAATTTCCCATAGCACCTGGCTGAGTCAGGGCTTCAACATGCTTTGCTGCCCTGTTCCTTGCTCCAGGCCACCCACCCACTCCTGTCCTTTCTAGCAGATGTTCTAGGTCAGGTCTCAGGGTTCCCTCATTGGTGCTCTGTGCACATAAGAGGTTGCCAGCCCCTGATGATGGCCTATCCCCAGCTCTGACAGCTGCCCCACACTGGATGTCCCCATACTAGAGGACCCTCTTACCGGAGTCACTGCTGCCATGTCTGCCGATCTACTTCCTGTGAGTCAGGAGGACAACAGGAGCTCAGGTCAAATGGTCTTGTGTCCATCCATCCAACCATCCATCTATCCATCCAACCATCCATCCATCTACTTCCATTCAAACTCCAAGCCTCCATTCATCTTCCCTGAGCCCCTTTCTCAGTGCCAGGCACAGAGCTAAGCTGAGGAGAGAGGGATGAAGGAGATGGGTGCGTACCTGCTCTCATGCAGAGTGGGTTTGTTCAGGAGAACAGGAGCATGTCCGGGTGGGGAATGTGGGACTCAGAACTTGGGGGTAGAAGCACGAAGCTGGAGAGGTCCAAAGGGGTAAGAGTAGAGGCTGGTGGGGAGATGACTGCACACAGGTAAACGAGACCACTTTAGGCTGGCATAGTATCAGGAAGGCAGGGAACAGGGCCCTCCAGGGAAGGATGGTTGGGTTTGTTGGAGGGCTGGCAGTGGAAGAGGGTGAGACCCTGGGGGCTTGTGGACCAGGCTTGCTGATGGGTGGTCCCCAGGGATGGTGAGGAGGTGCCGCCAGAGAACTTGGCTTGCCCTCCAGGTGGCTCTGAGCCTTCTGGATGCAGGCAACCATCTGCCCCAGCGTGGAGACCTGGGTTCCAGTCTGGGGTCCTCTACTCCCTGGTTGCATGATCTTGGACCAATCACCTTCCCTCTTGGACTCTCATTTCATTATCTCTAGAATGGGAATCATGATAGTACTGTCCTCTTGAGTGATAATGATAAATACACATCAAATAACATCAAATAACTCAGCAGGGTGCCCGCACCCAGGAGGTGGTAATAAATGCTAAATTTTCGCAGTCTCTACTCCTTTCTTCTCACCAGGGGCCTCAGGAGTTCCAGAAACTCTGAAGACCCGCTTGGTGTGGCTCCTGCTACAGCTTCCCCATCTGTAAAATGGAGTAGTAACAGTGCCTGGTATATAGTGAGTGCTCGGTCAATGTCAGTGGCTGCCGTGATTGCCTCAGCAGCCAGAGGAGCTGTTAGCCTGCACCTTGCAGACCCCTTTCTGAGAGTCTCGCCACTGCATCTGCCCCTGACCCCACTGCCACCTCTTGCCTCCTCCCCACGGGTCTATGGACTTTCATGCCTCAGGCCCTTTGCTCAAGAGGCTTCCCTCTAGCCAGCTCCCTGCGGCTCTCCTTACTCCCAGTCCTTGGGCACCCGATCACATCACTCTTTTATTTTCTCCAGGGTCTTATTTTTTGCTGGGATCGGAAAGGATCTTTCTTACGTCTTCTATTTATCTGTTTATTATCCGTCCCCCTTAGTTTGGGAGTTCTAGACGGCAGAGCCTACATCTTGCTCCCTGCTCTGATCCCAGCTCATAGCACAAGGCCAGGCACACAGTGCATATTTGCTGAGAGAAGGAAGGAGGACAGGAAGGGAAGGAGGAAGGAAGTAGAAGAGATGAAGGAGAGGAGGAGGGCAGCAGTGCCTGTGGAAGGAGGGAAGGAGGAGTGGCCAGGGGTGAGGGAGCCCCACACCTCCTCCCCTGCTTCTCCACACAATCCTTTTTCACATTTCTGTGGTGACTTTCACCTGAGCTTGCTTCCTTTTTTATTTTATGGCGGTAAGAACACTGAGATGAGTTCCATCCTCTTAATAGATTTTTAGGTGCATGATACAGTGTTAACCACAGGCAGTGCTGTACTGCAGACCTCTAGAACTTACTCCTCTTGTGTGACTGAAACTTTATACCTATCGAAAAGTAACTCCCCTTCCCCCTCCCCCCTGCCCCTGGCACCCACCATTCTCTTCTGCTTCTCTAAGTTCCATACCTCATATAACCAGAATCACGCACTATCTGTCCTTCTGTGACTGACTGATTTTCCTCAGCACGGAGTCCTCGAGGTTCCTCTGTGTTGTCGCATATGGCTGGATTTCCTTTTTGAAAGGCTGAATAATATTCTGTTGTATGTCTATACCACATTTTCCTCACCCATTTATCTGTCCATGAACATTCAGTTTGTCTCCACATCTTGGCTGTCATGACTGATGCTACCCCGAGCATAAAAGCAGATCTTCCGCACAGCGAAGGAGACAGGAAACGGTGAAAAGGCACCTCACAGAACGGGAGAAAATACTTACAAACCATATGTCAGCTAAGGGATATAGATCCAAAATATATAGGGAACTTCTACAGCTCAATAGCCCAAAAGTGAATAAGGCTTAAAAAATGGACCAAGGACTTGAATAGACATCTCTCCGAAGAAGATGCCACAACGGCCAACAGATATATGAGAAGATGCTCGATGTCACTAATTAATCGTAGGGAAAATGCAAATCAAAACCTCACACCTGTTAGGATGGCTATTATTTTTTAAAAAGGCAGCAAGTGTTGGTGAGGATATCAAGACACTGGAACCCTCACACACTGTTGGTGGGAATGCGCACTGGTGCAGCCCCTATGGGAAACAGTGTGGGGGTTCCTCAAAGCAAATTGTCAGGGCGCCTGGGTGGCTCAGTGGGTTGAGCCTCTGCCTTCAGCTCAGGTCATGATCTCGGGGTACTGGGATCGAGCCCCGCATTGGGCTCTCTGCTCAGCAGGGAGTCCCCCCCCACCCCCCGCCCTGGGTCTCTGCCTACTAGTGATCTCTGTCCGTCAAATAAATAAAATCTTAAAAAAAAAAAAAAAAAAAGCAAACTGTCACATAATCCAGCAATCCCACTTCTGGGTATATATAACCAAATGAATTGAAACCAAGCTTGCTTTTGAAGTGGCCAGTACTCTCCTTCCCCAGGCTTCTATTGGGCAGAGGTGACTGCCCTCCCCCACCCCATTCCCACTGCCCCTGGGCCTGGGTACTTTGTTGGGGCATTTGGTTCAGGAAGCACCTCTTGATGCGATGGAATGAGCTCTGGGTGTTACGTGCAAATGATGAATCACTGAACTCTACCCTGACACTAATAATACACTATATGTTAGTTAATTGAATTAAAACAAAACAAAACAAAACAAAACCTGAACCTTCGAAATCTTGTTTCTCATCGGTGAACGAAGATTTTGTTGAACAAGGGGCCTCTGTCGCCACCTACTGGGCATCTGGGGGAAAGGGCTCTTACATTCCCCTCCTGACATCTGGGCACTTAACAAATAAAAGTCAAGAACAACAGCGAGAGCAACAGTCATGATTACTCTTTGTCAGATACTGTACCAGGTGCTTTAAAGACATGATGTCTTAATCTCCAACAGCCTTGTAGTGTGGCTGGGGTTACACTCCTGTTACACAGAGAGATGAGGAAACAGACTCAAAGAGAAAGAATGGTCAAGGTCACACAGCTAGTGAATGGCCAAGCCTGGGTTCTAACCCAGGTCTCTCTGGCCCCAAAGGGGAAGCTGAGCAGTGTCCTGGAGAAGGGCAGAGGGGGAATGAGAGAGCAGGCAGGAAAGATGGGAGAAGGGAGTGGGGTGGAGGGCCATAGAAGGCTCTAAAACTATTCTTGGTGTCCTTCCCAGGAAGGTTTACTCACAGTCACTCTCAGGGCACTGATGCTGTCCCAGCGCCTTGCTCTGAGCACCCCCTCAGGACATCCTCCCAGCCACTCAGAGTGCTAATGCTGGGAAGCCTTCTTGCAGTCACCTCTGTCTGCCTCAGGTCCTACCCTCCCTCCACGCCCCACCTGCCAGGGAATGGTAGCCGAAAGACCTGGGGCAGTCTTATCTCAAAATATGTATCTGATCAGTGAATGAAGCTCTGAAATGCACATTTTTATCCCCACCTTGCAGATGCGGAAACTGAGGCTTGGAAGGGGGGAGGTGATTTGCCCAAGGTCACACGGATCTGTTGGGTAGGACCCAGACAATAGCACCCTGAATCACCTCCCATGAAGAGAGCTCTGGGTGGCTGGACTTCCTCAGGGCTAGTTGAAGCCCCCAGCTCAGGCTTGGGATCAAAGGCAGCACCGCAGGAAGCCCATCCCATCCCGACTTCCCCAGAACTAGGACAGGCTTTGACGTCAACACATTCACATTCCTGCCCTCCAGGCCCAGGGCGGGGGCACTGATTTCCTCCCTCCAGCCTGGGCATCACAAACAGGAAGCTGGGTCATGTGGGTAGGTTGGGGCGGGGCAGCAGCAGGGATGGGGGCGGGTGCCCAATCCAGGCAGCAGCTCCCAGCCAGTGCTACCTGGCCAGGGACCCTGAGGAGGGCCAGGGGCTGGCATTATATTGTGCCCCCAGGGCACCCACAAAGGGTTCTCAGGGACTTGGTCCCTGCCGGTCTCCTCTAGCTACTGCACTCGCATCATCGACTACCACTGGGTTGAGTGCCTCACGAGAGTCCTCATTTAATTCTCGTACACAATCTTCTTATCTTCCTTTGCCAGATGAGGGGACTGAGTTACTGACAAGCTAAATCAGTCGCCCAAAGTCCCACAGCAGTTGGGGGTGGGCATGGCAGGGACTGTGACCGGAGTGTCCACACACAGCCTCCTTCCCGGCTCATCCCCTGCCACTGCAGTGTGGGAAAATGCAGATCAGGTCGTCTCTCCTGGGCTAACCCCTCTTCCATGGCTCCCCTTTGCCCCAGGGACAAAAAAACCTGTGCTCTGAGGATGGCATTCTATGCCCTTTATCTCCTGTTGCCCTCACCTCCCTGGTCAGCTTTCCTGCGTTCCGTGTATTGAGCCCCTGCTGATTCTGGAACCAACATTTTTTTTTTTTTTTTCCATAATGGACTCTTTCATAGAGGAGGAATCTGATGGTCAGCAGGGATGGACTTTGTATCAGATCCCTAGAAATGTTGGGAGACAGCTGTGGCTGGCCCTATGCCTTCCACGTGCAAGGTGCTCAAATGTTAGGAGGCCTGTTCAGAAGGCAGCTTCCTGGGCCCAACCTGGGAGATGCTGGGGGGGGGGCTGGGAATCTGCATTGTCGGTGATCTCCACCCCCGCCCCCACCGCCATGAGTTTGAGCTCCTCTGCTCCCCAACACTCTGCGGCCACGAGGGCTGTCTGGTGGACTCCCAGGTGTCACAGAAATGGTAAGACTTCATCTTGTGGGAATTTTCCAGCCGGTGGGCCCTACCCACCTAGGGGTCTTATCTGCCTGAGCCCAGCTCAGGAGAAGTAGCTTGTCTTCTCACTCCCCTTCTCCCTCAGAGTCCTGCAGGGACTACTCCACGCTCTCCTCCCCCCTTTGTCTCACCTCCCCTAGGGGCAGGTACATTGTACAGACCTGAGGAGGGGCTTGATGGACCCAAGGATGCCCTGGAGGGCTCTAGACCCAGAAGGCCAGCCCCAGCCTGAATCCCTGATTTGGTCAGGGGATACTCCAGCTGATTCAGAGCTCCACCGTGAGAACCACAGGTGTAGAAGATGGGAGATGCATGGGAGGCCAGCCAGCAGGCAGGGTGTGTGTGTGTGGTGGTGGTGGGGGTCACCATTTTCTACCATGTACAGCTGTGCCTCAGTTTCCTCATTGACCCACATTGGGAACAAGAATACCTACTTCTCAGAATTGTGCTGAGGTCTGAAGGGTGCATGAGAGCAAGGGACTAGTATTTGCTTTTCTTTCCCACTCACAAGTCCTTTTCTAGGCTGGTTCCTTCCACAGATGTTTCTGAACAAATACATGTTTCTCCCCTGAGGCTCTTGGGCTCGGGTTCCCACAAGGGCAGGGAGGATTTTTGCCATTACTCTGATTTCCATGGGACTTAAAGCACTAGCTCTGTGGGGCAGGTGCTGGTGGTTCAACAATCCCATTTGACAGATGGGGCTATTAGTGGTGACTGAGCATCCTCTTTGCACACAGCTAGGAAATGGCAGGGGAGAGAATCAAACGGGCTCTCAGTGTCTAGTTGCCCGAAGTGCTTCTCAGGGAGACCACTGCGCACACGCCAAGGGAGGAGACCCCGGGCGCCGGACTCCATCCCCTGCGTGGGGCTTAGGGTAGATCTGGTCTTTGGGCCGATAGTTCAGGTTATAGCGCCCTCTAGTGGTCCTCGTGCAAAGGCGAGGAAGGCCTAGAGATGAGAGGCTTGAAGAGGAGTTAACTAAGAGGAGAGAGTGGAGATACAACAGTCGTGGCTATCTCTTGGAGTTTTAGGCAGCAGGCTCCGCAGGTGCAAAGGCCGTGAGTCAGGAGGAAGCCTGGTGAGTGAGCTGGTAGGATCTGGGCTGAGTGGGGTGGATGGGAGGAGGACAATGATGGGAGAAAGGCTCTAGAGGGTGTCAGACCCAACCTCACAAGGTCTTCTGAGCCTCAGTGGGAAGTTTGCTTGTCTCTGTGGTGCACCAGTTTGGTGTCGGGGCTACGGGGTGGGCTCTGGCCCTAGGCCATGTGGGTTGAATCCTGTCTCTGTCTTATGCCAGCTGGGTGACCTCTGGCAAGTTGCTGAAGTTCTTTGTGTCTCGGTTTCTTCCCTTGGGCAACTGGGATGTTAACAGAGCTCCCCTCTTAGGGCTCCTGTGAGGAATGAGTCTGCACAAGTGACACTCCTGGAACAGTGGGGGCCCCTTTAAGCCCCCCTCCTTCCCCATGAGTGTGGGCGGATATCACTGCTGCTGTGCTAGTTATTTGAGAGTTGTGGGACGGGGTGACAGGATCTGAATCCCAGGGGCAGGAGGACTCTGGCCTCTGAGGAGGGTGGCTTGAAGAGGCCTGGAAGCAGGGAGAGCAGGGAGGGGCTGCTGCAGCCCACTGGAGGGGAGAGGATGGTCGTGGGGACAAGGGTACTGGTGGGGAGGAGACACATTCCACATGTATTGAGGAGGGAAGATCGATGGGGCTTGGTTGATGGGTTAGATATGGTAGGGTCAGGGGCACGAGGGAGAGAGCCAGTCCAACATGACTCCCAAGACCCAGGACTGCAGGGCTGGATAGAATACGAGATGAGGACCAGGGGGTTGTTATTGCACTGATTGGTTTTACGTAACCAATGGGGGGAGTGATGACATATGCCGGAAGCCCAGGGCTAGTGCACAGCTTCGGGGAGGCAGCCTGAAGGAGGTGTCTGGCAGAGGGTGGCTGTGAGGCACAGTGCTCCAGGTGAGAGGGGCATTCTGGGTCACCTGCGTCGAGGCCATTATTAAAGCCAAGATTGAGGATACCTCCAAGACGGAGAGGATGCAGATGTGAAGGAGGCAAGGCCTGTTCTGAGCACCTAGGAGAGCCCACCAGTAATGGCTGGTTAGGGAAGGGTGAGCTGGAAAAGATTCCTGGGGCTATGGTTTCTGGACCTCACAGCATCTGGCCAGGAAGGCGCATTTCTATCTGCCAGGCCTGAGGGCTCTTCCTCAAAGGGACTTTTCAGCTCAATTCACCAAGAGCCTTCTTCTTGTTTCTTTTTTGTTTGTTTTGTTTTGTTTTAAGATTTTTTAAAATTTATTAGAGAGAGAGAGCACAAGCAGGGGGACCAGCAAAGGGAGAGGGAGAAGAAGATTCCTCACTGAGTGGGAAGTCCACGGTGGGGCTGGATCCCAGGACCCTGAGATTATGACCTGAGCTGAAATCAAGAGTTGGATGTTTAAACTGACTGTGCCACTCAGGTCCCCCCTCCCTGTTTCTTTCAAATGCCCTTCTCCTGCTGCTTAGCCTCTACTGCTAGGTCATTCCAATAATACCTTCTACTCTTTTGCCTCCCACTCTTTCCATACCCCTCCTCTGTGCAGCCCAATCAGTCCACAGAGTAAAGATTCCACCAAATGCCCCATACCCTCAGCTCCTCTCTATGCGGGCCATTCTCTGCTTATAAGATTTCCTCTTTGTCTTTGGTTTTCAGTCATTTTTCTATAATGTGCCCGCATGAATTTTGATTTGAATTTGCTTTACCTGGAGGATCTTAGCATTTCTTCTAATTGTGGCTTGAGGTCTTTCATAACCTTTGTAAAATTGTAGCCACTATCTCTTTGAATATTCCTTCCACTTTTCTCATTATTCTCTCCTTTGAGAATAGATTTCATGGATGTGCCGTGGGCTGAATTGTGTCCCTGCCTCACAAACTCATATGTTGAAGTCCCAACCTCAAGGACCTCAGAATGGGACTGTATTTGGAGAAAGAGCCTTTAGAGAAGAAACTAAGGTAGATTGAGGTCTGTGAATGGAGATCCTGTCCTCCTGGAGCCCCCAGGCAGGTTCCCAGGTGACTCGCGTGCCCAGGCAAGAATGAGGACGGCACACAGTAGGTGCTCAGTAAATGGTTACTGGGCAAGAGGTGGGAGGCTGCAGAGGGAACATGCAGGGGGGGAGTATCAACAAGCACCTTGAAACGTGATGTTAGATCTGTATTTCACGAGTTAAATCAAAATAAATTCTAGATGACTCCATTACCTAAATGTTTGTTAAAACCATATAAATGTCCTATAAGATAATATGGGTGAATATATCATCTTTGGGTTGAAACATTGTTTTAAAGATTTACCCCAAAGGCAAAAGACAAAGGAAAAGACTGATAGCCTTGGCTACCTGAATTATCATTTTTTCCTCTTTACATATAAAACATCTAAGCAAAATTGAAAGTCAAATAAGAAACTAGGAGAAATACTTTCAACTTATCTGGCCGACAAAGGATTATTGTTTTTACTAGCATTCTTAACTCTTTGGCAATAACACTCTGCCAAAAAATCCACAAAGGACAAGGAAAAGGAATTCACAATAAGATAGGCAGTACTCAAACAATAAAAGGCAGTGATTGCCAATAATAAAAAAAAGGCATTGCAACATCAAGGAGAGGCCATATATTTAAAGTATCTAACTGATCGAAGATGAAAAATAAATCCTGCCCAGAGTTAGTGAGGTTATAGGGAAGTAGATAGTCCCACGTTGCTGGGGAAGTTGTAAATTGTTTTGGTGGCTTTGGAGAGCTGTTTGGCAGTGGAGGTCTACTGTCTTAGATCTTTGCATATTTTTGGATTAACACTTCCTCTGCAAGGAATTCCTCCTATAGGAATTTCCTACAGAAATTGTAAGATGAGCAAAAAGAGCTTCAAGGACCTGCAAGACAGGGTTGTTAACCATTGGAAAATGTTGCATACAATTTAAATGCTTATTACTAGGGGAACAATGAATACATTTTGGATCATTTAATCAATGGAATACTATGCATTTCTTAGAATTAATGATAAAAATACATGTAGCAATTTGGAAACTGCCCATACATGGTGTGAACCCTGGGGAGCAGCTGTCCCAGAAGCCACCGCTCAGCTGAAGAAGCCTCCAGGCCACAGGAGTAGAGCGGGGTGAGAGCCCATGTCCCTGGGAGAACCTCAAGGTGACCCCGCCCTGCCTCCCAGCCCTCTGGGCCTTCTGTCTTCTTCCAGACTTTCCCTGGGGCCAGTAGTCCCTGTACAACCCCTCAGCTGGCCTGAACCTGCCCATCCCCCTTTTCTCTCTCCTTCCCTCCCTGCCCTCTCTCTCTTCCACAACACGCACTCCTGCATCCACACACTCACACCCTCTCTCACACACACCAGCACTCACATGTACCCGCCCACATTCACACACTTAACAGTCCCAGAAACTCACACCCCTCCCCACAGGAACCCTCAGCCACCGTATATTCTAACATGCACACACACGTTCACACCCGCACTCACACTCAACACATCCTCGCACCACCCGTACACACGTACACAACCGCTACTCCCACACACATTTGCATACTCATCCACATATTTGCACCAGCACTAACACATTTTCACGTATGCTCCTGCACTCACACTTGACACGGGCATGCACAGGCACGCTCAGTCACCTCCCCCTGCCCCGCCCTCCTCTCTGAGATTGGCTCTGAGCTGTCCTCTCCTCTCCTCCCTGGACTGGAGCTGGGCTGCCCCTGAGGACAGGCTCCCTCTACGTGTATGAGGGGGAGGACGTATCCACATCCACGTGGGGTGCCTGGGGGCCAAGGATGGCTCTGCAGGTTCCCAGCTCCCTCTCCTTGAAATTCTATCGTCTGGCCATACTGCCCTCCCTTCCGCCTCGTGGCTGCCATCTGCCACCCCACCGGACAACCCCTCCAAGTCACAGAAGACTGGAGCTCGTGTGGGGGGACTTGGAAGCTCACAGGAGTGCCCATCCATCTCCTGAGCCTCATTTCCTCCCACCTCCAGTGAACTCCTGCTCCCTGGCCCCTCAGCCCCCTGACCCCACTGCACGCCAGGGACCTTCCATCCTCAGAAACCACCGCCCTGCAATCCTCCCATAACTCTCTAGGTTTCCTTTCCCATTCTGAGAACACAGCTCCCCCCTCTACCCCGAGCCCTGGTTCTCTTTTCTGAAGCCCTTTACTTCTCCCGGACTCGCAGCTGATTATCTCAGCTCATTCTTTGTGGAGTAATAATAGAGGTCTCCAGTGGCAAAGCTCACATCCGCACCCCCAAAACCTACCACCTTCCCACACAGTGGACACCTCCTCTCTCTGCCGCACAGCACAGCGGATGTCCTTCTCCCCACCATAGCCACCTTGCCTTCCGGGCTCTGGATCTCAGAAGCCTTGCTTCTTTGATTTTCCCTCCCTTCAACATCACTGATGTCTTTTTTAGCTGGTCTCCCTACAGCTCTTGGGAGCTCTATGTGGGCCAAATCTCACCCGCTAATCCCCTGAGGGCAGACCACCTCCATCATTGCCATGGCGGCAGCCAGCCCATCTGTCTGCTTGGCCGCTCCCAGCCCCGGGTCATTGTCCACAGCTTCTCCCTACCTTGTGCTAGGTTCTGGGGATTCAAAAGTGAGTAAGATAGACTTGTCTCTGCTTCCATCCAGCTTCTGATAGGGTGAGAGAGAAAGTAAACTGACAGAATGTGAGAAATGCTATAAAGAAGGGGCGCCTGGCTGGCTCAGTCCATTAAGCAGCCTGCCTTTGGTTCAGGTTATGATCCCGGGGTCCTGGGATAGAGTCCTACATGGGGAGGGGCCGGGCCTTGCTCAGCGGGGTGTCTGCTCCTCCCTCTCCCTCTGCCAGCTGCTCTCCCTGCTTGTGCTCCCTCTCTCTCCAACACATGGATAAATACAATCTTTTAAAAAATGCTATGAAGAAAATGGGATGCAAGGAATCCACACATGCGGAGTGTGGTCAGGATGGGTGTTTCTGAGTGCGTGACCTTTAAGTTGAGACTTTGATGCCGCAAGGCCTTGCAGGCCCTGATGAAGAGTTTTGGGCGGGATGGCAGAATCTTTGAAGGATTTTTAGCAGAGGAATTATGTAATTTGGTTTATGTTTTGAGAAACTCCCTGCAGCCATGGTGTGGCCAAGGGGTGAGGCGGGGCGAGGTCAGGAGGAGGTGGGAAGTGTGGCCAGGCCAGGCCATGTGCACAGCTCGCAGCCAGGGGAATGATACCTGCTGGCAGGATTCACACAGATGAGAGTGGGGTGGGATTTGTCCCCTGAGGGAAATTGAGGTGCTGTTTCCAAAAGGAGGGGAATAAAGGCTGAGCGGGACAAGAAAAAAAAAAAAAAAAGCTGTCCACATCAGTGACCAGAGTGGAAGATATTGAAGGGATTATCATGGAGAAGAAGTGCTTAAGGATGGAAAGGGCCGTCTACACCTGGGACGTGCAGAGACTCAAAGAAAGTGTGTGGAATGAAGAGCTCACATAGGTAGCAAATATGGAGGGCTCTGCACTCCAGAAGGGGAGACCTCTCTTCCCTTCTGCTGATTCAGGAGGAGAGTTAGCAGCGTTCTGTGGTGGTTTCTCAAGGGTGTTCAAGGTTAAAAAGCTGTGGTCCACATGGACCAGTCTGACAGAAGCCAGTTTCGGCAGCTATCAGAAATAACGCCCTCTTGGATACTTTAGCCCACTTTGTCTTCCTCACTTACCAGTGGTCATTTGTTCAAGTGGAGAGCAATCTGGGGGTGCCTTCTAAGAGGTGGGCACTGCTCTGAGCACCAGAGATCCAAGAGCAAACTAGATCTTATCCCTCCCCTTGAGGAGCTAATGGTTTACTGAAGGAGACAGAGAGATAAGCAAATTAGTACAGATTAACTCAGCCTGGTGGTGCAGGGGTGAAGGGTGGCATCTGCCAGGGAAGGCTTTCTGGAGGAGGTCATGCGGAAGCTGTGAGGTTTGAACGGAGAACGGGTGAGTAGGCGTGACCCAGACAAAATCTGTGTGTATGCACTTGGAGAGGGGGCATAGAGGGAAGCATGTGTACCACGGGTCTGAATCTCAATCCATAAACCCAGGCTTGCCTGAAGTGAACTTATTTTCCTCGCAACTTCATTTCTACTTGGAGACCCCACTCCACTGGGGTTCCCTCCCTTTCCCCCAAGGTCATGGCCAAGTTGCAGGGGCTGGTATCATGCGAAGATATTGATGGGGTATGGACATAGAACTCAGGAGCTGGTCCTCAATTCCATCCACACAGTGACCCCGACTGGTCCTAGAGCATCAGATTAGGTGCTGAGCCCTTGCACCCTTTGTGCTTTCTGCGCTGTGGGGAAGAGAGTCCCCAGATAAGGGAGGGAAGAGGGGAGCAGAAGAGAGATCCCAGATAAGGAAGGGAAGTGTCAGGGGTCAAGGAGACTCGGTTAATATTTAAAAACTAAGAGCTTTCCACTTTCATAAAGTTGGCAAAGTGCAGGGTCAGGGTGATGGGGGGTGGGGAATTGTAGGGGAGCAAGAGGGAAGAGTTGGGGTGGACCCCACATATCCTCTTTCTTTTATCCATGAAGGAGAAGGTGGCCTGAGTCTCTCCATCATCACTGTTCTCTCCATCAGTGATGGGTGGGCTCTTGAAGGCCATCTGGGGGTCTTACAATTTCACTCTTCCCAGATCCTGTAGTGAGAGGTCTTCTAGGTGGTTTGGGGCTATCACATACCTCTTGTGTTACTACAGAAACCAAGGGGAGCAAGCAAGTGCCGATCACTTTGCTGGGGTCATGCTGCTGACAGAGCTCACTTCTCAGCTCCGACCCAAGGCACATCGCCTGTTTTCCTTGCAAACAAGTGGGGAATGATAAACAGCCCTGGGACACTAACTGTCCTGATTTAATCTGATTTAACTGCTTAGCATTAGCTAGGCAATTTTGCAATTTATCAGGAAAACCACTGCTCTGGGGAGAGGCTTAAAGGTGAATCAGGGCTTAAGTGTTTTCTATTTTATGTGAAGGAGGGAGGGAAAATAACAAGGACTATTTACAAAGAAATATTCAAAGGCTATCGGCAAGGTGCAGTATCCATCCTCTCCAAACCAGCTCCTTCTTATACTTTTGTTCTTGTTGTTGGCCTGATAAATCACCCAGGAACCCACTGTTCCACCTATGTAGAAAACCCTTCCTCCTTTTCTCCACCTGGAGACCATCTGCTCCCCCTTCAAGATGCTCCTCCCAGAAGTCTTCCTTGACCCTCGTAGGGTAGACCAGGACTTTCACATCCTCCTGGGTTTAGCCAGGCCACTCTGCTGTAGTGTCTGCCACCACCACCCCCGCCGGTGGCACGTTTGGTGAGGCTGAGGGTGTGCTGTTCCATTAACCTGCTCCCTGGGCTGGGCGCCCCTTGGCTAACTCTCTCCAAATGGAGGCAGCCTTGCCACGTCAGATCTCTTTTCCCACTGTCCAGACACTTCTTGCACCAAACAAGGATAATGACCCTTCCAGGAGTCATATGCTGAAAGCCTGATCCTTCAGAGCCACTGCCTTTGGAGATGGGGCCTTTGGGGAGGTACGGGGGGTTAAATGAGGTTATAAGGGTGGGCTCATCCAGGAGGACTGGTGTCCTCATAAAGAGAGGAAGAGACACCAGGGATCTCTTGCTCTACATGCACGCAGAGGAAAGGCCATGCCAGGATGTGATGACGGGAAGAAAGTCACCAACACACCACCCTGACAGCACCTATCCTTGGACTTCCAGCCTCCAGAACTGTGAGACAATATGTTTCTGTGGCTTAAACCACCCAGTCTGTGGTATTCTGTCATGGCGGCCCTAGCAAACTGGGACAGGGGTGTAGGGAAGCTTCCCCTTTGCCCCAACGGCCAGAGGGACAGTTTTAGCAGCACTGCCATTCCTCATCTATATTTGAGAATTTTGTTTTTCTTTCCAATTAAAAAAAAAATTGTAGTAGGTGTGCCTGGGTGGCTCAGTTGGTTAAGCATCTGCCTTCAGCTCAGGTCATGATCTCCGGGTCCTGGAATCGAACCCTGCATTGGGCTCCCTGCTCAGCGGGGAGTCTGCTTCTCCCTCTGCTGCTCCTCCTGTTTGTGCTCTCTCTCTCTGTGTCAAATAAATAAATAAAACCTTAAAAAAACCAATTGTGGTAAAATAACACATAACATAAAATTTGCCATCTTAGCCATTAAAAAAAAAATTTGAGAGAGAGAGCAAGAGTGAACAGGGGGATGGGCAGAGACAGAGGGAGAGAGAGAATCTCAAGCAGACTTCACGCTAAGCACAGAGCTGGATGAAGGGCTCAATCCCACGACCCTGAGACCGTGATCTGAGCTGAAATCAAGAGTCACCCGCTTAACTGAGCGCTCTCCCCAAGCGCCCCCCCACCTTAACCGTTTGTAAGCATATAGTTCAGTGGCACTAAGTACATCTTCGTTATGCAGCTATCGTTACCGTCCATCTCCAGAATATTTTTCATCTTCCCAGACAGAAACTGTGTCCATTCAACAGTAACTCCACAGGCCCCTCCCCCAGTCCCCGGTGGCCTCTCTTCTGCCTTCTGTCTCTATGAATTTGGCTATTCTAGAGACTGCATGGAAGTGGAATCGTCCAGTATTTGTCTCTTTGTGATTAGCTTATCTCACTCAGCATCATGTCTTGAAGTCTTCTTTTTCTTGCATTTCCTCCTACTTGTTTAATTTTAATGTGCCTGACACAGGGCTGTATGTGTAGGTTAGACTGAGCCAGTCAGATCAGTGGCCTGAGGTGAGGACCAAAGTTAGGGGCCAGGTAGTATCCTCCTAGTTTTGCAGTGTCTGGGGAAGGAACCTGTCCTGGTCCCAGCCCCAGTCCTTCCCCACCAAAGCTTCAGCCGAGTTCCAAACTCTGATGTAACCTCAGCCTGGACCTACCTCAGCCCAGACCCAGTGTCACCCTAATGTGTCCTCCTCAAGCTTCCCTGGACCCACAAGGCTACCTGCAGGAACCGGCATTCCCAGGCCATCTGGTGACATCTTGAGGATGTGCCAGGGATGGGGTGGGAGCCGTAGCTTCATCCAGTGCCCGGACCTTGACTGCCCATCCAGCAGTTTCTTTCTGCTTGTCTTTGCTCACTCTCCCAAGACCAGGAGAGGGCGACCATGCTCCATCTTTGGCAAAGAAACGGCAGGCCCCTCCCAAGGAGCAGTCTGGAAAAACCTCTTCTCCGGACCTCAGGACTTCCAGGTTCACCGCCCGCCCGGAAGGTGAGACTAGGGAAGAGCTCCTTGTTCCAAGGGGTGGGGGGGGGGCACCCGAGGCCACCTTGCTTCCTGACCTCTGCCCAGGCTACTCCACGGCCCTGTGTCCCATCTGGAGCTTGGGAAGCCTGGCCTGTGGGAGAAAGCCCACCTAGAAGCCAACTAGGCAGCAGAGTCCTGAGATCCTCTTGGAGAAAGACAGCCTGGCTGTAACAGAAGGAAAATGTCTTCTGGGGCCCTCTGTCTGGCCCCTGGTCTGCTCTCCCAGCAAGCGGCCCCGCGTCCTCTGCGCTGGGGCATCTCCCTTCTGCACTGGCCAGTTTGCTAGCCGTCTGCTGTCCACCCACCAAGGCCGACCTATTGTGTGACTTGCTCAGGGAAGCCTCGCCCAGGCCTCTGTTTAGAACAAGGCCAGCTGAAACCCCCCTCCCTGCCCCAACACTACCCTCCACCCCCAAACCAGGGTGGATAGACAGGAAACTGGGCCGGGAGGGATGGCCCCGGTCAAATCTAGACAGCCCTAGGACTACCTGCAGCTACCTCTCAGAGGGGACAGAAGCCGAAGGGAGACTAGAAGTGCTCAGAATAATGGAGAGGGTTCTGGGTTTTTTTTTTTGAAGCTGGGGGGGTGGTACCAGAAAGGGAGAAGAACACTAGCTAGCAAGGGAGACTAGATGGGGAAGGCCAGAGACATCTCACTGGGAAATTTCTTTCACTTCTGTCCTGTGCTGGCAATGGGTATCTTCTATCTTCTACCCACTGGGGGTGGGGGGAGTGCAGATCTCCCTGGGGGATGTGGAGGTGGACATGGCCGGTGCTGAGGCTGTGAGCAAGGCCAGGCTGCAGGCAGCTCCCCAGTCTGGTCCTGGCCCTTCCCACGCCCCTCCTGGAATGTAGGGCTGCTCCTGGGAGTTGAGCAAAAGTGTGACTTTCCCTCTGGAGTCTGAGGTCAGTCAGCCTCCCAGGCCTGGTCCAGCATTCTTGATGGGGAGCCAAAACAAGCAAGGGGTGAGGGGCCAGGGCAAACTCAGAGGCCTGGCAAGCCCCCGCCATCTGATTGCCCCTTCCTTTCATTCCTTGTGGGAAGGAGGTGTGTTAACGCCAGAAATTCTACCCCGGGGGGAGGGGGATTAAATACCAAGGTTCTACTCTTTGGGGGACCCTGTGTGATCACCTGTAGATGCTGCTAATAGTGTCATGGGGGCCAACCCCTGAGGCAGTACGGGCCTGAGGGAAGGCACAGGGGACTGTGGAAGACTGAGGCCCAGCTGGGATGTGGGGGGTGGGTAGTGGGACGAGGGAGGGAAGGGAGATAGCACAGCTTATAACACTGGTAAAAAGAAGAACCACCATTGCTGAGCACCTCCCAAATGCCAACCACTTCCTGACCCAGTTGGTTCATCTTGACACAATCCACAAGGGGGCTGAGACCTTAAAGATCCAGACACTGAGGCTTAAAGAGAGTCAGTAACTTGTCCAAGATCCCACAGCAGAGGCAGGCCTGGCCCCCAGGCCCTTCTGTCTTCTCTGCTGTGCTCTCATCACCCCTCACCTCCACTGCCCCACACCCTACTAGGCACCAACAGGCTGCAAACTGCTGCTCCAAGCTTCGAAGCCAGGAGGCAGCCTCCCTTGGGCAAAGGTCCCCAGGAGACATTTTTTTTCTGCCACAATCTGGCTCCCTTCCTCCCCGCTATGGGCTTGAGGGGATGGTCTTAGAGGCCCCACCTAGAGGCAGGTAAGTGAGGCCTAGAGAAGGGGGCTTCCCACTGTACAACTCCAGAGGCCATATCCATGCAAGCTTCAGGATGAACAGCACTCCTCGGGCTCCTGATTGTTGGCGGCAGGGCGTGGACGTGAGTGAACTCAGGTCAGTTCTGCGGACTCCTAAGCAGACCCTTTGGGCTCCTAGGACGAAGGCTCGAGCCTTTCCTGGGCAGCTGGGGAGAGGCAGGAGAGGGCAGGCTGAGGCGCTCCACTCAGGGAGAAGGTTTGCACCTGGGCAGGCCAAGCCAGGAGGGGGGGCCGCTGAGGAAAGCTGACTGGCTGCCCCAGGCACTTTGTGTTGATGCAGCCGCCCCTGGGCTTCTGGAAGCTTCCCCTGGGTGCATTTAACAGCCAAGGTCGGGGCTCTGTTCCCACTGTGGATGCCTGGAATATTCGTGTTTTCCACATCCCTGTGTGGGAGCCAGAACCAGCTTCCGAGAGCCAGCAGAATTGAGCCTGAAGGGAGAAGGGAAGATTCTCTGGCCCTGGAACCACACTGATGGCCATTGTGTAAGTCAGGGACCCAGCTAGGCAGCTTTCTCCCTTTGCCTTTCTGGGTGCACAACCTGGGTCCCTCCTCTCCTATCCCCACTTTTCTTCTCTTTTTTCCTCCCCCTCCTCTTGCTCTTCTCCCCCATCCCCCTTCTGATAATTTACCCACAGACAAGCTGCGATGCTGTGGGAAGAGTCAGATCTGGTTCAAATCCCCCCTCCACAGCTCACAGGTGTGTGATTTAGGGCAGGTCATTGCCCTTTCTGAGCCTCTCTTACCTTCATGCAAAATGGGAGTATGATATCTGTCTGACAGATTGTTGGTGGGGTCAGTGAAATCATAAGGACATATGTTCTGGGACCATTTGCCCTGGGTCTAGATCCTGGGAACTACTTCTGTCTTTGAGAGGCCATATGGAATGGCATAAAGTTACTTAATCTGAGTCTTGGTTTTCCTTTGTATAAAACAGAAGTAATGATGGGACCTACTTCAAAGAGCTAGAGTGAGGAGTCAGACATGTCATGGAGGTCCTCAGCACATAGTAAGTGTCCAGTAGATGATTTGTTCTTATCTTCGCAGAGGATTGTTTGTCCTGCAGGAACCCAGGAAATAAGGGAAAAAGAATTCTCCATACAGAACTCCGCTGAGGCTAGCTGTGCTTCCGGCGGCGGGATGGTGAGGTTTGGGGCACAGGCTTTGTACATTGAAGCCTTAGAAGAGAAATATGATGTACTAGGAAGCATGACCCAGGCATCAGCGAAAGCCTGAACAGCCAGGAGAATGAAGGATGTTTAAATTATATATCAGTAAATGATCTATGGTCTTTATGCCTTGAATTTGATCTGTCCTAGCAGCCGCAGGTCCACACCGGTTTGAACATGTCTCTTTATGAGTCTGCCTTCCCCTCTAGATTGGTTGGTCCTTGAGGGCAAGGGCCATGTCATCCTTGGTTTTGTATCAAGTGTGGGTGTGTGACAGAAAGTGATTTAGGGATTGGACTTTTGATCCAAGGGGTCAAAAGACAGATGCCCTGAGACTTTTCCTGAAAGGTTTCTAAAGGGTCACTAAGCTGGTATGATATGAGTGAGGAGCCACTGGAGACCATCTTGGTTACCACAGAGGGAGAGCCTGCCTGAGAGTGATGTCAACCCAGAGGAAAGCAGACCTGAGACAGAGGCAGATACCTGATGACGTGTGAGCACCTGGATCCAGCCATTACTGAAGCAGGTTGACCAGTTTAGTTGTGTGAGTTGTTTCTTAAGTTGTTTTTCTTGAGTTGGCTTTCAGTCTCTTAAAATCCAAAGAGTCTAGATTAGTATGGTCTTTACCCCTCTTTATTTAAAAAAAAAAAAAAAAAAGTCTTAATTTTCAGATGATATCTGTGAAAATGTCCCCTGGTCTGCTAGAAATGAATGCTATCTTTCAGAGGCACATTTTGTCTTAGCTCTGGAACAGCCACATCTAGGGTGGCTTCCTTCTTCTGCCTTGAAGGGACCCTGCTTCCCTCACCTGTAAAATGAGGAGACCAACATTGTTGTGAAGATTCATTGAGAGAAGAGGAAAATCATGATTTCTTTGGCTTCATAAATGCAACTTCATTTTTCTTGTCCCATTGTTCCCCAAACTCAGTGTCACCAAACCAGGCTATTGCAGCAAGCCAGGAAAAGCAGGTGTGAGCAGCTCCACCTTCTCCCTTCCCCGGCTACTCCCCATACAATGCAAGGCTCCACCCCCAGAAATCTGGGCCTTAAAGCTTGGCTGGGAGAAAGCCCAACCAAAATGGTCAGCCTGGCCCGGTCTCCACTGGAAGCTTGCAGGCCTTTATCTCCACTGTGACTAAATTTGGATCTCAAACTTAGACAGTCAGCCTGGGAATTCCTGACGAATTCCAGCAAGGGCTAGCTGTTTTCATCAGTTTTTGCAGGGATGGGAAATACTTTTTCCAAGTAGCATGTTTAAATTAGAAGTAATAATTTGTCATTACAGAAAATTTAGAAAACACAGGGGGGGAATGTCCAATAATACCATTATCCCAACACAGCCCCCTGGAGATTTTTCCTTCTTTCCTGTGGGTCATTCCAACACAGTCTGGTTTGGGGGCTGTTGTTTGTTCATTTGCTTGCTTGCTTGTTTTTACAACCACGAGATCGGAGTGTATGTGTAGTTTTATATCTTGATTTTCCCACCGTGTTTTGACATAAACATGTTCCCGTGTTGTAAACTCTTTGCTGAGCGCCAGACGCGGTGCCTAGCACATCACCAGCACGATCTCAATAATGCTCACACCCATCCTAAAATCAGGGAACTTTAGGATTCCTGCTTTGCAGATGAGCAAACTGAGGCACAAAGAGGTAAGTGTCTCACCCAGTGTCGTGGTGAGGACAAGGCCGTCTGGCTTCACGGGTCATACCACTAACTAGGTACACATCTGTATCATGGTTCGTTCAACCTTTCTTAGAGAGAGCGATACCTGTTGTTCCAACTTGCTCAGCGCTAGTTCCTCACTGGAGACTGCGATTCCCTACTCTCAGTTCTAGGAGAGCAGCTATTGGGGGGAGTTGAGCACCTATGGTAGGTCTGGTCAGTAAGAGGCCTGGATCTCCCTGGCCTCTGTGATTGGCTCAGAGCGGGGCATGTGATCCAAGTGGGCCCACACAGGAAGGCTGTAGGCTGCTCCTACCCCATGCTGTGCCCAGTTGTCTTGAGAACCCTCCCGGGATTGGGCCACAGCAAAGGAGGACAGTGTGAGAAGCAGGGGAGACCAAGTCCTGTTGCAGCATTTCAGATTCTGGATCCAGCTATACCTGAAGTGGCTTCTTGGGTTCATGACACTGGACTTGAAAGGTAACTGAGTTTTTAAATCCCCTTAAACCAATCTGAGTTCGGTTTCTGTCACTTGAAACCGAGAGCTCTGGCAAGTTCACCCTGGTTTGTTGGTTGGCTGGTTTAGAGTGGTTTATACAATTTTTTTTTTTTTACCATTATAAATAATGCCGCAGTGAACATCTTTGCATATAGAGCTTATCCTTGATTAGAATGATTTCCTTGTGATATTTTCACAATAGTTACTTGGCAAAATGATCAAACATTATCAGGACTCTATGGACATAATTTGCAAAATGTTTCCTCAAGGTCAACAATGCTTTGTACCCCTCACCTTCACTCTCCAACAGTATGTGCTACTGCGATTTTTAAAATTGAGTTCTGAAGAAGCTTTCTTTTTTAACAAGCCAAAGTTGTATTTGTTTTTTAAACAGAAAAAATTATGTTAATATAAAACAGATAAAAATAGACAAAAACCAAAACACACAACACACAAAAGCACAACGCACAGGACCAGTGCAAACCCTTCCCAACCCAGTCCACCCAAGTTTTAAAATCTTTATTACAGATCCCCAAAGATTAGATTGTATTGGAGAAGTCACAGTATTGAATCAGAAAAATAAGAATAAGAGACATTTTTAAAAAGGTCTGTACACAGGTAGTGGGGAGATGGGGTGAGAGACGTACACTTCATCACTCCTACATCAAAAAACATAATGCAGAAGGGCTTCTGTGATTAGCACATATTTCTAGAATACTACTAGGTATGCTAGTCCCCTGCCCACTTTTTAAAGTTGCTTTTAAAAAGGATAAAAAGTGCACAGACACTTTCATAAGGCACAGACAGATTGTTGTACAAGTTGTTTCATTAGGGGCTTAGGAAAGACAATTAAATACCAAGAAATGCCAGGAGGCCACGTGTTCCTGAGCAGACATCCCTCTGCCGGAACTGGGGCAGAGATGGGATTGGCCAGGGGGAGGTTACTGCCTCTCATTCTCCAAGACTTTGCACAAGCCCGTTCTCAACTGGAACTGACGAGGTTCTCTGGGGACCAGGGGATTGTTTCCAGCAGCCACTCCCAAGCCTGAAAGTAGCAGGTAGCCATCACCCCAGGGGGCTCCCTGGGGGGACTTGAGGGTTATCATCAAAAGGTGGAGCCTTTGAGGGTTCTGCCCAAGGCCATTTTGGCAGCAGCTCGCTGATTACAAAGTGCCTGGCATTTCTAATGCTGAAGAGGCTTCTCGAAGCATGAAGCTTTCAGGAAGGCTCTGGGGCACTCATCAGGATAGATCCCCAAAGGCAACAGAATGGCTGACAAAGACAACGGGATTCTGTCCCTAGCATCTCATTGTCCTCTAATGTCTCTACTTCTGAAGGCAGAGCTAGGGCGCTGTCCTCTCAGCTCCACATCCCCAGCACCCCACACCTAGCAGGCACACAGCAGATGTTTGTTGAATGACTGTGTGCATGTGTATGTAGTGTTTTACCAAACCCCTGAGCCCTTGTAATTTGATTTCTGGATTTCTTCTGTAAACCTTTAAAGAGTACCTACTATGTGCTAGCACAGGCCCCAGTGCCTGATGGGGCACATGAAAGGTTATAAATCTGCCCAGCTCCAGACTGTCAGCTCCCTGTGGGCTCTGTCTTTAGTCCGTTTCCAGTGCCGTGTCCAGAACACAGGCCATGCGATGAGTGGGTGCTGAGCAAAGTGTTGCAGCACTTAGGGGAGCAGCTGCCCTGGGTAAACCCCAGGAGACTCCCAGTTCTGGGATTGGACTAGGGAAAGAAGCTTGTTTTGACTTGGAAACAGCCCAGTTTCTCTGGTGGTTCACAATAAACAGGCACAAGACCACAACAAAGGTGTAACTTCTGGTCTCCCCCTTCTCAGCCCTGGAATCCCTTCCTGAGGCCCAGGAAGGTGGTGGGACAACGCCTTGGCTCCTCCACAAAGTGGCCCCGTGTGTGCTTCTCTGTGTCACAAAGGAAGCCTTCGGGTTGGACTCAGGATCTCACATGGCTCAACTCTGCCAGAAGGCAGGCAGCGGGAAGGTGAGCCTGAAAGGAAGGACACTTGTCCTTCTAGGATATGGGTGGCAGAGGGACCACAGTCTGGGGCAGGAACCCTCCATATAGGTGCAGGTGCCCAGGGTCCCTCCAGGGGCTGCCCGGAGAAGGTTCTAGAAAGAAAATGCAAGGCAGTCTCAAGCTTTCCGGGGCTTGGGGCCAGGCAGCCAGGGAGTGGGACTGAGCACCAGACACTGCTGGGTTTGAATCCCAGCCCTGCCACCTATTGCATGTGATCCTATTCATTCACAGGACCTCAGTTCTCTGACCTGTCAAATGGGAATAATACCATATTTTATCGATTCTAAATAGCAGGTTTTTTTCCCCCCCTCACATTTCAAGTCTCTGATTAGAATGAATCCTATAGCTGAGGCATCTTAGTTAAATCTGCATATTTTCCCCTTAGTGGGACATAAGGCGGTATATTTTATCATCAGTGGTGTTTTAGATCTGACTCAGTGGGGTAAGAAGGCCTGCCTCGCAGGACCCCTGTGCGGGGATGCCTCTCCAGCCCAGCGCCGAGGCACATAATGGCGTGAAGTGAGAAAGAGGGGTTCCCTTTCCTCTTTTTCCCGCCATGTGAGGGCCATGTGAGCCGCTCCTCTATAGCACTGAATAGATCAGTTTAGAGCATCAGGAAATGTCTGGTTTTTAGAAGATAAACACCCCCTTAATTCCTCTTGGAAACAAGGAGGTTATTTATAGCAGCTGCGGAACAAGTTAAACAGGCCACCAGCTCCTTTTGATCTGGGTAACGGGTCACCAGGAGCACGGCCTGGGGCCACGTCGGGTCCAGGCCCTCAGTCACTGGTTTCCCAGTGATGGCTGTACATGACCCTGGCTAGAACCCAGGGGTGGGGGCAGTTAGGAAGGGCAAGGAATAGGGGAGACCAGCTGCCTCCCACGGGCTTCTGAGACCACCAGAGCTTGGGACTGGCTCAATCCTGTCAGTGGCACTGCTGCCTGGAGAACCAGCTCTAGTGGGGAGGAGGTCACACGTCCTCTCCCACGCGCTTTGCTGACACCCCGCATGGGGGACGTGGAAGGCTCCTGCTGGCCAAATGCAGCTGGGCCCTGGGTGCTACCGAGCTTCTCCAGCTCTTGTCCTGGGGCTCCAGTCCTTCCCCAAAAACTTCCGTCACAAAATTTGAAGGTGGGCATGTTTCCCAGATTCACTAGGGAAAAATAGCCAACTAGGGTTCCTTGCAGGAGCAAGGGTGGGGGTTCTGGAGTTGAGATCAGGTCAGAACACTATGACCACTTCAGACAGAGAAGAAGCAGGTGGTCCAAGAGCATCGCAAAGACCGACTGGTCTTACGGGCTTTGATTTGATGAGGGCCCAACTGGGCTGGGCTCTGGGCCCCCAGACACCTGGCAAACATGTGCTCTATGAATGCAGAAACTCTCTGAATGTTCTCCTTTCCCTGCCATCATCTGTGCGGCAGAGGAGCAGTTTAGGAATTGTAGTAAAAATGTTACCCATTCGTTGCAGGGTGTCGGGCTTTTTAGATGTTATGCTGGTCCTCTCGTGGGTTCTGGAGTGGGCAGGTACTGGGCCTCATCTTAGACAGATTGGGAACTGAGAATCAGAGAGGCCCAGGGGCTTCCTTAAAGGTACAGCACAAAGTAGGGCAGAGGTTAGGCCCAGACAGAACTGGAGGCAAAAGGAAGGAGCTGGCCTGGGCCAGCCTATCAGCCCCGGGGTAGTCTGGGAGTCTGCAGACGTGGGCCTCAGCAGGGGTGAAGAAGTCAGGGACAGGGCCAGGTCCCAGGAAATGCCTGCAAATGGCCCTGGACTCTCCCTGAAGCGGGGGAGTCCTACGGTCAGCATTTTAATATCTCAGCTATTAACATTTTAATGATCATTTAACATCTTAGTAATCAGCAGCGAAAGAGAAGCTGAGAATCAGAACCAGTTGCAAAGTCTTTTCCTCCTCCCACTTCCCCAGCAGCTTGCCCTGGTGGTGCCCACTGCTGCTGGTGAATGCCAGGCCCGGGGTGACAAAACAAAATGTGGAGAGCCGTCTGCAGGATGGGGTGGTCTTTCCAACTGCAGGTGAGTCAGCTGCCTCCTGGATTCTTTCCCTCCCCCAGGAAAAGAGAACCTGCTGCTTGTCTTCTTGGGGACAGCAAGGGGTGGGACAGACAAAAAACATCTAGAGGGACCGAGTCAAGGTGCACTATGCTTATTATTAGGCTATCTGGGGTGAAGGGGTGAAAGGCTTCTGGGGATGACAGCACCCAGAGCTCTCAGTGGGCCGCAGCACCCATCCAATCTCCTCTCCAGGACTGAGGAAGAAACTAAAAAAGCAAATTGTTCTTTTCTATTCTCCACCCACCTTCCCCCCAAGGCGTTGCTGCTTGGGAGCTGTAAACAATGAGCTATTTTTTCCTCCCCTTAGAAAATCTGAGTGTCCCTTTTCTATACCATCCAAGGGAGTTCTCTTTAGGTGCAGGCTTCATACATTCAAAACCAGCTGACGTTCCAGCCCCAGAAAGTGAATAATCTCGAGTCACGCTACCGTCTGGGCTCTGGATTGCACATTTCTTAGTGTTAAATAACCTCCTAGAGCCAGGATCCCTGGATAAATATCTATGCGTTCTCGCTCACTCATTCTCTCACACACATTCCCTCTCTCTTCTCTGGCAGCTCCCTCCCCTCATCCTCTCTCACACACACTCAACCCAACTCCAGCAAAGAGCATTGCACAGAGAATGCTGTTTCCCAGCTGAGAGGTCACCAAGGGACAGGGTGGTCTGCCAGGCAGTTCCTGAGCTCGCTGTTGGGACGGCATTTTGGGGGCAAAGCACTTTTGAGCCAGAAGCAGCCCTTGCCTCGGCTCAGACCCCCAGGGCCTCATCTCCATGACTGTCATGCCTTGCCCACCACTGGAGAGTGGCAGCCTGGATGGCCACTGCCCTTGGACCCCCTGGTGGCCACAGCGGTTGCCTGGCCCAGGGGGCCTTCAGAAAGGTGACCTTGCTCTGGCCAAGGCCCATTGGCAGGCCAGGCTATGGCCTATAGATCTTAATGACATCCTTGATGGGCCGCCGGCAGATGGGGCAGCAGGCGCGAGCCTGCCTCTTGAGCCGCAGGCCACAGCTGTGGCACAGACACATATGTCCACACGTGTAGATGACTGTGTCCACTTCGCCGTCAAAACACACCGTGCACTCGCCGTTCTTGCTGCCTGCCGGCTCTGGTGGGGAGAACATGGGGGACACTGGGGGGCTCAGTGGGGAGCTGGGTGCGGTCACTGCAAAAAGGGAGAACAAGACAGACCATAATAATGTGGTTTTCAGGGGGGCTCCACTGGGGCAACCCCCAGAAGCCAGAGCTTCTGTGGCCGAACTTGTGGGGAAATTATTTTGAGAGACACTTGGGTTTTTCTTCTGGGCTTTGCCCCTTCCCTACCCTCCTTCCCCCAAGCATCAAACACCATTATCTCCCTTTGGGATACGATATGTAGATATCTCCTCCCTCCAGATGAATGTACAGCCGGGGAAGGAGAGGATGCAGGGGGCAAAGGTGGCCATCCTTGCTCAGTCTCAGGAAGGTTCTGGCACAGCTGAAGGAGCCAGGGCAGCCCCTACCCCCTCTAGGGTTTATACCTCCTTACCCAAGGATGACTCAGATGCTGAGGAGGACTGGTTGACACTGAAGGCCATATCAGAGTCGCTATCATCCTGGGAGCCGCTGAGGGACCCTGATGGGGATGTGGTCGCAGGGCTGGACTGCAGGGTGCCTGAGACCAAAGAGACTTCATCAGGGAAGGTGGGAGGTGGGTCCTGTTCTGCTAGTCCCTGGTTCTTTTGCACCTTAGCTTCCCTATCTGTCTAATGGGGGGGGTGGTAAAAGTTACCTCCCAGGTTTCTGCTAAGGACTGATGGAACCATCTATGTGGGGTGGACACCTATTCTTTGCCTGCTCAGCCTCCATTCCTGTTTATTTCAGAAACAGTACCAGGATTTTGTTTGGGGCACTGACTTCACCCTCACTCACATGATCCAGGCCAGGCCAAGAAGAACTTCCACCCCTTGGTCTCACTGATGGTTTAGATAAGGCTACATAACCCAGTGGAGGTCAAAGAGGTCTTCATGAGAACAACTACAACTGCTGGGAAAGAAGGGGCCCATCCATTCGGAGGTAGGTCTGGCACCGTAGAGCCTGCTTGAGAGGCTCTACATAGGGGAAAGTGAGCTTTGGGATGGGATCCTGCTGGCATGCTTTTAAAACCTCAATCCAGCTGCTCCTGAATCCATCCAATACAGTCCCAGACTTTTGAGGTATGTGTACCCATACCTTTCCCTTTCAGTTTAGGGCACTTTGAGTGGGGTTTTGTCACTTTCAACTACAAGATTCCTGACTAGTAGTATTCAACAGGAATGAGTTTTCTTCCTTGTGTTCACTGCCATTTCAGATAATAATGGCTTATTTATTAGGTGAGAGAGATGTTCCTTCCCTTACCCTACTTGAGGATGGATGGACAAATAATGGAGTGCTGGGGTTGCTGTCAGGTAGAAATCAGGACAGCAGGTCCCTGGCCTCCAAAAGAAGTTGCTTCCATTCTACCTTCTCTTCCTGACCACTCAAGGACTCATCCTGGTTCCCCTGGAGGTGCTGGGGAGGAACGTAAGGAAGACCGATTCTAGGCTTAGTTCTTGCCAAAGCCACAGTGGAAACTTAGGCAACTCATCTCAGGGTAAATGATGACTATATCTGGTCATCCCTTAAACAACAACAACAACAAACGATGACCTTCCTTCTTGTTCTTCTGCCTACAAACAGCAGTCATTGATGTTACTGCGTATTAAACATGCTGTACATGGCAGGCACCTGCTGGAAGCATTATATTAACCTCATCATTTCACCCTCCTGACGATGCCACGATGCAGGTGATTACTCCCTCTCTACACAGAAGGAATCCAAGGCTCAGAGAGGGTCTGTGATTTGCCCAACATCTTCATGGCTGACCAGCTATCTGACTGGGACAGTGAGTTAATCTCTCTGTGCTTCAGTTTTCTTTCCTGTGGATGGGATAGTGATACTGGTCTCACAGAGGCATAGAGTATAAAATTCAATGAGGAAAACATGAAGTGGTCATCATTTCTGTTACCATTTGGACTGACTTCTTGAATCATGAAAATGGAACGGGGCTCTCTGGGAGCCTTCCCTGACTACCACCTCCTTTCTACCAAATGGGAGAGAAGGCCCTCTGCAGTGGCCCACAGCATTCCATTCAGGGGTGTCTGTAGGGTCCCCCTGTGCTTAGCCTGTGTCCTGTCCTCTGCCATGCCCCACCCTGGAGCCTAGCGCCTGGTCCACAGCTGGGGGGTGCTCCATGTCTATTGGTGGCAGGAATGAAGGCAAATCGTGTCAAAATAAGATGGTTCAAGCCTCCATCCCATTTTCTGTAGACACTGTTATTTTGATGTCCTCTCAAGTGTAGTTGTATTTGCTTTTTCTTCTACAACTTAATATGCCTCATGTATGTAAAAAATAAATATGTGATATAATAAGTCATAACAACAGAAATAAAAATTGCACTGACCATCTACCGACTGCATGAAGCCGTCCAGGCCCTGACCTCAGTGGGAACTTAGGTCCGTGTGGGCAAAGGGTGGGTTTGGGAGCAGCAACATGACATCCCTGGGACACTTGTTTGAACTGCATTTCGGGGCCACCCTGACTGAATCAGAAACTCTAGGTGGAGGCAGGAGGGTGCTAACATGCGCTCAAGCCTGGAAAGCGGGCCTGGGCTTCCGCCGTGGCTCAGCTACCCAGCGGACGGCCCCGCGCGTGCGCGATCGGTCGGGGAACTCACCGAGGAGGCGCAGCTGGCCGGCGGCGCCGCCACGCACGGCGAAGAAGGCCCAGAGTGCCTGCGTGGTGTCGACGCACAGCAGGCGGCCGCGCGGGCGTCCGTTGACGCCCAGGAGCACGTCGCCGCCGGGCCGCAGCGTGAAGCTGAGCGCGTCGCCGCCGCTTGGCACAGGCCCGGCACGCGCCACCACCCAGTACTCCTTGCGGTCGAGCAGCGCGTCGGGGTCGGCCGGCAGCTCCGCAGGCCGGAGCCCGCCCGGGTCGCACGACGTGATGCCGAAGGCCAGCGCGCTGGGCGCCGCTAGCCCCGGGCGGCCCACCTCCACGAAGAGGCTCTCGCCGGGTCGCAGCGGGCGTTCGGAGAAGACGAGCGTGCGGCCGCCATCGGGCCGCGGCGCACAGGCCACTTTGCGGTCGGCGGACAGACTCACGTCGGGTCCGCGCGTGGCATGGAAGCGCAGATCAGCCTCGAGCAGCGCCGGCGACGATGCGGGCCGCGGGCGCTCGCGGGGTCCGCACGGGATGGCGGCGGCCGAGGCGTCGGCGGGCAGCGGGCCCAGGGCGCGGCCCAGTGCCAGGTGGCCCAGCTTGGCCACCACCTGGTTGTTCTCCAGCTCGTTGTTGTCGAAGTTGGCGGCGTCGTGGCTGCTGGGCGGCAGGCAGGCGCTGAAACGGGCCTGGCTGAGGCGTGCGGGCGTCAGCGTGTCGGCGAAGGCGCTCTCTGCTCCGGGGCAGAAGGGGGGTGGTGAGGGTGCGGGCTGCTGGCGGGGAGCCCTCGGTGCCCCCACTGCCCCTCGCCCGCGCCCCATAGCCCCTCAGTTTTTTCTAGTTTATGTGTGTGCTGATTCAAGAACCACAGGTGCACAGACTGAGTAAGCACAATCCTGTTGACTTCTCTTTGGGTTGGGCAGGTGAGGCCTTTTCTGTTTTCCTTCCTTCGTCCCTCCCTGCCTTCCTCCTTCCTTTCTTCTCCCTGCCCCTCCCCTCCTTCCTTTCCTCCCCCACTCCGGAGGTTTTCTTACACTTTGGAAGATTTGAAGACCCTTTATTGTTGGCCTCCCCAGCTAAAACATAAGCTCCATGAAGGAAGACTTTTTGCTTTTTATTTGTGGCCTTATGTGACAGGTGCTATTGTTAAGCTCCCTTGGTGTGTTATCTGAGTCCTCACACAACCTGCGAGGTGTGTTCTGTTATTACCAGCCATTTAGCCAAGAAGGAAGGTGAGGCACAGAGGGGTTAAAGAATGCGACCAAGGTCACACAGGTACTGGCAAAGCCACAAGAACCCCCAGCTCTTTAGCACTGTGCTGACACTGAAAGAACGCAGCACAGAGCCCTGTGCCTGGGTGCTGCACAGACACTGAATATGTTAGCTTTCTGCGAGACAGCCTCATTTTATAGGACACAAAACTAAGAATTTTAAGTCACCATCATGAAAATATTTTTGAATAATTTTTAGTGGTATGGAACATGTTCTTGATACTACATATGATATAGTTAAGTAAAAAAACAAAATAGTGTTTCATTTAGGTAATACAGGTCTTCATACTTTGGTAGATTACTTGCCGATTGTCTCTCCAACAAGAATGTGAGTCCTTGCCTGTCTTTTCACTATCACCTTCTCAGGGCTTAGCAGTGTGATGGGCAAAGACCTCCATTCTTTATTGGATGGATGGATGAATGCATGAATGAGGTTTGAGGAAGACTGCCACTCTGAGTAACAAATCAGGGAAAGAAACAGTCATTGAAGTATTATGAAGTTTTTTTTAGTGATAAAGATATCCTCATTAACCATAATAAGTAAAGCAAGAAAAAGTGTTTTTCAAACTTCTCTAACTAGACCCCTCTAGCTAAGATTTGTCATTCTGTAATTTATATCATGGAAAACAAACTATTCCTCTTTTTAGTTTTCCAAATATAAAATTGTCATAATAATGAATATGCTTTTTCAAAAAGCATGCCCTAGCCCCTAGTGCAAGTCTGGTATGTTACTCCCTACTCCACCGGCAGAAATCTACAGGGCAGATTTTATAAACTGGCCATCCCTGTTCTGACCCTGGCTCACAGAACTGTTTGGCCTACTGGTGTATTATTCAATATTTCTATAATAAATATATATATTATAAGTCTTATCAGAAAACCCCAATATTTAAAAAAATCTTTTTAAAAAAGATTTTATTTATTTATTTGACAGATGGAGATTACAAGTAGGCAGAGAGGCAGGCAGGGTGGGGGGGAAGCAGACTCCCTGCTGAGCAGAGAGCCCGATGTGGGGCTTGATCCCAGGACCCTGAGATCATGACCTGAGCCAAAGCAGAGGCTTTAACCTACTGAGCCACCCAGGCGCCC
This sequence comes from Enhydra lutris kenyoni, assembly GCF_002288905.1. Taxonomy (NCBI): domain Eukaryota; kingdom Metazoa; phylum Chordata; class Mammalia; order Carnivora; family Mustelidae; genus Enhydra; species Enhydra lutris. The sequence goes on from NW_019154089.1 coordinate 16,879,688, forward strand.
CTAAAAAATCTTTTAAAATCAGTAGTTAATAATGTGGGAAAACACCAATGATATAACATTAAGTAACAAAAGAAGATACAAAACTGAATATATCATTTGATTCCAATGGTGTATGTATAGGATGCATAGGAAAAATACAGGGAGGAGATACATAATCTGAGGATGGTTATCTCTGGTTGTAAATTGACTTCTTTACGGTTTTAGATTTTCTCACTTTTCTCTAGTGAACATGTATTGGTTTTGTAATCAGAAAAAAAAGGCACATATAAAAGACTCATGTGTTTTAGTTTTTTTTCTTTTAAAGACATTTTCGATAAGTGGATGTTTCTCACGTAGCATCCACTTCTGGTGGAGCCTCCTGATGCACTTTCCCAGGCCTCTCTGTCCCACCCATCCTGCTAGGCAAGCCTCAAGGCATTATCCTTGGGCTTGCCCTGGGCCTCTGCCCTTGTCAGTGTCTGCTGCTGTCCCCCACCCCAGTGCTGCTCCTCCTTGCCCCAGCAGCTCTACACAGGAGTCCATCCTTCAGTGCGGCATTCTCATTAAGAGCATGGCCTGTGGAGATGGTTCAGGTCCTGGGTTCTGCCCTTCCTGGCTACGTGACTTTAGGTAAGTCACTTAATCTCTTAGAGCCTCGGCTTCCTCAGCTTCAAATGGGATAATCCTGGTCCCCCTCCCTCACGTGGTTACAGAGATGACATTAGATGTTGTTATGAATAGTGTAGCCCAGAAGATGGGACAAAGTAAGTGCTCAAAACATGTTAGTTATTATCGCTATTCCCTCAGTGCTTTTTGAACAAAATGTATAGAGCACTTGCCATGTGCCAAACACTGTGCTGGGTGCTGGGTAAAGAGAGGTAAACAAGCAGGCATGGCTTCTGTGTTCATGGAGCTCCCCTTCCAGTGGGTGAGGCAGACTTTAATGAAGCACTGACATAAAACCACGTAAGGACAAACTGTGATGAGTGTTACTAAGAGCCGCTGTCGTGCATGGCTCTGTAGAATGAGCATGCTTCAGTGTGGGAACTCAGACTCTGAAAGGCAAGGAGAGTTACTCCACATCATGCAACCAGGGAGTGACAACTGGAGTTCTCTGAGCGTGTGTGAAAGGGGGACTTGGTCAAAAGTGAGGCCAGAACAGGTCTCTGTGACAGTGAAGATGGAGTGAAGACCTGAAGGCCAAGGGAGTAGAGGGGTGCCTGGGAAGTGGGATATAACCATTCCAGGCAGAAGGGATAAACTGAAGAAACAGCATTTCTGAGGTGAAAGGTTAGTCTCTAAGACTGGTCTAACAACATATGTGACAGCATTTAGGCTAATACCTGGCACACATCAGCCCCTCAGTAAAGGTTGGGCCTCCTCACTTATCTCTGTGTGAGGAACTTTGTCCCCATCAGACATTGTCCCTGAGTGAGACAAGCCCAAGTCAGCACACTTCAGAATCCACCTCTCAAAAGATTCTCTGTGGAGAATCAGAAATCCCAGAATACCAAGAGACCCCCAAGGGAGCTTATCAAGACTTCCTAACTTCTAACCTGTGATTTGCCTCCAAACTCTCTAGACCTGATGAAAGTACATACATTTTTTTGAAACCCTGCCTACCAGATGCAATTCTGTGCATTATCCCCATAAATCCTCACCACTATCTCATGTAGCTCTGCAAAGTGGGTACTTTTCACAGCAGGAGAACACCAAGGCTCTGAGAGGTGGAGTGAGTTATTTAAAGTCACACAGCCAGGGGTGACAGAAATGGGATTCCATCTTAGGCTGTATGACTCCAAAACCAGATCCCCTGACCACTAGCGGTACTGCCTCCAAAGTTCACCTGTCTTTGTTCCACTCTTAGAGCTGCCAGCACGTGGACTCAGCCTTCGGCCAAGTCGCTCTTGGAGTTGCAGTCCCCACGAGTTTAATATGATCTCTGAGAGAATGAGTCTGGCAGTTCTGTTCCCGCCCCAAACATCTACTAAATAGCAGTCCAGGGGCGCCTGGGTGGCTCAGTGGGTTGAAGCCTCTGCCTTTGGCTCAGGTCATGATCCCAGGATCCTGGGATCGAGCCCCGCATTGGGTTTTCTGCTTAGCAGGGAGCCTGTTTCCTCCTCTCTCTCTCTCTCTCTGCCTGCCTCTCTGCCTACTTGTGATCTCTGTCACATAAACAAATAAAATCTTTAAATAAATAAGTAGCAGTCCAAGGCCAGGCACAGGGAGACTGAGGTGGCTAAGATTGGCTCCACAACCTCCAACTCTCCCTGGCCCATATACAGAGCCTGGCTCTGGATCTGGGAGAAAGTTGGATTCTTTCCTTTCCCTAGCTCTCTCAGGTCAAATATATCTGGGACTAGATGGAAGCAGAGCTGAATTTGTCTCAGGAGAAACCATATTTGTGTGAAGATGAAGGAAGCCAGGAATGAATTAGAGACAGAAAAGACCGTTCATCAGTCACTCATTGTCTCCAAAGGTGTTTTAGGACATGCTGGCAGAATGGATGTAAGGAGAGGAAAAGAGGAATTAGGAATGACTCTTGAGGTTTTGGACCAGTCAAGCAAGTGGGTGGTGCCCTTCAGTGACAGTGGGGATGGCTGCCTGAATGTGTTCAGTGTGGAATGCCTGTTGGATGGCAGGAGGAGATGTGAGTAGGTAAAGGGAGGCATCAGGGCTGAGAATATGGACTTGGGAGCCAACATCCTAAAGATGGGATTCAAAGCCTGGTGACAGGCTTGGATCATCATCTGGAGAAAGGGTAGATGAAGATATGGTCTTGCTTTATGATGGCTTATTAAACTTCACATATGTTTTGTACACTTTTCTACATGCATATTGATAGAGAAGAAAGCTGACAATAGAACCCTGGGGTTCTCAGCATATGGAGACAGGCAGGGAAGAACCAGAAAAGAAGCCAAGGAGGAACAGCCAGGGATTCAGGAGGAAAACCAGAAGCTTGTGAAACCAGGGGGCATGAGCAGGTCGGAGAGGCAGGGAGAGATGACCTGTGCCAAAAGTGAGAGGCCAGGTAAGAGGACAAGCCTGAGCTCTGGATCTGACAGCATGGGGCTGAAGGGAGAGCTTGCAGGCTGAAGTCTGGTGAGACCATGAGGACAGCTTGGGAGCAGCCAGATTTCAGTGCATGAGGCAGAAATTGGATAAAATCATTGTGAGGAAGTACATGAGCACCCGCTACCCCACGTGTCACTGCTACAGCTGGGAACAACTTTCTCCAAAGTACCTGCTGGTGAACTTAACCCAGGAGAAGATGAAAATGAAGGACTAAAATGCTGACAGATAGTGGTCATCAAGATCAAGTCCAGCCAGACTGGGTCATTGTTAATTGCATTAACTGGTAGAGACCAAATTTTGAACCTCTTCAGTATCCATTTTTTCCTGTACATACTACAAAGCCTAAGGAAAAAAGTTGTTTTGGTTCAACTTTAAGAGGAAGCCTTGTTTATAGTCCCTAAAAATTACAAGCTGGTAGCTATACCATTGTTTGAATTGCATGACAATACACCAGGCTCTGGACCATCATTTCTTGTCTCCTTCAACTTCTGAACAAGTTCAATTTTATATACAGCTAAATTCTGTGCAGTGGTGAAACGAACACACAGCCATACACAGTGTAGAATGAACATGGTAAAAAAGTCTTTTCAGGGTTATTTCTTTCCCATTCCCTAAATTGCTACCTACTTCCTACTGTTAGAATAGTAGAGTTAATGTGGAGAACCATATTATATATGGCCATGTATAACATATATACATATATATGTATATACATGTAGTATAAACAAATGTGATATATAATTTATTATTGTTTCTACTCATACTTCTTTGTACATTAAAGAAAGTGGACTTCTTTTTGTATTTTCTTTTACATTTCACATTAAACTTTTAAAATTAAAAAAATACATATTACTGGGATAAGATAAAGAGGATTGGGATGAGCCAAAGAGGGAGGTGGAGAGGATAGCAAAGATATTTTTGAAAAAATTTTGCTCTGAAGAAGAGCAGGGAAATGAGAAAGTAGTTGGTGGAGAAGATTGCCAAGGGCATTAAAAAAAAAAAAAAAAAAGATTTACTTATTTTAGAAAGAGCACAAGCCAAAGGGATGGAGGGAGAGAGAATCTCAAGCAGACTCCACGCTGAGCACAGAGCCCAACGTGGGGCTCAATCACCTGATCCTGAGATCATGACCTGAGCCGAGACCAAAAGTTGGAAGCTTGACCAAATGAGCCACCCAGGTGCTGCAAGGGGATTTTTTTTTTTTTTTTTTAATGGAAACCAGACCTCTTTTATGTGCTTCATGAGAACAATTTTGTGGAGAGGGCGAAAGTGAAGGTGGAAAAAGAGACAAATGATAGGAGCAATGTCTCCAAAGAGGCAGGAGGGAATAGGAGCAGAGCTCCTTCAGCCATGGCCATAGGAGGGCTCGCAGCAGGGCAGGGGTATTAGGGCTTAAGAAGGAAAGATGCAGATGCCAGGTCTGTGGGCCACTGAACCCATGCTTTCTGACGGAAGAAGACTGGACCAGGGGAGACAGACCTCCACTGGACAGTGTCCGGTCCTGGATGTGACCTTAGTTTCCTTCTGCAATGTGAGGACCTTCATCCCTGTCTCATAGGTCCGTGGGAAAGGTTAATGGCAGATCTGTGGAATAACAATGACTTGGCACTGTGCCTGGCACAGAGTAGGCCTTCAGGAGCCTGGGAAACCACAGTCCTTCAGGCAACCCTGCCAGGCAAATGCCTTACTATCAAGACAGGGAGCTGGGTGCTGGCCTGGACCATTTAGAGAGAATACATTCACTGCAAAATCCAGTTCCCCTGTGCTGCTCCCCACTGAGGCTCTGGATGAAGCCACCTGCAGCCATTCCTCCCTGTGTGCTGTGGGATGCTCACAGCTCCCATGCTGAGGCACCCCTCCAGGGTCCTGGACCCAACCCTCTCCTCTAACATGACCATTTATCAGCTGGGGGACCTTGAGCAAGTCCTGCCTCTCTTTAGGTCTCAGTTTCCTCACTTGAAGCATGGGGTACAGTTGACCTGTAGGCCTTATATCTGGATCCATAAGTTCAAGTCTTGGCCAAACACTTTGTTTATAACACTAATAAATAACAAACATCAACTCTAACACCACCAACTGATAGGTAACCTTGGTCAAATTATCCATCCGTGCAGGGTCTGCAAATGGGGACGATGCTACTTCCTGCCTCACGGTGTTCTAGTGAGGACTGGAAAACAACATCCAGGTAGTTCCCGGCATAGTGCCTGGTGCATAGTAGGTAACTAATTTAACGAAGGGGCTAAACGCTTTCAAAAAGGGTAAATGGCTCCCCTACAAGGCCTACATAGAGCTACTGTTTCTGGGTGTATGGCATCCAACTCCCCTTCTTCAGGCCCAGTACCCAGCTTTTGAGAGAACTGCCCCACACCTACCTCCCGACTCCACTAATTACCCTGAGGAGGAGGCCTTAACTTGGCCAGTCACTATCCCACTGCCTGACAATGGAGAGCAATGACGCTAAACCTTGAACTTTAGCTAGACCTTGTAGGAAAGCAGCTGCCCCGATAGATTTGCTAATCTGGTGGGATGACGGACATGGGAATGGAGCTGCTGGTGGCCTTCCCCCCCACCCCAAAAGGGAGCCCAGCTGAGGATGATGCTAATAAGGATGACAGGGCAAACAATAAAAGGAGGCCAATATTTCAGGTGCTGTTCATTGAATGCCTGCATCAAGCCAGCTTTACAGGTAGTCATTCTCCTGAATTTTCTGACCCATGAGACATTTTTTTTCCCCTGCTTGAGCAAGATTGAACTGTTTTTTGCCACTTAAAACCAAAGATTTCTGACAACATAACCTGCATGCCATGGCCTTGGATTGGTGTTGCTTATTTGGTCTGACCAGCCTTCCACCACTGGGCAGAGGAAGGACAAAGGGGCTACATGACAGTGACCACTACTGAACTGTCTGGAAGAGGGACAGAGGTGCCTCAGGACATGGGGCCTGAACTCCAGAGCTTCAAGAAAGAGCTTCCAGAGGAGCCAGGGACAGGAGGGGGAAACCTGACTATACCTGCCTCTCCTGGGTCCGGGAACTACTAAATTCAACAGAAAGTCATTTGCCTGGGCTCAGCCCCTTCCCTTTGGCCCAGAGGAAAATCTAGAGAAATCAGTTTCTCAAGATGGACCACTCCGGGGTCCAGCAAGGCCATCCTGGTCTGTGCCCCAGACAACGGTAAACCCCAGCAGCCACAGTACAGCCCTGTGGGAGAGTATGCACTGCAATATAGTTCGCTTGAGGGGATGGGGGGACTGGTGGCGTCCTAGTCCCATCAGTGCAGAAGCTCATAGGGAATAAGAAACCAGCAGGTCTACAACAGCACAGACAGATCTAAAAATGAGGCAAGTGGAAAAAGAATAATGTTATAAGAATCTTTGCACAGTCTCCTCTATCTATGAGTGTAAAACTCTACATGTTTTTATAAAAATACTAAACATAAGAGTAGTGCCTATCTGGGCAGGGGAAGGAGTGGATGCGAATTTAGAGTAAGGGTTGGGGATGAAGGAGTAAAGTCAAACAAGAGAAGGGGCCTTTGTGGTCCAGGGACGACCCCATGCTTTGAACTGACATGTCTGAAAAACTCAGCTCAGCACCCAGCAAGGAGGAGAGACCGGCACCAGTGCAAAGGGGACTGTTGTGGTCACAAGCCTGGCCACATCCTGGGATCACCTGAAGAGTCTTAAGAGATCTAAAGCCTGGGGGCCACGCCCTGAAGCACCGATTGAATTGCTGTGGGTGCAGCCACGGCCAAGAACCACGGAACTAACGACAGACGAATGCATCTGGGTTCTAATCCTGGCTCTGCCACTCACAAGCTTGGTGGTTCTAGACAGGTCACTTCCCTTTTGTGAGTCCTAAATTCTTTATCTAAAGGGGCTAAATCCCCGTGTCTTGAGGAGAGAATGAGCAGGTCACCAGAGAAGGCACACCAGACACCGGGCTCTGTAGCTGGAACCCCTTGCAGGAGGAGGCTGGGCTAGGAACACAATTCCATCAACTGAAAGGAATACATGAGGCCTATGAACTTTTTCTTTCTGAGACTTAACTTTAGCTCAAGTTCCAGGGCAAATAAAGGTCCCCCCCTTTCCACAAGCCGGGGGGGATATTTCCCAGATGAGGGGTGCCAGATAAAATCCGGGATGCCCAGTGACATTCGAATTCCAGAAAAACAACAAATGCTTTTATAAGTATGTCCCAAATATTGTTTGGGACATACTTGTACTAAAAAAATCCTTTTCTGAAATTCACATGTAACGAGGTGTCCTGTATTTTTATTCAATTTGACAAACTCAGATGACACTTGAGCTTGTTGGTTTTCAGTCTTTATCTAGTGGGGTCTGTGAGAGGTGAGGACGGGGTAAGGGGTCTCTATTCTGGGGTTTTCTATTCTGGAGTTTCATAGCTGACAGTCTCTAAAGGAACTATGTCAACTCCTTGTTCCTTGTGAGGAAAAGGAGATCAGAGGGCTCTGGTTGCACAAACATTGGCTGACTTGTATTTATCCACTTGGTACCTTAGACACTGCCATTAGAAAGCCCAGTTCTAAGAACTGGGAGAGGGAGATCCCATTTAGGGTGGGATTTCTGTGGTTCTCATGTTGCCTCAACCCTGCTGCTGCCAACAGTAGGGTATCTGTTGCCTGAACTCAAGCCATTAAAAAATCATAAAAAAGCTTACCTTCCTTATTTTTATTATAACTTTTTTTTCTGATCATGAGTTGTTAGTAACTTTGGTGGTAGTGGTAGGGACCACCCATAATCCCTTTACCCAGATGTACCCAATGGCAATTTACTCTTCCCCTGGGAAGGAAACATTAAGCTTTGATCACATGCCAGAAACGTCCCCATTATCTCATATAACCTTCAGAAAGAAAAATAACTTTATTGCCCTTTCTGATTGTAAAAGCACCATAAGCTCTTCACACATATTTTTTGGTAAAGTAACTCATAGAGGTATAAAGAAATGAAATTCACCTAGAATCCTATCACTCAGAAATGGAATTCCTTCGAATCTTACTTGTACACCTGGTCCTGTAACACAGGTGCTTCCTGTCAGCCCGCACATCTCCAGCACTACCTGAAGATTAGGAGACCGAAGAGCATGTCTACCACATACACTAGTGTTCCAGGGGGCTCTCTCCCTTTCCTCCAAGGGGCTTGGGACGTTGAAGGGGGCTCAATAAAAGTTTGCTAAGTGAACAAATGTGCTGGGGAAGAGTCCATACTCCTCACAGATTTATTCATATTAAGTCCTCAAAGGCGGCTTCCAGTTCATAAATTTTCAAAAAGCCCTAACCCAGATTACAGGGTGGATAGGATTTCTTAGTGGTTACTCGAACACATGGGCTATATGAGAAAGCAGGTGAATGAGGTACGATCATTTCCCTGCTCTGAATAGAGACCTCCAAAAAAGAGTGACAGGAGATCAAGGAGGCTTTAGAAACTTACATCTCCTGAAGGTGAAATGCGAAAACTTCTATGGAAAAGTGTGGGGGGGGACATGGTTGAAATGCCCAAGTAAGGCCCCAGCTTGCAGGCTGGGTAGCTATTCATAGGCTGTTTTGCCTAAGCCTGGAATTGAGACATGTGCTTAGCCTCACATGCTAATGGGCTGAGATTCTGCTTTCTTAGCTATTATTTCTCGAGTACCTTCTATGTGCCAGACAGTGTGCTGTGTCCCTTTCATATACCCTCTCAGGTCACCCAACAATGCCAGGAGGCGAGTACTACTACCATGAACCCATTTTACAGGTGAAGAAACATAGAGGTTTAATCACCTGGCCAAACCCACAGAGCTGGCAAGTCGACAACCAGGTATAGCACAGAGGTCTGTGTGACTTTCAATCTTCTATTCTTAACTACTCAGAAGTTATGCCTTCCTTCTTCGGGGAAAGGAGGGCACAGCCGGGGTGCATGCATTTTCCGGCCTTGCCCAGTGGTGGTGCGGGTGGTAGTGGTGAGCGAGGTGAGGGTCAGAGTGTTCCCTCAAGGTGCAAGGCAGAAAACCCAGAAACCGCCCAGATATTCAGATCCACCAACTATGGTACCTCTCTATCTATGGTATCTCTATCTATGGTACCATGGGATATTACTCAGCAATTAAGACGGAACAAACCACTGATTCACACAGCAACAACACGGATGAATCTCTAAAATAATGTGCTGCGATAAAGCAGCCAGACAGAAAGCGCATATACTGTATGATTCCATTTATGTGAAGTTCAAGAATAGGTGCAACTAATATATGGTGAAAAGTCAGGACACAGGCTGCCTCCAAGAAAGAGGGGAACCTTCCTAGGTTATGGCGGTTATATAAATCCATCCAAACTCAAACTTAAAAAACAAAAACTTTAGATCTGTAGATTTACTGCAGGTAAATGACAGGCAGGGCTGTGTCCAGATGCTCTGAGAAATCTGATCTCCCCTTCCCCGGAAATCAAGGCTGGGCTGGCTCACATGTAACCTATGAGTTCAAGAGCTAAGGTCACAAATACAAAGCAGGTCAGTGGTTGCCAGGGGCTGGAGGTAGGGAGAGAATGGGGAAGGACAGCTTAATGGGTATGGGTTTCCTTTTGTGGTGATGAAAATGTTTTAGAACTAGAGGCGATTGTTGTCAACTGAATGCCACTGGATTGTACACGTTAAAATGGTTACTTTGACATTATGTGAATTTTAAATCCTTTAAAAAGGTAAGAAAAGAAAAAAGGTCTCAAGGGCTTCTGCCCCTATGGATTTTAGCATTAGTGGCTGCCTCCTCCGTTAGAACCACGGCTAGCCAGGCTTCTCTGCCTGCCTCCCCAGTGGACCTGGAGCCCCTTACCGGTGGCTACTGTAGATACACGAGGACTGGGGCATAAATTTGATTGCTAAGTGGATGTGTGAGTGACTGAATGAAAGAGCAAATGAATAAGTACCTGTGTGAATGACTGAAAACAACGAATGAGTGTGCAAACACATGCATAAGAGAATGAGTGAGCAAATGAACAAGAGAGTGAAGGAATTAGCAAAGGAATGGACAAAAGAATGGGTGGGTGAATGAGCAAGTACCTGATGTATTAATGAACCTGACCCAGGGCCTGGACTCTGGACCCAGCCCTTGTGGGTTTCAGTCCTGGCTTTGCAACTCAAGTTATTTAACCTCTCTGTGCCTCAGTTTTCTCACCTGTAAAATGAGTATGGCAGGTTGTGGTAAAATAATGAGTTAAAATGTGTAAACTGCTTAGAACAAGGCTTGGCAAAGTGAGCCCTTCCTGTTTGCTAATATTGAAAAAAATACACATCCATGCGCACGGAGAACCAGTGCCTGGTCCGGCCCGCAACCTACCGAGGAGCTGCACCTCATCAGTGATGCCATAGACGTCGATGAGCGCCCAGAGCGGGCCGCCCACGGCCACGCCGCAGTGGAAGAGCACGGGCTCGCCGTCATTGACGCTGTAGAACACGCGGCCGTGGCGGTCCGCCCAGTAGGCCAGCACGGTGTCGCGCAGCGCCAGGTTCTCGGGCAGCGCCTTGGCCCAGTAGCCAGGCCGCGTGACAAGGTCGGGGCAGGCGTACTTGGGGATGTCCTGGGCGCTCATGAGCGACGGGTCATGCGCCGTGAAGCCGAAGCGCAGCGCGCCGCTCCAGCCCGGGCGCACGGCCACCAGGCGCAGCCGCACCTGCTCGTACAGCCGGATGGGCCGCTGCGTGAACGTGACGCCGTTACAGAAGCTGTTGCGTCGAGTGGCCCGGCGCGAGTGGCCGTCCAGCCGCACGTTCTTGCCTTTGGCCTGTGCGTGGAAGCGCGGCGCTTCACCCAGCACCGGACGCCGCTCAGGGCCGGGGCCGCAGCACGGCCGGGTGGCCAGGAGGCGAGCCGGCGGGCTCGGGTCTGCGGAAAGAGACAGGCAGGAGGGTGAGGGCCCTTCAGAACTCCATGAACAGGTTCGTCTTTTTAAAAGTCATTTCCTGGGCGCCTGGGTGGCTCAGTGGGTTAAGCCGCTGCCTTCGGCTCAGGTCATGATCTCAGGGTCCTGGGATCGAGTCCCGCATCGGGCTCTCTGCTCGGCAGGGAGCCTGCTTCCCTTCCTCTCTCTCTGCCTGCCTCTCTGCCTACTTGTGATCTGTCTGTCAAATAAATAAATAAAATCTTAAAAAAAAAAAAAATAAAAAAATAAAAGTCATTTCCTTTTTAAATTCCATCTTAATTAGACACTAATAAACTCTGAGTAGGTTCCAGCTACCGCCAGCCTGCCCAAGGCTATCACAACAAAGTCACTCTATTCTGTGACTCCCCCTCTTCCCCCCCCAACCCCCGCCCGCCAGCCATTTACCCATAGAAAATGAAGGCATTCTTTATAAGCAAGGTTGGCTTTTCTAGAACATGCACTGTTGAGGATTCATTTCTAAGGGAATTTTGCCCCAGAGGACCTGGAGAATCTCGGGAGGGTCTTGGTTCAAAGGAGCGGGCTGCTGGCCACAAACTCCGGTGCCTGAGAGTTGAGGTGGGGGCTTCATCATTTCCACCTGTCCTCCTCCATCCCAGGAGCAGTTCCTGGCTCTGGCAGCCTGGGAGACGGCAGGGTGGGGAATTATTGCACGAGTCTCTGCTGCTCCTTCACAATAGCAGCTGAGTACAGTTTTCATGGCAAGGGCTTATAAATTGCAGGCAACCCCTGGCCCATAGTGGTCTGCAGTCATGGGAGAAGAATAGTCACTTTAGGGAATGAGAGGCTGTTGTGGGGACCACTCCTCCCACACCCAGCCATGGGGTTCACTGCGCTCTGGGCACATTGTTGGGCTTCCACTAATACTGAGACAAAGGGGAGCGAGGACAGGGGAAAATGAAGAGAGGTGTACTGATGAGCTAGGGAAGCTATGGTTCCCCTCCCCAAGCCTGTGGGGGAGGTAGAAAGCCATGCTGGGAAGCTGGAGGCCCCTCTCCAAACAGAAGCCAGTAATCCCTAGAAGACAAAATATAAGGTCAGAAGCCAAGGTCCTGCAGAAGGAGAAAAAAAGAAAAGAATTTAAGGGACTCTAATCATTCGTTTAACAAATCTTTAATGAGCACGTAGTGTTTTAGCCAGGTACCATGCTAGGCATCGGAAATACAGTAGTATCCAAGAAGGATGAGGTTCCCACTCTGAAGAAGTGGACATTCTGGGGCGGGGGACAAAGACAAGAAGTAAAACGTACTCTACCTGGTGGGAAGCCTGACAGAGAAATGCAGTCAGGAAGTGGGAAAGAGTAAAGTACTAGGTTCACAGAGGGCCTCTTGAAGCAGTGACTTTTGAGCAGAGGTGAAGGGATTGAGCCATGAGGGTAGCTGGGCGGGGTGGGGGGGGGGGGGGGGGGGGGGGGGGTGTCCCTTCCAGGCAGGGGCAAAAACCAGTGGAAAGACCCTGAGGTGGGAATGAGCTGGTGTGGCTGAGAAACAGCAGGGAAGCCAGCGGGGCTGGTGTGAGCAGGTGTGGGAAGTGGAAGCAAATGAGAGCAGAGCTGGAGCGGGGAGTGGGGGAGGGGGAGGAGAGGCCGTGGTTGCTGCTTGTTTTTTAAGCCAATTTACCACAGTGAAAGGGATGTTACTGGAGGTTTCTAGCAGAGAAGTGATGAGGCTGCTGTGTGGAGAGGGGACTGCTGGCAGGGGGTGGTTGAGGGAGCTGGGGGCTGAGGACAAGGCTACTGGATTATTCCAGGCACAGATGATGAAGGCTGAGATTGGGAGGTGGGGAGGTACCTGTCAGGGTGGCTAGAAGGGGTCAGATTCTGGATATGTTTTGAAGGTAGTAGAGATTGCAAATTTTGAGGTTTTAATAAGCAAGGAAATATTCCATATACTAGCTTTGGGTGATTAATATAGTTGATAAATAAGACAAAATGGATACTTGACGGGGAAGCAGAGAGGTGGTGAGGAGGGATAGGGAGATACTAGGGCTGGATCCTAAGGGCAGGGGCTTTTTCATTTCATCTTTGATTCTCCCTGTGTGTGCCAGGCACACTTCAGGCACTGGATATATCCCAGCTGCTGCCTCTATTTTAGAGCTAGAGCAGACCTCAGAAATCCTCTTCTCTGATAAGCCCATTTTTCAGATGGGGAAATGGGCCCAAAGAAGGAGAAGGGCCTGCGGAGTTCAGGGTCAGTAGGGGTCCGGGCAGACCACCTCTGAGGCAGGAGGCAGAATGGCAGAGGTTACTTCCACCCAAGGGGGATAAGGAGAACATCTTTTGCTTATAAGCCACGTCGAGCCAGGTTTCTGATATTTGCAACCCAAACAGCCTTGATTGATAGTAACCTTGTATGGGGCAGGAGGGAGAGGGGGCTAAGAAGGGCCTTCAGCAGAGCAGGCTGAAAGGCAGGGGCTCCCTGGGCAGCAAGGAGGGTAAACCCCGAGCCATACTGCGGGCCATCTCCAGAACCACAAGGATAAGAGCAAGGGCCGGCTGGAGAGCTGTTTCAGGGGACAAAAATCAAGCAAGTCGAGGAAGTACAACCCCAGTGTAAACTATCAAGAGAGGCCGCCCGGGGACCACAGAGTCCACGTTCTCCATGCACACTGTAGCCTCGTGCAAGCCACCCAGCTTCTCTGGGCTGAGACACTTCCTCCAGTGTCCACAGGCTGAATTCTCCCCAAGGTCTCCACAGCTGGCACAGTCTCCAGGAAACACTAAATATGACCACAGATCAAAAGCGCTTCTGAGCACCAAAGCCCACAAGCCATGGTTATGTGATTATTTTCCTCTCCCTGACATCACTGCTCTTTCCCCAACCTTCTCTCTCTCAGAATTTCTTTACCCAACAGCTTGGGAATCCTAGTAGATGTTCTTTTAGAGGGGGCTGGCGGTTGAAATGAATGCTGGCTGGGGAGACCCACTGCTTTGTTCCTACAAGGGGAAGTTTCCTGTAAAACCAGCTATATGTTAGGATAAAATGCAGCCAGTGACCTGCGAAGTTTACATACTTGTTGAATCTTGATAATACTATCCAACTTCCTTTAGGGAGTGAGGGATAAACACTCTTTCTACCCGCTCAGAATCCACTGCCCTGGCATGAGGTAAAAAGACCAGAGTGAAAGTGTCTAAGAGGATGTGTTATTTATACAAATTGAAAATGCTTAAGATGAAAGAACAATAATTAATCTCCCAATTGTACATCGCTGTCTGGTTTTAGCTGGGCTCAGGGAAAGTGGCTTCCACAAGAAACAGAAGTATGAACGCGGGCCTCAGGGATCCTGCAGAACATCTTAGTTTGGAAATGTCAACAGAAAACCTGAAGTTGAAACGCCACAGCCATGTTATAGAAAGTTCAGCAGGGAGGAGAAAAATACCTCCTTTCTCTCTCCCTTCACACCCTAACTCATGTGGCATTTTCCATGGTCTCTGTCCGGCCCTTCTCCATGGAAGGGCTGCTGGCTGTGCCCTCCCTCGATGCTGTGCCTCATGCTAGATGTCTCCTGGGACATGGGATTGTAGCTACTTTTCAGAATCTTCACCTGCAGGATTTTCTAGGTGAGAAACAAAGCTCCTGGCAGCAGAGACCCTTCCCCTCAGCTTCGAGAAGCTGTGTTGTGATGTAGGCCCAGCAACACCTGACCCCAAACCAGCATTCCTTCCTCCGGTCCCAGCCTGTTTCCGTAAGCAGCACGCACGTACTGAGTACTAAGTAGTCCCGAGCAGCTTTTTCAACTTCCCTGCAGTCAGAGGCCACATCCAGTTTTGCTTCCTGCCTTTTTTTTTTTTTTTTAGAAGATTTAAAGATTTCATTTATTCATTTAAGAAAGAGACAGAGCACAAGCAGGTGGAGAGGCAGAGAGAGAGAGAGAAGCGGACTCCCCACTGAGCAGGGAGCCTGACACGGGGCTTGATCCCAGGACCTGGAGATCATGACCTGAGCTGAAGGCAGACGCTTAACCATCTGAGCCACCCAGGTGCTCCTGCCTTTTTGTTTCTTAACTCGACATTATATAAAAAACCATTTTCCCCACATGGCTCCTGGAGCCTCCCAGTGCTTAGGTTTCATGGCTGCGGAATAGTCCATCGAGGGCCAGAATGTCCCCCACCATTCCCCTCCTGGGATCACTTCAGCTGTTCCCCCAAATGGCCGAGTCTGTGGGCACAGAGGTTCCTAGCTGCTGGCGCCAGCACCAGATTCAAACAGGCACACTGTCAGGGGTGAGAAAGCCTTTGACCAAGAAGAGGCCCCCACACCATGTCCGGGAACAGGCCCCAGGCCCCCCTCCTTCCCCGGAAGGCTGAGCACCCGCCAGCCTTGTGAGGGTACCCACTATGTCCAGGGAGCCCCCTGCTCTTCTGGTCAGGGAATCCGACCCAGGGACTCTAAGGACAAGGCAGGGCAGAGGGGGTCTTGTGCAGTGGGGTCCCAGGAGACTGCTGCAGGAGCCCATCCCATGCGTAGGAGGGAGCAGGAGACATTCCTGGCCCAGCCTCACAGTTGACCAAAGGATGCTCCAGCCCTGCCAAGACCACAGGGAAGGGTCTTTCCAGCATTTTGTCAGGGAAGCAGTGCCTGGACTCTAAATGTAGGGGCAGGAGTGCCTGGGCAGCTCCTTCGTAAAGTATCTGCCTTCGGCTCAGGTCATGATCCCAGGGTCCTGGGCTCCCTGCTCAGTGGGAAGCCTGCTTTTCCCTCTCCCACTCCCCCTGTTTGTGTTCCTTCTCTCGCTGTGTCTCTCTGTCAAATAAATACAATCTTTAATAAAAAATTAATAAGCATAGGGGCCGTGATGGGGGGGGGGCATATTGAGTGGCTATGGACAGTTAGGGAGGACGGGACTCTCTTCTGACTAAATAAATGTTGCCACTGCCCAGCCTTGGACAAGTCCTTGGGTAAGACAGTGGACGGAAGAGCAGCTTGGGTGGTGGCTATGTGCTTTTCCCACGTCCGTCCTTTAGACCACCCCTCCTGGGCTCTGGGTTCGAGCCTGAGCTTTGCTGCTGATTTGCCTGGGGGCCCTGGGTGGTCACGTCACTTCCCAGTGGTGCAGTTTTTCATCTGGAATGCTGTGTGACCTTAGGCCCCTGTCTTGGGCTGCTGAGAGGCCGGGAGAGCACAGAGATCGGGCAGAAATCCTGGCACATAGTAGATGATCACTGAACGTTCCTTTCCTTCCCTGTGGGAACAGCAGATCCAACTTCTGGGGGAGCCCTTCACCTCCATCTCTCCCAGAGTCTCATTTCCTAAATCTCCGTGTGAGAGGCAGTTAAAAAGAACACAGGCTTGGAGTCAGACAGATGTGGGTTTAAATTCTGTTTTATCATTTCATAGTGGTGTGATGTTAAGGTCCATGCCTAACTTCTCTGGGTCTCCCCGCCCAGACCTCCAAAACTGGCAGGAGTCCTCACCATCCTGCAAGACCGCTGTGAGCAGTTTTGAGTTGGCAAGCTAAGTTCCTCAGACACGATGCGTGGCACATAGTAGGTGTTCACTAAACACGTGGTCTTTCCCATCAGCCACCTTACTTTGTTCCTTTGACAAGAAAAGGTTTCTAACATCCTTTGACATCAGAGAAGTCTACCTGTAGGTCTGGGGAAATACATCTGGACATGTTTCTCCATGGAGGGCTGGTGACCTTGACCAGGAAAGGCCTCTTAAAAACCCTGGGGTCGCCTTTCCTTAGTGTCCAAGGACAGGAGCCCATTTTTAAGCCATCCCAGCAGTGTCCCAAATGTGCCTCGCTTGTTGTCCCAGCCCATCCTCTCCATTGATCTAAAAAGAGCCTGAGCAAATGGCATTTACGGCCAAGAGGATGACAGGAAGCAACACCCCAGCTTCTCTGGCCGCTGAGATGACAGCTTCCAGCGTGCTGGCATTCAGCAGATGGCATTCTGGCTGAAATTTTCAGCAGATTCCACTCCACAGGGAAAGGGAATCGCCAGCCGGGAGAACGGTCTATTCTGTACCCTCCTTTCACATGCAGCCCTTTACTGAACCCCTGTTACGGGCCAGTGATTGCCTCTGTTTATTCGATTTAGTCTCTGGGATGACCCTGCAGGATAGGTTTTACCACCTTCGTTTTCCAGAGGGGAAAACCAAGGCTGCAAATCTGGGCAGTGGCAGCAGAGGGCCAAGCCTGGGCCCTTCCATACCCCACCCCTTCTCCAAAGCAGCCCCCTATAACCACTGGAAGCAAGTGTCATGGCCCTTGTGAAGGATGATGAAAGCTGTATAGGCCTCTCTCCCCCGAAAAATGCCAACACTCCGTGAACATAATTTGGCATACAATTTCAGGAGCTTCCTAGACTCCTATTACCTCTAGGCTCAGACAGTATACCTCCGGTGAGAAGAGGCTGGTTCAAGTGACATTTGTCCAGGTCCGCAATTCAAATCAATGCTATTGGCAACATGGTGTGTGTGTTTATGTCCTTTACAGAGGAAAACACAAGGCCGGTATTGGTAAGGCTTCCCTCCACCCAAAGCCAGACAAGAATATGTCTTCTCTGGCAACACGAAGTACTTTTGCCATTGGTGGGTTTGAAAGCGGGCTGGGAAAAAAATAACCAACCTTCCCTCACCTCTGCCGAATGGGGCAGTGACAGGCACCCACGGGACAGATGCCAGCGTAACGGGACTTTGTTCTCTGTTTCAGAGAACCTGGGAGGCCAGGATGGAAGGGGGCCAGCCCACACTGGTAACTGCCACCCTGCTCCTCCCCTCCCTTTTCTTTGCAAACAAAACCTGGTCACCCCAGCACAGCTGGGAAGTACCCACACTCCTGTCAACACCTATGAGGAGGCTGGGGAGGGAGGCCGGAGGTCACGCGACGCTGCTTGTTGGGAGCAAAGCCTACTCCTTCCAGGCCTAAGTGGCAGCCCTCTTGGCTCAAGTGGGCTCAGATGCACCGAGTTCCCAGGGGGTGAGGTCATCCCAATGCCCCCTTGAAGTGTGCTCAGCGGAGTCAGGATTTTCTAGCCCATTCTGACCCTCTGCTGGGCCCCTTCACTGAGGTCTCTTCCTGATAAACTGCCCCAGGAAACTCCAAGCCCCAGGAAATTCCCAGGGGCCAGCTCCCCTGGTTAGGGTCCCACTGGCACTTTGGGGCAGGGAGCAGGGGGAAGTGCCTTCATTCTCTCTCAAGTACATCACTTCCTCCTTCATCTGACTTTTCAGGAGCACGCACTCCATGCCAGGGCCTGTTCTGGCTGCCGGGACACATGCGCTGACAAGTCACACACAGTCCTTGTCCTGTGATCTGAGACTGGCTGAGGGGCAGACACCGATACCAGGACTGTGCAGGGTGGGTGGTGGGCAGGGCTGGCGCCATGGGGACGCTTCTCAGAGCAGCCATGCTACAGGGCTGAGGCAGAAGTGGCTAGGAGGTTGATAGGGTTGGAGAATTGTATTTGATGCAGAGGGAATAGCACAGACAAAGGCCTGGAGGTGAGAATGAGTGTAATGTACTTAAGGAACTAAAAGGAGTGTAGGGCAGAAGACAGAGGGGAAGTTGGAGCCAGAGCCCGGGGCCGCATCACAAACGGTCTTAAAGGCCATGCAGAGGGGGAGAAGTTCCTCAAGAAGGCTCTGGGGACCACAGAATTGTTTGGAGCAGGGAGGAACCCTGAGGATCCACCTCTTTATAAAGAATGAGAGTCAAGCCCGGCTTCTTCCCATAGAAACTTCCTCTCTCTCTTCTCAGCCTATCAAAATGACCTAGCATAGCAGGAGTAAGAAAAACAGTTCAGGTTTTGAATGTTGCTTCCAGCTGCTGGTACGGTCCTGCCCCTCGGCACCTGCTTCTCCTCCAGGCAGCTCCTGGCAGCGGCCTGGTGATAAGCTGGCTGAGTCCACCAACTTTCTCCTTCTCTCTGCCGTGAGGACAGCCTCTCCCGTGGGCTGGGTGAGGCCCGGCCACCCGGCCACTCACTAACCTGCAGGGCTCCAGCCTGATTTTTTGGAACCATAGATCCACTGTCCTGCTTCTCAGGCCCAAAGCAACACTGAAGGAGAAAGCCCTCCTTGAACTGCGCTGTTCCAGCTCCTGGAGCCAAGGCGGGGTTCTTCGCAGGCCCCACAGCTGGGCGGTGTTGGCTGGCTCCAAGGGGGCAGCGACTGCCTCTGTGGCACACCACGTGTGTGCCGTGGGCCTGCCGTGCGGCCCCTCTGCCCCTCACCACCCACTGCCAGGTGGCTCCCAGATGACAAAACCGAGGCCCCTCTCTGGATACCCTCACAGAGGCCACCCAGCTTGCAAGGGCAGTGTCCGCTTTCGACTCTGGTCCTGTCTGACTCCAAAGGCTGCGCCTTTCCTGTTTCATGCCTCACTCCACCCCCAGGGTCTCTTGCTCGTCTCCTGACCTGCGGGGTGGGGGGGAAAGAGCTAGACTATGTCCAAGTAGCTTAAACCGCCTTCTGGTGGGAGTGGTGGAGGGATGCCCTGGCTTGGTCTTGGGGAGGGGTGGTGGTGGGGGGAATGTCATCAATCAGCTTGTTTTGAGCAGCTCAAAGGCCAGTTTGGCGGAACTTGAGAGGAACAATAAGCAGCGTCTAAAAAAGGAAAGCCGGTGACTGATTACAGCTTGGGGGGGGTGGTGGGTAGGGGGGTAGGGATGGGCCCCCCAGGCCCAGAAAAGGAATTGGGGGTGGGGCTTGGTCAGAGAGACAGACCTTCCAGGGGATAATGCAGAGACTACCATCGGCTCCGTGCTCCCCAGACCTCCTATGGTCCTCCTTGGGGAGGCGACTGCTACCAGACCCAATGAGGCAGGGAGGCTCAGAGAGGTTGGGAGAGCTGCCGGAGGCCACACAGCCAGGACGTGGTGGAGTTAGCATTTGAACCCAGACCAGCCTGGTTCACAAGGTTAGGGAAGAGAGGCCTCTGGCTGCTTTAGGCAAAGTGTAGACGTCATCCCTGCACAGAAGGAGTAGAGCACAGTGCCCGGCACACAGCAGGTTCTCAACTAATGTTTCCTTCCCTGCCCATTTGGCTCTGAGGCCCGCAAAGAAGTGACTCTGAAGGGTGCCTCTCCCACTCCGCTTCCCCAGCTTTCTCGTTTCCCTCCACCTCCTCCGCCATGCTGACCGTCCTCCGAATGAGTGAGGACTGAGGTTGCTGCGGAAAGCCTGCATGGTTCAGGTGAACAGCTGGGTCAGGACTGGACTCTGACGTGGATCCAAAACCATGTGTGCTCTTGACCATTCTTCAGAATGGCTTCTCTAGCCAACCAGTGGGTGTTCTAGTGATCTCTCACGGGGACCTGAGAGGAACAGGACGACTGGTCCTATTGTTCCTCCCCACCCTCCACCTCAGCCCACCCATTTTAGGAGACAGCTTCCTCGCCTTCATGCAGTCCTCATCTTGTCTTCTCACGGAATTCCCCATGTATACCTCACTGCCTCCCTGTAAAGGAGGTACCATCATTCTCCCCCTTTTAGAGATGAGGAAGTGGAGGCTCAGAGAGGGACATGACTTGCCCAGGGTGACCCAGGTTAGATACAGTAGAACTATTTGAACTCAAGTCTTCCTCTGAAACCAGGGCTCTTTCCACCACCTCTCCTGGGATTCTGGCAAAGAGCTCGTCTGTAATTGCTGTGTGAACCGGCACAAAGCTCAGGTCCCCAGTGTCCCCATCGTCTGCATCTGCCAGATAGGAGGCAGGTTCCAATCACTCTCTAGTCCTAGGAACAGAGTCCCTGGGGGGACTTTGTCTGCAGAGATGAAGGTCTGGGCCATCCTCGGAGTCAGGGAAATTCCACTGTCCCATCTCCTGACCTTGAATTGCCTTGAACCTTGAGGGGAAGGGAAGCTCTTCTGTGGAGTGGAAAGTTACTAAGCCGACCCATCTTGGGAGACACAGGGTATGCGTGTGCCCACCCATCTCTTAAATCCATCATCCGTGGGGAAAAAGGAAAGAAAACACGTGCCCAAGGAATAGAATTGTAATATAAACAATGTGTAATGTTGAGGATATAAACAGAGCACACTTGTGAATAGCTGTGGGCACCGTGCCCAGGGCCAACACTGCCCCCCGACACCCCCACTCCACTCATTTCCCCACATGGCTTACTTGTAAAAGCACTTTCTCCCCACTGCACAGAAGTGAGGCATGAGGCCAGCTGAGCCTCAGTAATAAGAACAAAGAGAGAAAAAGGGACAAGGGTGAGTTGGGCCTGATGTCCAAAGACAACGGTCCCAGACCCCGGCAAGGGCAGGTGGCTGCATCTTTCTGTGTCCCAGGGTCTGAGCCATCAAATGGGCCAAAGAACTTCCAACCTGAAGAACCGGCCGAAGGATGTTATAAAAGAAAGACTGTGAAGGGGTCTGCAGGTGTTCAGCAGATGAACACCAGAGAGCACCCCCGTAAGACCCCAGGGGACCCCTGGAAGAGCATCCCCCTGGGATGGACGAACAGTTCATCCTGGGTCCATCTGATATTCAGTTGCCACCACGATGCCCACATCAAGTCCCAGCCAGGCTAAACGCCAGTGCTAAACACCTCGCTGCCCTGCGGACTGCTTCCACAGTTAGAAAGTTCTTCCTTTGGTTGAGCTCAAATCTGCCTCCACATGAAGGCCCCGCACTGGTCCTGTCTGTGTTTGGTCCGCGGTGCCCTTCCCCAGCGGGTCTGCTCTTTGACCGCGGGGATCTGCAGAGAGCTCCCAGGCCATATCGATAGGAATTCTCTACTCCCCTGGGGATGACATGGGGCCTTGCTTTGCAGTCTAGAAAGCCCTCAGGACATCAGCTGTCCCCTGACCTGCTTTGAAAGGGGGTTGGAGAGCTACACATCAGGCTTTGGGGAATATCAGCTGGGGTCCCCTCGGTGAGCCCATAGGCCACTTAGAGGCCATCCCCACCCCACCATGCCCAGAGGCAGGATGTGAGACAGACACCTAAGGAGCTGGTGAACAACCAAAATCGAATGTGCCAGGATGCTTACAGATTTCTGCCTAACACCATGAAGGCTTCCGGGCCCACCCGACCTCCCACCCTGACTTGCCAGTCATAGTCCCAGACAGACATCCTTGCCTTCTCGAAGCGATCATGTTGGACTCCTCGAGCTGTGTGCCCATGGGCAAGTTACTCTCCCTCTCTGTGCCTCTCTGTTCTCTCAACAGTCATAAGGGAGTAACAACAGTAGCTGTCTCCTGAGGCTTGTTCTGAGGGTCAAATGCAGGGACCTACTCATAACAGCGTCTGGCACAGACCAGCTGTGTGACACAAGTGTGTGTCTTCTGGGTCTGTCTCCCCCAGGAGCACAGGGCTCAGTGCAGAGCAGGGGCTGGTTTCCCCCGTGAGTACATAATCCTAACAGGCACCCCGTGGGAGCACTCACTATCTGTCAGATGTCCTGCATGCCTGTGAAGTGACATCATCACCCTCTTTCTGCAGAAGAGAGAACCCAAGCACAGAGAGGTCAAGCTGCTTGTCCGGCTAATGTAGGCATGAAGGGCCGCAGCCTGTGCCGTCACCAGCTCTGCTGAGAATGACAGCACGGTCCAGAGACACGACGCTCCTCACCTGCAGGAAAGCCTGGGTGCTGGGTGACAAAGGGCTCCCACCTGAGCCCCATACCCTTGCTGACTGATGGCTGGGTGCTGCCTGGCCCTCTGGGCGGGCAGGGCCCATGAGTGGCTGGGCTCAGGGGAAAGGGTGTGGGCGCACTGTGACACCTGCAAATGGCAGGTAGGGGTGGTCAACCACAGGCCAATGGTTACCAGGCAGGAACCTCAGAGAAGGGGTGCAGAGATCAAGTTCGCCCTTCTCCAGGGCCACCAAGTCTACAGGCCCTGGGTGAGGTCAGGAGGGGTAAGGAGTGAACGGGCAGACAGAAGTAATTCATCTTCCCAAGGACAAAAAAGGTGGGAAGAGGCACCTGCAGGCAGGACCTGTTGACAGGGGTGGGGCTCGGGATGAGGACAAGGGGCAGCAGCCCCAAGAGGCCGCAGGGCGCCATGCCCTTTGGTGATGGAGGAGAAGGAGCTCTGGGGCTGGGCAGGCCTGGGGTCAGATTCCACTCTGCTACTTTCTGGCTGCCGGTCTCAGGGCACGGCTCCTTTCCCCTCTGAGCTCAGTTTCTTTATCTGTGGAATGGGAGACTACTTCTGGAAGGCTGCTCCTGACCAGTGAGAGAGGATGAACAGGCTAAAGTCCCGGAATGCGGCAAGCCGGCGGGAGTTGGGAGCGCTCTGCTGCTGCCCAGGTGAGCGCTCACTACCTACAGGGCTCCACCCAGGCCTCCTTCCTTTGCCCTCCCCGCTGGAAGCGCACACCTGGCTTCTGGGCTTCTATTTTAAGCCCTCATAGAGCACCGCAAAGTACAGAAAGCCCTTTGGTCCAAAAGAGGGCAGAGCTGACTCTTCTTGTCCGTGGGGAAGATTAAACAGCTCTGATGGCCAAGCCCAGTGAAATTGCATGCCCCTGCTGGCAACTTCCGCACATCATCCCGGCAGGGAGCACGGCAGCTAAGAAATCGAAGCCTCCTGACGCAGGCTGGCCTGCAAGAAACCATCCGCTCCTCTGACACGGCTTCTGCCCACCGCTCTATCCCTATGGGCCACTTCTACTTACACTGGAACCCCCAGAAGGCCACGGCTTCCCACGTATGCCCCGTTCTCCCTCCGCTCAGGCCTCTGCACACCTAGCCCCTCTGTCTTGAACAGCTTTGCTCATTTCCTTCTCTTGGCTAACTTTTCTGCTTTCTGGTCTCACCAGACAAGCAACTTCTCCAGGAAGCCTTCCTGCATCCTGCTCTGGGCTCTCACGGCCCCCAGGGCCCCCCTACCCCACTTACAGTAACTGTCCTGTCCTTGTTGGTCTTTCCCACTAGACCTTGAGTCCCTAAACCCAGGTTTAACCCCAGGCTCAGCAGAGAGCCCAGCCTGGAGGTCTGGTGAACAAATGGAAATGGTAAAATGCAATCTGCCACGAGTCTTCTCATCAGAAATCTGGTGTCCCAGACAAAGCTGGAGAGGCCTTGGGAATTGCAGCTGTCAGTACACGTGAAAGGGATGCCTCCCAATACAGCCCCGGGTTCAAGGCTCAAAATCACCTGGACCAGGCTTTCAAGGCAGAAAGTGAAGGGCACCTGTCATTCGTCCCCAACAGGGAACCCCAGGGGCAGGCTCAAGTCCTCTCTTTCCACATAACCATGATAACCATGACTGTGAAAGCCCCAGGCACTGTGCTAAGATTACCTGCCCTTTTCCATTTAATTCTTGCCACCCCAACCATGAGGGCACTCCCCCTATGGCCCTCACTTCACAGTGAGGAAACTGAGGCACACAGAGGGAAGCACCTTGCCCAGAGTCACTCTACTGAGCAACGGCTGAGCTGAGATTTGAAGCCGGGCACCTGGATGCTAGGGTCCCTGCTCTAGACCCAAACACCAGACCTCCCGCTGCTGTGGACCAGTGAGTGGTCGCCCCACAACTCTTCATTGATGGGGCCCATGGAGCCCAGCACACACACATGCAGGCACAATGGAAATAAAATCTATGAAGAAAAATTCTCCTTACTACCTCAATGTGCTTGATTTTTTTTGTTTGTTTTGTTCTATTCTGTCATTAAATTTTTTAAAAAGCTGGTCATGCATGAGCCACAGTAGACAGACCAGTTGGTCTGGTGGCCAGGCCTTGTTTGGGGCCCTGGGCCCCCGCATGCCTCTCTCTCTGAGGCGGGGTTTGTAGCACCTTGTGCTCTCCGGGATATAACCAGCTACGTGTCCCGTTCCTCTTCCACTAGAGGCCAGCTCCATGGGGGCCTCTGGTGGCTTTCATCCCATTCACAGCTAGACCCCCGGGGCCTGGCACATGACAGGTGCCCCAAAATGTCAGTTAAATGAATGAGGATGCACACTCAGGAAAATGCAGGGCAGGACAGACCCTGGGAATCACTCTAGCCTGGGCACATGGCCCCTAAGGACAGATGTTGCCTGCCTGGAAAATGGGGCTAAATATAGTCCTCCTAAAGGGTTGTTACAAGGATTTGTGGGTATAGTCCTTGACGCAGAGCTGGGCACAGACTAAGGTCAACATACTTCTCTCACTCCAAGCTCCAGGATGCCAAACTATTGAACTAACACTAAAAAGGGCCATTGACTTGGTCAAGCGTGGACCAACTTAATGATTAAACCCAACTGGCAGTTTGAATTCAGTCTCTTCTCCAATCAGAACTGTGGGGGAGCCCTGGAGGCGCGCTGGCAGGAGGGTTGCAATGCGCTGGTGAGAAGGGGGAAGGGGGGGAGAGCCCCACCGCGCTGGAATTCCATCCTCCCCGAGCTCCATGTGTTTACTTTTATTTTTATTCTTACAAACCCCAGAGAAAGGGAACAGGGTCCAGAGAAAAGGATCATGTGGTATTAGGAATAAGGTCTTCTAAACCCAGCTTTGCCTCTGCCAACCTGTGTGAGTTGGGTCAAGTGTCTGAACCTCTCTGTGCCTCATTCTCCTCATCCACAAAATGGAGAAGCATGGCACCTTACTCCGCAGTACTGAACTGCAACTAGAAAGACACGGGTGATGCATACAGTAGGAGCTTGGCAAATGCGAGTTCTCGCGCTGGCTCCTGGACATTTCTCTTTATAGGGCATTCGTCTGAATTTGCTGATGCCCTTTGTGAAGACTGCCAAGGGGCTTCCCACGTCAATCGTAAAGGACACTCCCTTTCTTTGGCATGTCATTATTGCACACAGTGACATGACAGAGTCACTTGGGGGCACCCAACACAAGTTATCTGAACCATGGATTGGGAGGGTACCACAACGTTGGAGGAAGAATGTAGAACTTCGGAGCCAAATCAACCTAGATTCCAAACGGGGGGAGCCGTGTGAGCTGGGATGAGTCATTTTATCTTTCTGAGCCTTGGTTTCCTTATCTGTAAATGGAGATGATGATCCGTCCCTTGCAGGGCTGTTGCGGGCATTACATTCATTCATTCATTCAACAAGCATGTACCGAACATCTGTATACTAGCCCCTGCTCCAGGTGCTGAATATACAGCCGTGAATAAAAAGACAAGATCCTCCCTGGGGAGACAGGTGATGAAACAGCTATGTACACACACCGTGTGGCACACAGTGATCATGCTAAGGAGAGACACCAAGCGGGAGAGAGCAAGTGGGGCATGCCGGGGGCAGGGCAGGGGAGGTTACGGCAGTACCCACACTGGAGCAGGGAGGTAAAGGAAGCGAGGGGGAAACCACGTGGAGGTCTGGGGGAAGAATGCTCCAGGCAGAAGGAGCAGCAAGTGCAGGAGCCTTAAGGAGAAGCATGCTTGGCATGTAAATGAAGCCACATATGCAGGAAGCCTGGTATGGAATCCAGGTGCTCAGCAAATGCCAGCTCTCTATTTCAAGTCCCATAAAAGAAACCCCACGCATGTGTCCTTTTCCTGAGAATGAAAGCACAAGGATTTCTACAGGGCAACACTGAGCCAAGTGTTCTTTCAGCCTAAGACGCAGGCAACATGTGAGCTCTACCATGGTTTTTGAGTGCCTGCCAGCCACTAGGCTCCGGGTTGGGCAACCAGGGATACAAGATAATCAAGACATGGTTTTTGTCCTCAGGCAGCCCTGAGGCCAGTTGTGGAGAGGGGTGACGACGATGCAATGTGGTCGGATGCACAAGCAGAGCCATCAGAAGGTCTCTAGGTAGCAGAGTGAAGGGTGGGATTGGTGTGGGTGGTCAAGAAAGGCTTCCTGGAGGAGGTGACAGCTAAGCCAAATTTTAAGAAATGCACTAGACAAGGGAGGATATTTCAAGTGTGGGAAGCCTTGTGTGCTGACACAGAGTTGTAAAAAATGGCATAGTGTGTGTGAGAAACTAATGACACACAGGCGGGAAAACAATAAACGGCCCTTCATATTCTCAGTACGGCAACCTGATGTGCCTCAGAGCTCCAGCTCTGTCCCTTTCCTCAAACTCAGGGCAAGCATCAGCCCCAGTGGAGAGTTTTAATTTTTCACACTTAGCTACTGCCGTGGGAAAACAACCTTAACCCCGGGCTCTTAGCCCGGGTGGCCCTGTTCACAGAGCAAGAGCCCTGTGGGATGGAGAATATATAAATCGCCAGCTATTTTTAGCCTGCCGGGCTGTGGCTGTGTCTTCACCCACCCTAGGGCTGACCCACAGGTAGCAAATCGGATTTTTTTTTTTTTTTTTAAACTAGAACAGCATAAATATTTTTAATTAGGAACTCTTACAAAGGGGACCATGCTGCAGCCAGGTATCTGTGGCTGGGAGAGTATCTGCTGCCATATTGACCAACAGGCCTGGACACCCCTGGGGCCAGGTGGCTGGGTCCTTCCATCCCCATCCAGCCAGTATCCCTGCTCAGAGGAGGTGGAGGCCCCTGGTCCATGAGTGGACCTGGGTTCAAATCCCACCTCTGCCTCCAACTACCTGATGATCCTGCTGGTGACTTCACCTGTCTGAGAATATGAGGGTTTCAAATGCAATGGCCCTAAAGCTGCCCAGAAGCTTATAAAGTAGGAGCTGGCTCCTCTTCCACAGGCTAGCCTTGGGAATCCCAGGCACAGCATCCTCCATTTCAATACCCCCCAGAGGAAGAAACAACGAATTTTTTTATATAAAGCCTAGAAGGGGCGGGGGGGACTATATGGGAGTGTTAGAGCACAGACCACTGATATGTCTCTCTCCCAAAACCTCATACTAAATTTGCACAGCAGCCGACTTGCTTCCCCACTGAGCTGGGCCTTTGTACTTTAAAAATACACAGATCTCTCACTTTCTGCCTAAAAGACGCTACCGATGTCCAGCCTTAAGCCAAAATAAAGACTTTTTCTAAAGACCGGGGTGTGGGGCTGACTGACATGGGGCCCAACCCAGACTCGCCCCCCAATTAGCAGTATGACCTTGGGCGAGTCATTTCTCCTCCTCTGAGCCTCAATTTCTTTATTTGTAAAATTTGGATAAACATCTTGACAAGGAAAAACTGCTTTGCATGCCGCCTGGGCCCTGGGGTGTATGCAAAGTGCCAGACAAGGAGCCCCCAGCGCAGTGATCCCAGTGATCGGTTACCACCAGGTATTCTCTAGCAAGTCCTCCTCTGCCCCCTACTCCCACCTTCCCACCTCACCCCCATCCCCTTACTCTGGCCCCGGAAATTCTAGGGCGATGTTAACTAGGGGGCGATGCGCTCTGCAGTGGTGACTCCGAGGGACTAGAGAGCCCCCAACTGAGCGGACACCAGAGGGGGGCGCAGCCGGGGTGCGTGTGGGAACATGGCCAAACCAAGGCAGCATGTGCCGCGGGGGCGCTGGCGGCTGGAAATTGGGGTACCCCTGCAAGCGCCCCCCACTATCAGCAGCTGCAGTCTCGGCACAACGGGTGGTTCTGGGCGTCGGAAGCCCTGGGGAGCCCGACTCCAGTCACGCCCCAGGGCGCCCCGGGCTCCCTCCTCAGCGCCCTCGGGCTGAAACAAAGGCGAGGGGGCGAGCGGCATCGCCCCAGCGGCCCCTTCGCGCATCTGGCCAAGCAGGAAGAACGAGGACTGGGGTCCCCAAGGTAACCGGGACGCGGTACCCGTCCTCCTGGAGCGCAAAGCCCAGCCACGGGGCGCGCGCGGAGCCGGGGTCCAGGAGGCACCGATGACTCCAGCCCGCTGCGCGCCGAGGGCTCCAAGTGGGTGGGGTGGCTCTCCGGAAGACACCCAGCGGGTCCCCTGGGGAGAGGGGAACCCCAGCGCCCGCCTCCCGGGCAGGGCTCCCCGGCATACCTGGCAGGGTCCTGTGCACGGTGTTGCCCATCGCTGCGTCGGGGCGCGGCGTTGGCGGCGGCGCGCGCGGGGTGCACGGAGGCTAACAACGCGGTGGGCCGGGGACCCGGGCCAGGGTAGGGCTCCGGGGCATCGCGGCTGCACCGGCGAGCCGGCGGGCGGCAGCTGGGGCGGGCGCCTGGAGGGAGGCGGTGGCAGCCGGAGGAGAAGGCGGAGCCAACCGGCCCCAGCCCGTTGGCTCCGCCTCCGCCTCCGCCTCCCGCTGCCTCCAACCGTGCAGGCAGAGGCGGGGCCGTGGCCGTCGCATCTTTTGAAAGTTTGGACCGGGCGGCGGGAGCAGAACCGCCGAGCCTCCCGCTCTCGCCGCTCCCGCGCCCGGGACAGGAAGACGCGCTGGCAGTTGGGTGCCCTCGGGGTGCCAAACCTTTCACTCATTTCTTCCCACACTTGGATAAGGCCTAGTGTGTGCCGGGCCCTGTTCCAGGCGCTGGGCCACAGGGGCCAAGCCTTCACCCTGGCGGTGCAGTTATGCGGGGTGCGGGGTGCAGGGGCTGTAGATGTACACAGCAGGCAGAAGGTCACCTACTTGAGGACAAGCCAGTCGGGGTGACCGTGGTGGGGGTGTGACCACGGACCTCCAAAGGTTGAGAGGAGGGAACATATTATAACACTTATTAAGTGCATGCCAGGCATTGTGCTGGACATTGTAAGTACAGACGAGGCATGTGAGTGGTGAAAACCTAAATAACAAGCATTTTTAAAAAATTTTTTAATTTTATATTTATTTTAAGAGGTTGTTTTTTTTTTAAGGTTCATTATTTTGAGAGAGAGAGAGAGAGAGAGAGAGCAGGGAGAGGGGGAGCAGGGGGAGGGGCAAAGGGGAAAAGAGAGAATCTGAAGCAGACTCCCTGCTGAGCAGGAGTCTGAGGCTCCAACTCCAAACCCAGAGATCATGACTTCAGGGGAAATCAAGAGCTGGAAGCTCAACTGATTGAGCCACCCAGGCACCCCAAAATAAAAAGCAATTTAGATCACACAATATGATGATCAAAGCCAGCGAGAAAATAAGATAACTGTGATATAGTAACTTTGTTTCGGGACCTCAGGGAGAACCTGGGGCACTCCAGCTCCATCTGAAGAAACAGCAAGAAATCAGCCATGGGAAGAGCCAAAGAGCATATTCCTTGCAGAGGGAGTAACAGGCATTCCTCATTCATCCATCCATTCATTCATTCATTCACCCCACCAGTATTCTGAGCAGCTCTCCTGTACAGAAACCAGACCAAACTCAATGGGAAGTGAAGCCTGCTAGTTCCTGCCTTCACTGGGCTCCATTTTGCAGATAGGAACACTGAGGCTCAGGATGTGCAATGAGTTACCCAGGAAGACCCAATTCTCAACCAGTTTTTTTTTTCCCCAAGTTTACTTTCCATGCTCTTGTATCTTCTATGAAATATATGTTACTATCCCCACTTCGCAGATAGGGAAATTGAGGGTCAGGGAATGGAAAAGAGGTGCCCAAGATTTCCCAGCTGGTAAGGGCCAAAACTGGCCTGGAGCTATGTGAATGAAAGGGAGGCATCTAGGACAGAACCCCCAGGTCTATTTCTCCAACGCCTTCTGCCTAGGTTCCTGACCCATCCCAGAGGGTTTTCATTCTTCAAGGTTAGCACAAAGCTTCCACCTCTGGGAAAGCTTCTCTATACCCCACCCACCCTGACTCACTATGTCTGCACATGAAGTTGCCTTCTATTTGAGTCACTAATTTCTCATCTTACAGGTGCTCTGTCAGTTACTTAATTTTTAAACACAAGTCCTGTTCGGGAAAGGTACATTGGTTCAAAATACCCTCAATGCATATGAGCTTGGGACGCATATAGAGGTCAGAATTATCACCAAAGAAGCCAAGGAAATTTTCCTCATGCAAAGCAATGTGGTGCAAATTGGACTTTGTGACTACAAGGGTCACCAAGGGAGGGTCACAAAGGGTGAGTGCAAGGGAGGTTGGTATAAACAGACCTTTTAAAGGTCAATTTCAGAGCATCCAAGTAAGTGCCTGTGTTGTGTAGACCACAGTACACACTTGGAGCAAATAAAGCCTCAACTGCCCCAATGCTGTGCAGATGGTCCCTGCAGTGTGCAGTGTGCAGAGACACAGTGTGCAGTGGCCAACTGACATGTGTATCTAAAAGGGCTGTGTTTTAGCATCTTGGTCCCTGTGAATAAGATTCGCTGTGCAGGGCCACCTGGGTGGCTCGGTGGGTTAAGTGTCTGCCTTTGGCTCAGGTCATGATCCCAGGGTGCTGGGATCGAGCCCCATATCGGGCTCCCTCTTCCTCTACCACTACCCCCGCTCATGCTCTCTCTCTCTCTCAAATAAATAAATGAAATCTTAAAAAACATCTGTGGAAACTAAAAAAGCACCCCCACCCACAAAGCAGATGATGGGGATACTGGCGTCAAAGCCACACATGGAGGGTTTGAACCAAATAGTTTCTTGAAATTTGAGAGTAGACAAAGGCAGTCTTTCCAAATTAATATCTTATATAACATTATTTAAAATATGTATATCTTGCTAAAGAAATAACTACTGGAAGCAGATGTCTATTTTATCTTCACCGTTTAAAGTTTATATTAATCATCTTTATTGTGCATCTTCTCATTGGGGGACGAGGGATTGCCCTTAACCTTTCTTTGAGTTGTCTTATATTTGTGAATGTACCGCCGTCGCTCACCCCTCTGAGGCCTGTCTGCTCTTTGTCCTGTCCCTCAGTTACCATAGCTGTTACCCTTGCATCCACTCCACTGGCAGATGGGAAGCCTCCTGTGGGCAGGACCCAGCTCATAGTCTCTTTGAAATCTCCAGTGCTCAGCACAGGGCTGGCATACACAGATGCTCAGTACACCTTTGAATAAACTGACTACAGAGATGCATTGCTCTGAACTGGAAAAAGAAAGGGAAGAAAAGAAGGAAGGGAGGGAGGGAGGGGTAGGAAAGAGGAGTGAAGGAAGGAGAATTGGTTGATAGTAGCCCCAGACCCTGGTGTGATCACTAGTGATACACATAGGGGGAAACAAGTGAACAAAATAGGGGTGCGTTCACAGAGGTAAAGTCTCTAGAATGAAGCAGGGGCTTGCTGCTCTAGTGCACGCTGATTGGGCCATTGGAGGAGAAGATGCTTTGGCTCTGGGTACCATAATTGAGAAGCAAGGCAAAGCTGATCCACAAAGGTGGGGAAGGAGGCTTTGGGAGAGAGTGATCCCTGCCACAGGGGACGTGCAAACAGAGGCAGGAGACAGTGGAAGCGTCCTTAGACTTGGGCAGCAGCCTCTGGTCATAACCTCTCCCGGCTTTGAATTTCATGCCCCCTACCCTTTCCCTTAATCACACCCAGAACCCCACAGACTCTGCTTACTCTCCCTTAGCACCAGAACCCGTACTTGGGTTACAGGGGCCCTTGGGTGGGGCTGACTCTCTTAATAGTGAAGTGTTGGCACAGCCTCCCAGGGCAGTGGGTAGAGAGGGGAGGCCCTGGCCAGGCTAACTGGCATCACTCCCACAGGGCTTGCCCTGGCAGGCACGGCCCCATGCAGTAGGACGCAGTCAGGTGCACCTTGTAAAAAGGGCACACACTGAGCTGGGGGGAGACCCCTTCTTCCAGGGAACCGAAGGGTGTTTGCCTGCACTCCTGCCCACCACTCATTCAAGAACACAAAATCCAGGTTGCCATCAAGCCACAAAGCTGGGTTTTTAAACTGCTCCCTGAGGGCTCTACCTTTCAGTAAACTCCGCCTATCAAACCCTTGGTCCCCGGCCCCAGCAGGTCTTCCCCTACAACAGCAACGGTTTTTCAGTGCCTGGTTACAAAGCAGCCACTGGGGAGCGGGCACCAGGCTGTGCCCTGTGAGTGATCCTCCTCACAGTCTAACGGTGTGGTCATTGACACAATTCCCACCTTGCAGGAGAGGAAACTGTCCAGTTCACACAACCAGGAGGAGGCAGAACTCAGAGGGTTCTCTGTTCTCTCTTTTTTACAGAGGAGGAACAGGCTCATAGTGGTGAGGCCACTTGGCAAACCAGTCTGTGTTTGTGTGGAACAGAATCCGCTGCGCGTTACCCAGCAGCCAAGGCAAAAAGGGAAAGAGGCTTGTCCCATGCTCTCTTCGTCCTGTTGCCTTGCAGATTCACGCTTGGTGCTGGACCCGGTGCCAAAGCGGAGCCCTTCCTTGGTGTGTGGGAAGGCTGATGGGCAGAACCTTCCTCCTGAGTTTGCCCAAAGACATCTCAGCAGTGTTCTAATGGCCATAGAAAAGATCAAGGGCTGGCCATTTCCTGGAATCTGGCAGAGGCAGCTCTATTAGAGGCTGGGGTCATAGGGGCCTGGAGCTCAGCTTTATCATAACACAGGGACAGAACTCAGACACTCTGAAACATATAATCATTTTGAGTATGTCCCATGAGCAAGGCAGGGGCTAAAAGGGAATTAATTGATGATTCCAGTAACTTGCATTTACTGTGCAGTTATGGTGGTAATTATGACACAGGAATAGCTAACATTTATTGAGTCCCAGGAGCTGTTCTAAGTCCTTCAGATGTATGAAGCTCACAATAGCCCTAGGCAGCGGTACTGTGAATATGCCCATTTCACCGAGAGGGAAACCGAAGGCCAGAGAATGTAGGTAGCTTAGCCACCCACACACAGGCAGAGAACAGTGCGACTGAACACAATGGGTCGATTTATGTAATCCTCATAATAACCCTACCAGATAGGGAGGGAGCTAATGGGTGAGGTATTGCATCCCAGTCCTTGTATTGGTTGCTTTTTAAAACCTTCATCTCCATCCAAAGGGGCCTGCTGGGAAGCTCAGAGAGGTGAACTGGGCCTCACACCCAGGATGGGGACCCAGCCCACTCTGACCTCAGAGTCTGCGCGCTCCTCCTCTTGGCCCCTCAGGTAGCGGAGAGATTGCAGAGCCCAGCCCAGCCCACCTAGAGCAACCAGCAGGCAGGCCTATGCTGACTCATTTTCAGGGTCCAATGCCCAACCCTGGTCTGACCCTGGGAGAGCCCGCTGCTCCCTGCTGACTTCCTGGAGCTCTGGCGAAGCCACCCAGGAGAACACGGACTTCCAAAGAAAAACTGGAGTAACAGATTGTAAATGGCTCCAGAGTCCAGGTTCAGATCCTAGCTTAGCTACTTACTACCTGGGCAACCTTGGACAGGCTGCATCTCCTCTCTGTGCCTCAGTTTCTGCATCTGTAAAATGGAACTGATAGGAGCCCACACTTCGTAGGGTATTTGGAAGAGGAGATGTGTCCATCATCGTGGCCTGGCATAGAGTAAAGGGTCAGGATAGGTGAGCTTGGGAAGGGCTCGTCTTTCTCTCTGCTCTCCCATTCCTGGACCCACCCCGCAGGCCCACAAGCTGGTTGCAGCCCTTTTCTGCCCCAAACCCTTTCTGCTGCAGAGAGGATCCAGGTGGGGTCAGGGTAGGCTGGGTTCAAGTCCTGGTTCTGTCTTTTCCTGGCTGGGTGACTGTAGGCAGGTCATTTCATCCCTCTGAGGCTTTAACTCCTTCTCTGTGAAATGGAGAGATCACCTGCAAGCAGCCCAGGCCTGGCCAGGCCCACGAGGCCCACGGCCTCCCGCCTATGCTGTCTGCTCACTCGGGGCGTCTGCAACCTCCAGTGCCACTGACCCTCCCGTCTTGTGGCTGTGTGTCTTTGTAGTTACTAAACCTCTCTGAACATCAGTGGCCTGATCTCTAAAGTGCGGATGGTAATAATGCCGACCTAAT
Organism: Enhydra lutris kenyoni; assembly: GCF_002288905.1. Lineage (NCBI taxonomy): Eukaryota > Metazoa > Chordata > Mammalia > Carnivora > Mustelidae > Enhydra > Enhydra lutris. The sequence goes on from NW_019154089.1 coordinate 16,914,204, forward strand.
AGGTGACAGAAACTTTCAGTGAGATTGTCTTTGGATTGCCCTTAGCACAGAACAGGTGCCCAATAAATGTTTAATGAATGCATGGACGGACAAATCCCAGGGGCGGGAACTGGGTCTCACTCACAGATCATGAGATGTTGGCCAAGGGTTCGGGCCTTGGAATCAGGCAGCTGGGTTCATTGTCTGGCTTCCCTCTTATCTAGTCGTGTGACCTTGAGCATCTCACTCAACTTCTCTGTGCCTCACTTTCCTTGTGCATAAAATGGGCTAATAGTTCTAACCTTATAAGATTGTTTGGAGGATTCAATCCTTACACGCCAAATGCTTAGAACAATGCCTGGCACGTGGCAAATAATAAAAGTAAGCCATCCTCATTATTCATTATTGATTTTTGTTATTCCTGAGGTCAGCTGCTCAGCGAAGAGACACGTTTTCCTAGGGGAGGGGAATAGAGTGCGGGACTCGGGTGGGCCCAGTGGGGGAAGCCGCCTCTCTTGGCCCTGAACACGGCAGTGTCTCCATGTCTTGGGGCAGCTCCTCCGGACTGGTCCAGGTTTGGGGAACCTGAGCAAGATTGGAGGGGTAGTGCCAGCCTGGGATTGATACGAGGAGCAGGGCCCATCTGAGGCACCGGGATGCTTGGATGCCTGTTGTCCTATGGCCTTTCTGGCAGGCTTGGCAGCCCTCAGCCAGCCCTGCACTGGCCCAAAGCATCAAAGGAGTCCCAGAGGCCCCAGGGCCATGTGGAGTGGCAGCAGGAACCTGAGGTGGGGAGCCCAGGTTGGCAAGGAATTGAAGCTGATCGGGGGCGTGGGCAGCTGGGACACGAGTGTCCTCCTAGACCACACCTTAATGCGCCGGGTCCTGTTTGTTCAGAGGGCAGGGTGGGTTCAGGTGGGCTCTGGAGCGGGGATGGGGAGCGGGGCACAGACACAGGGCTTTCTCCAGCTCCAGCAGGGGATGATGCAGAGGGGAGAATCCCACTCTGGGTCCCGGTTCAGGTGCCCACCCAGTGTGCTATCACCCGGCTAGGGGATCCCTGAGCATGTTGTGTGCCCACTCTGAACCTCAGATTCCTCATCTTCCCAGCTGCCTGAGGTTCGAATAGGCTCATTTTTAGAATAAGATCCAGTGTAAAGCGCGCCTTTCCTCTAAAATGTTTGTGTAGTATAAAGCAAGATTCAAGGGCATTGCCAGGACCTTGGTGAGGCCGATACATGGCTGGAGAACAGAGGCAGACCTGGTGGGGCAAGAGGAGTATGGGGAAGGACGTAAGCCAGGGGGCCACAGCAGGTGCAGCAGGCTACGGTTAAGGGCCCTGAGGCAAGCTGGCTTGGGTTCAAAACCCCCGTTCTGCCCTTCCTTGGCCATGTGGCCTCTGGCAAGAGACTTCCTTCACGGAGCCTCTGTTTCTTCCCCTGAAAAATGAGAAGGGTGGGAGGGTCTGTACCCCTGGTTAATAGGAAAAGCAAATGAGGCCAGGTGGCCCTTCTGTCGCCTCGCTGCCTGGCAGGGAGCCTGGCACAAAGTGACCCTTTGGTTTCAGGAACCATCACTACCGTCCCAGGAGGAGACGGGCTGGGGTCTCTGCCTGCTTTCCATGCTGAGGGACTCTGCTTCTATTTAGGGATCCATGGAAACACCCAGGTGATGCTGGAACCTTCTCACTGTGGCCTGGCTTATGCTCTGAGGTTTCTGTCCTTTATCACCGCCTATGCGACTCGAGGGGAGATGTCTAGGCTGTGTGGCCAGAGTTGCTCTGGCGCTGACTGGGACTTGAAAAGCCCAGGATCAGCTCAGGGCTGTGGGGGCCTCAGTCTCCTCATCTGTAAAATGGTCAAGAATAAAAATCAGAGTCACAGGGTTGTTGTGGGGATCAGATGAGGTTTGAGTGGACTGTGACATTTAGGCCATGGGTATCTCAACCCCACAGATGGACACACAGAGCCAGGCTGGCAGCCCAGGCTTTGGTCACATAGACCTGGGTTCAAATCCTGACTTTCCTTCTAAGTTGCCCTGTGACTGATGTCTTACTTGCCTTTATGTCTCAGAGCAATGGGACTCAATGACAGGCCAAACTCTGGGGAAACAGGGACCCTGTGAGAATGAGGGCCATCAGCACTCAGAGGTGTAGAAAGAGCACTGTACTCTTCTCTCCTAGGACTAGGACTAGGACTAGTCCCTGCTGGCTCTGGCCCTGGGGGTACATCTCTGGAGGGCTCTTTGAAACTCCATCCCAGAGCCCCGAGGGGCACCTGTCCTGTGCCAGGCCCCAGGTCAGACGCTGGAAGCCCCAGGATGAGCAGCTGCTCCCATTGAGCCACCGGCAAGGACTGCCCATTGCACCTCAACTGGTTCCAGAGAATTGGTCAGTCAAGGTGAGGTGGCAAGAGCTGGGGTCCTGGGCCAGTGGGGGTGGTGACTGGGAGGGAGCTGCCATTCTCCTCCAGTGCCCAGAGCTCGTGGGGATGACCTCTTGGTGGATACCCAACTCCGGGAGGACTCCACAGTTCACAGAGCCATTTCCCTGTCATGGCCTTTTTGCCCATTTCACGGCAAAGAAATGGAAGCTCCAAGAACGAAAGATTCATGGAGGTCACATAGCTGGACATGGGGGACTTGGGCCCATCCTGGGGACCTTACAGCTGGGTCCCTCCATTGCACTGCCCTCTCACTTGCAGAAAGAAGAGGCTCCGTCAGTTAAAAGGAAGGAGCCAGTGAGAGGAGGCGTGAGTGTCTCCAAGAGCCAATAGTATCCCCCAGCTTGGACACTCACTGGCTGGGAACCTGGGCTGGTCAAGTGACCTTTCTGTGTCTGTAAAATGAAGTAATAATACAAACTCCCTAAGAGGGTTGTGAGGGTAAATGAGCTAGCAGGCCTGAGGCATTTATACCAGCTCAGAAATGCCCAGAGACGTTGGCTACGCACTGCGTACACCAGCACGAAGTCACAAATATCTCCTACCACAGCGGGGTGTTTAGCAGCCAGGCGTTACTAACAGAACCTGGCCAGGATGCTTCCAAAGACGTTAGAGTCACAGGAGAGCGGGCTGGCATCTTAAATGTTAAGTAAGAAAAGCTGAACACAGCAGCATAAATTCAGAATGATGTCAAGCTTGTAAAAACAAAATAAGCAAATATAAAATTTGTATAACAAGATGAAAGGAAATGCATCAAAATATGACCAGTGATTATCTCTGAGCAATAGGAATATGTGTGTTGTTTTTCTCCTTTTGTCTACCTGCTAGCAATTTCTAAATGTTCTCTAATGAACATGTATAAACCTTCTTTAATGGAGAATTAATGGAGAATTCAATAAATTACTTTTCAAGAACAGAGATTTATCTGGGAGCTGAAACACTGCCTGATCTGTTCTTGGCACGTTGGCATAGTTTGGGAATCAGTTTTCTAGCAACGAGTTGGATGCTGTGGGATGGTAGAATGATAGGGAGCATTCGGTCCATCCATACTCATGAGGCCTCGGTGTTGGGCCTGCTTTGGAGTGTGCACAGGACATGGTTATGTGGGCAGGGCCCAGAGATAGGCACAGCTCCACGTGCTTTGGATACCACACCGGCTGGGGATACAAAGGAAACATTCTGAGAACGTTGCTGTCTTCATGATTTTGCCATATCCAAATGTTGTCTGCACTTCCACTCCCTTCCTAGTTTTTAAAAAATTGGTTCACCTAAAAATACTCAGAAAACTATAAAACATTATTGAAAGGAATCCAAGAAGGCTAAGCTAAATGGAGGGACATGTATTCATGGACAGGACTCAATATGTTACAGAATCCCACTCTCTGCGAACTGACTTATAGATTCAGTACATACGACCCAAATCACAATCTTCACAGGTGTGTGCCCGTGTGTGTGTGTGTGTGTGTGTGTGTGTGTGTGCTGGGGGGGTTGAGTATAAGTTGGAAAACAGATTGTAAAATCCATGTGCAAACACAAAAGGTGAAGGATAGCCTTTTTTTTTTTTTTAAAAGAAGAGCAAAGTGGGAGGATTTGCCTTACTGGAAACCAATACCTATTAAAGCTGTGTGAGCAAGACAGTGTGGTATTTTTGCAAGGATAGATGAATAGACCAAGGTACTAGAGATGCCAGACATATATGGACACACATTTTATGACAAATGTGACATTGTCAAGCAGTGGGGGAGGGGTGATCTTTTCAGTGACTAATGCTGAGTCAATTGGAAATTTCTGTAGAGCAGAAATAAAACTTGATTCCTACCTCACACCATTCACAGCATCAGTTTGAGGGGGATTGTAGATCTAAATGTTAAAGGCAATATATTAAACTTCTGGAAGGTAACATAAGAGAATGTCTTCATGACCTCAGAGTGGTAGGAAGATTCTTAAGCAAGACACACAAAGTGCTGACCATAAAAAGAGATTGATAAAATAACTACATTAAAAGTCTTTCAAAAGACACTAAGGACGATAAAGAAGGTACAGAGTGCGGAAAGCTGTATGATATGCATATACCAACAAAGCACTTACTTGTTTCCAGAATAAACACAACTACAAATTGATAGGAAAACGACTAACAACTCAATATAAAAATGGGGACGAACAGGCACTTCCCAATAAGAATGTTCCAATGACCGGGGCACCTGGATGGTTTGGCAGATTAAACGTCTGCCTTTAGCTCAGGTCATGATCCCAGGATCCTGGGATCAAGTCCTGCATCAGGCTCCCTGCTCAGCAGGGGGGACTGCTTCTCCCTCTCCCTCTGCTGCTCCCCCTGCTCATGCTCTCTTTCTCTCTGTTAAAAAAATAAAAAAAAAAGAATGTTCCAGTGACCAATACATTTATAAAATGGTACTGAATCTCATCAATCATCAAAGGAAATGAAAAATTAAAATCACAATGAAACAACATGGCACACCAGCCAGGTTAGCTAACGTTAAAAATTTGGACAATAGCAAGGATGTGGAGCAGGCAGTGCCGATGAGAATACCAGTGGGCGTGCTACAGCCACTTTGAAAAAGTATCTGGCAGTATCTTTTATAGGTCACCATGTATCTCTTCCCATGATCCAGCCAAACCTCTCCTAGATAAACCCCCAAAGAAATGCATATTTGCATGAACCTAGAGACTGTGATGGCTCAGAGCGGTTTTCTTCGACATATCCCCAGACTAAGAATAGCTCCCACATCCACCGACAGTAGGATGGGTCAGGAAACCAGGATAGACTCCTATAGTAGAGCGCCACACGCTAACAAGAATGGACAGAGCAGAGCCATGCACCCCGGCCTGGGTGACTCACCGACATTGTGCTCTGTGACAGTACCTACTAGATGACTCCCTTCCTATGTCATTCCAACACAGTGATGAAACTGTGGAGAAAAGCAAGGGATGACCCATCCTACAGTTCAGTAGAGTGGTCCCCTTTGGATAGGCAGGAGGGGATACTGATTAGAATGGGCCTAGGGCTTCTGAGGGGCTAGAAATGTTCTATATCCTGAGCAGGTGTTTGCTTTTCGATAAATTATTGAACTGCATATTTTGGTTTTGATCTGAACTTTAGCCACACAAAATGTGTTCTCTCCCCATGTCGTATTTCACAATAAAAATGTTGGAGGGGGGGAATAAAAGCCTTGCAGAGCACCAAAGGGAAGGCAATTTGAAAGAGTCTAGCTCCTGAGGGAGCACCCCTGGGGCAAGGAAACAAGGTAGCATTGGTCAGACAGAGAAGTCACCAAAGCCTTTCCCCATCCAAGAGTCGCCTGCCTTGTCCATCTTAGAATAGAAATAGCGCGAAAAAGAGAGGGCTCATGTGTCCGTTAGCACATTTCCTAATTGCAAAATAAACTCAGATCATCTTCTGACTGAAAGTCAGGCTGACTTGGCTTCATGGTTTGGCTGAGAGGGTTGGCTTTGCCATTGGGTTTGCAGGATGGAGTTTTCTGGAAGATGAAGAAGCTGACTGTACTAGAGCTCTTCGGTTTTGATGAGATTTTATTTGCAGCTCTTGTTGAGGGAGCAGCGTGCTGGAAATTACATCCTTTGCAACTGTTTACATTTGCAATGAAAACATTTAGATGCCAATTAAAAATGTCTGTGTGATGTATGTAGCTTTCAAAATTCTGGTGAAGAGCCACGTGAACCCCAAATTTGAAGACTCCTGTTTTTGTAGGTATTCTGTCTGAGTGGCCTGTCGGGTGGAGAGGGACAGGAAGGGCCCTCTGGGGGAGGAAGAGCTCAGGCAAAGTCTGGAAAACAATCCATACTGGGAAGGTGATGGGGGAAAAAGGAGAGTGGGTATCTGGTCTGCCTGGGACCCCTGAAGAGTTTCCCCCAGAGGCCTGGAAAGGGGAGCAGGAGCAGAAAAAGGCCCAGGGACTGGGGAGGCAGAGCCCAGTGGGGCTGGCAGGAAGAATAGGCGGAGGGCTGGGAGCCTTCTGAGGAACAGGTGGTAGAGCAGGTGTAAAAGAAGAAAGCAAAGAAAGGGGGCACCCCCGGCCCCCCATTGTGTGTGGTCACAGCTCCTGAAAAGACCCAACAAAGCAGGCCCCCTACTCTGGCAGCTGCCTTGAAAAGACCTCGTGCCCACCCATCTGCCACCAGCTCCCACCCCCCACCACTGCCAGGTCTCCTGGCAACATTGGCCCTGTCCTCACCAGATGGGGGTGGAGAGGGAGGTAGAAGGCCACCCTGCCACCTAGCCCTCTGCCTGGGGACAGAGACTGCTGGAGGCCATCCTGTCCCCTACGTCTCTCTTCGGAATCTTGTCAGTGCAAAAGATTGCAGCTATGATAACGATAAAATTTTCAAACAGTGCCAAAGCGGCCGAAATCAGAAGGAAATTGCTCTCTCTCTAAGTGTCCACTGTAGGCTGCTGGGTGTGGATTCTGGTCATCTTGTTACCTCTTGTCAAATACTCCCCAAGAGGAAAGAGCTGGGACTTCTGAGCCAGCCAGCTTGGGTGTGCATCCTAGATCCGTCACTGCTGCGTGACCTCAGACAAGTTCTTTACTTCTCTGAGCCTTATTTCTTCGTCTGCTAAATAGGGCTAGGAAGGGTACCAATCTCAGAATATTGATGCCAGGGCTTGAGTGGCATCCACAGAGTGAATTTCCTTCCCCGATCCCTCCTCCACCGAAAGTGAAGGTCATGGATAGGTCCCCAGCTCAGGGAGGAGAGTAGGACACTCTTAGCATGGTCCCCCCACCCCACACACCTCACCACCCCCAGCACCCAGAGGGAGCTGCAGGCCCTGCCCTAAGGAAGGTCCAGTCTGGTGGGCGAGACAGACAGGAAACCAGATGTCTCGTATAATGTGAGGGTGATGCGTGGAATGAGGGAAAACAAACGAGCAGGGTGTGTGGGTGAGGGCAGCCTCTCCAGCCAGGCAGGCAGGGAGGGCTTTTCTGAAGGAGGATCTGTGAAGGGGCCAGAAGGTAGCCTGGTGGCCGGCTGGGGCAGGGTGCTCTAGGCGAAGGGACGGCACCGCCTGAGCTGGGAGGCAGCTCAGTGTCCTGCCGATGACAAAGGTCTTACCCAAGGAAAGGACAGCTCAGAGGAACAAAACCAAGACACTCATTCAAAGCTACTAGTTAGTGAGTGGCGGAGCTGAGAGATTTCAATCCCTGTCTTTCTGACCCCAAAGTTCTTCACCCTGAGGTCTCCAGAGCTGAACGTGCTGGCTGCCTGGTACTCCCCACGGTACACGGTAACAAAGGTGAGTGCTCCTCTCCTCCCTGGAAGACTGGGGATGGGGTGGGGAAGTTAGAGCAGCAGGACCCTCTGCTCAGCCTGCCCTGGCAGGGCCCAGGGAGCCTCCCCTGCCTCCAGACTCCAGGCTGTCCAGCCTCTAGCTGCCCCTGAGTGGCACCCCAGGGGAGGGGCTCCAGGACCAGGCATCCTTCTCACGTATCCCAGACACCTGGGACTGTTCTGCCACAGAGTGAGGTTCCCGCCCAGCCCAGCGGAAGTCCTTGCCCCCTCCTAGGACTCAGACAGCGGGGAGGGGGTGAAGCCCCTCGCTGGCCTGGGCCTCCTGCCAGCACCGACCACTCTCTGGCCTCAGGCGTTGCAGTCGAGGACTTGAGCAAGGGCCTGAAATGGTCCAAGGGCAGTTGCAGAGTACTGATGAGTGAAGGAATGCATGCGTGCATGAATGAATGAATGAATGAATGAATGAATGAATGAAAAGCGGGAATAGGTGACTGAATGAAAGGGATGCCCCAGCAGACAGATGGCATGGAGAGTGTGGGCTGCCAGGGTCTGGGAGGAAGTCGGAGGGGGATGCTGTGAAGGGCCAGATGCAGGTGGGCCTCCTTTACCCCTGCCTCTCAGGCTGATGCGCTGTCTGTGAAACTGACCTGTTACGGGCTCTGCGTGCGGTCTGTGAACACCTTTCCCTCCCTTTGGTTCAGTTCTGACCTCTGGCCAAAGTTGGTCAGGCTCAGAGAGCTGCTGCTCCCACCTGAACCCCTGCACACACAAGAGGGGAGCCCCCCAGATGAACGATACACGATACAGAGCTTGGCCCCACAGACCTGCTTCACGATACAGAGCTTGGCCCCATAGACCTGCTTCACCAGTACCCCCTCCCCCAGTGGACATCACTGTCCCTGTCTTTCAGGGGCAGGGAGAAGCAGCCACCTGGACCTGTCTCCCAGCACAAGGTTACACAGCGGCCCAGAACCAGAGTCAAGTCCAGAATTTGGACTCCAGAGACACTAGGCATGCACTTGTCCCCTGGGGCAGGGCCTCTGTGGCAGGAGCGCCTTTCCCAGGCAAAGCCCATCCATGGCCAGATCTCTGGGAGTCTGTGCTGATCCTCAGCCTGAGTGGGGTGGGAAAGGCAGTGGGCGGGGGGCAATATTTCAGGGCCTATCACATGAAAACAGGCCGAGGATCCCCCTATTTTTAGCAACCAAGCTGCATGTACCTGTTTCCCCCCAACTGGGAACAAAATCTCAGATAAACATCCGTTCACACCAGCCAAATAATTCCTTAAATAAAATAGCTACATTTTGGTATCCCCTGAGCTCAAAATATATGCTCCTTGGATTTTTAATATCGCATGTGGTCTGCATAATTTTAACCCAAGTGCATCAGCTGTTGACTGCCTTAGTACATGAGTCACTGTTTGGGGGTGGTCAGGATAACGAGAACAGATTGGCAGGCTCAGTTGGTGTGGGGGGTCCTGGTGCTCAATCCTGGTGGTCCATGTGAGGGATCTGGGTTCTCCTTAGTAATCATAGTGAGGTCTACCAGCTTTACTGAGCTGGGCTTCTTATATCCATTCTGCTCACAGTAGCCAGAGTCCTCATTCTGTGACAGACCCTCGCTGAACCCCTCCAGTGATGTCCCCTTGGACACTGGGAGGTCCAAACCCACTGCCCAATGCCCATAAGACCTACCTTGATGTGGCTCTCATGGACCTTTCCCACGTACCTTCCCACTAGTCACCTGCACTTACTATGGTTCCTGCCACACTAGCCTTCTTCTATTTTTTAGGCGCACTGAACTTCATCTAGCCTCAGGGCCTTTGCACCTCCTGCTCACCCCACCTGGAATGTTTCTTCCTCTAGGTCTCCTAGGTGGCTCCATCCATCACTCAGGTCTCAGCTCAAGTGTCATTTCCTTGAAGAGACCCCCCTCGATTCTGCCCACCCCCATTGATGGACTTAACTTTCCTGTTCCTTGTCCTTCAGGGAGGGGTTATCTTAGCATTTTGTTTTATTTTCTTCAAAGACTTTCTGAAAATATCATGATAGGGTTACTCATTTATTGTCTTCCTTCCCACTGGAAGGCCTACAAAACAACAGCAAGAATCTCGTGGGCCTTGTTCCCTGTTGAATCTTCAGAGTCTATGTGCACATAGTAGCTGTTCAATAAATGGCTAGTAAATGAATGATTTCTCACAACAACCCCCAGCAATGCTACTGCTATTTCTCCCATTTTCCAGGTGATAAAAATGAGATCCAGAGCAGTTAAGTGACTTGCCCAGGGTCTGAAAAGGGGTTCATCTGTTCTCTGTGGGTTGTGCCTGAGTCCTGTTCCCTCCGCTCTGTCAGCAGCAACATAGAATACCCTGAGGGGGATTCTTTCCTCCAGGTCACTCTCAGACCTCAATGGGTACCAGTATCACAAAGGGCAGTGTGTTTCAAATGCAGATCCTGGGGCTCCTGGCTGGCTCAACCATTAAGCGTTAAGTGTCTGCCTTCTGCTCAGGACATGGTCCCATGCCCTGAGATCTGAGTCCCGAGTTGGGGCTCCCTGCTCAGCAAGAAACCTGCCTCTCCCTCTCCCACTCGCCCTGCTTGTGTTCCTATTCTCCTTGTATCTCTCTCTGTCAAACAAATAAATAATCTTTAAAAAAAAAATGAAATGCAGAGTCCTGTGAATGCCTGATTTGATAGGTCTGGGTGAGACCCCGGAATCTGGGAATCTGCACTGCCACAACCCCACCCCGGGATTGCACTTTGGGAGACTTTGCAAACCACTGCTCTCACTTTTAGTCTGAGGTCAGCTTGACCAGCAAGGTGGTCTCAAGGGAGTCTCTGTCCTGTGAAATGCGTAATCCATGCCCTTCTGCTTGTAAGGCAGGAATGCAATTCCATCATAAACACCTAGTATTTTATTATGATTTATTTATTTTATTTTATTATACAGTTTTATTATTTAGTATCACCCCAAAAGTTTATTACTGTGTTGTGCAGTCCCATCCAGGCTGACCCACCTGTTTATTCCCACTTGCGTCCAAACTTAACCCTCCTATTCCTTCATCTCTTAGAGTTCTGCGTGTTGCTGGCTGAGATGCCCCTGATGCCCCAGCCATCTCTTGGGTGCCTGTGCAGAGCTGGGTGGTGCAGGTGTAGGTGTAGGTCTAGGAGTCCGCTGCACGTTCACGACGGCTTTCAGGAGATAACACTTTCATGCTAGGGAGTGGCTCTGGCCAAAGTTCCAGGCACTGCAGTGAGCCGCTGGTGGTAGGTGCAGGGGCTGACGTGTCTGTCCCTGCCACTTAGGAGGCGGTCTGCCAATCGTGTATAGAAAAACTGAGGGGCCTGGACCTTACTCCCCAGCTCTCCTAATTAGAGCTCCGCTAGACGTTCTTAACAGCTTCTCAAAGATCACTTCCCCAACATTCAAGTCTGGAGTGGGGAGTGGGAGCCTGGCTGATGAGAGCCCTGGGCCTAGAGGTTAAGCCATTAGTCTGAGGATAATGGGGAGCCATGGAGGGCTTTTGAACACATGGCAAATGGGTTGGAGGACGGAGAGGACAGAAACATGTACCTCCATGGGGAGGCTGTTGCAATATTTGAACTATCCAGCCAATATTTGTGGAGTGTCTCCTGGTGAATAAGGGAGGTCCCTGCACTCACGGAGCCCACAGCCCAGCCACTTACAGATGGATGGACATGCAGTTCCTTCTTGTCCTTCCAGGAAATACTGGGTTATTTTTACAACTCATGGCAAGTCTGAAAGAATCTGCCCATTGGAACGCCCTCTACTATTGTTCCCCTTCTTAGAAGCCAATGACCTTGGGCAATTTGATTCTCTGTTTTGAACCTCAATTCCTACCTCTATAAAATGGATATCAACATAAAATCTGCCTCACAGTCTTATTGGAAGATTCCAGGAAGAAGGAACTATGTGGCCATGCCTGGAATGTAAGTGTCCTATATGGATTAGAGGTAAGCCCTATGTCAGAGGGCACACTGGTAGGAAGAATGAGAAGGCAGACAATTCTACCAAGTCTGTCAATGAGTAGAAGGTACAGACAGAGCAGAGGGGCATTTGAGAAGGAGGTTGATTTTCCTCTAGACTGTACTATGTGGTTGTTGTCCCAGTGTCTTCTGCTTTCTCAATCAGCCTGATTGAGGCTGTACTTTCAAATATAGAGGTAGCCCTATACACACTAAAGCTCTCACGCACAATAACCTTTTCTTTCCATAGAACCTAGAGTCTCTTCCACACAAATCTGATCATATCTTATTTAAAACACTGAAGTGGTTTCCAGTTCTCTTGGGATCAACCCCTGCTTCCTCTCTGTGGTCCACTGAGCTTTGCATGGCCTGACCTCAGCTATTTTCTCACTCTTTTTGGTTCCACCCATGGGACCTGCTCCCTCTAGGCACCTGCTCCTTGTCCATTCTGTTTTCTTTACCTGGAATGGTTTCTACCACTGACCTTCCCCTAAGTGCATCCTTTAGACCTCAGGGAAGCCTGGCCTTTACCCCTCCTCCCTCTCACTTTCCTCTGAGTTCATGGATCCCCCACTTTGACTTCATGGCACCTCTCATGGGTACGACTATGCATTTACTCATGAGATGATTTAGTTATTGACCTTTCTCCTAGTCTGGGGCTCACAGAGGCAGCAGCTGTAGCCATCTGCTTGCTGCTGCATTCCTGCCTCCTGGAACAGGGTCAGCACATAGTAGGTGCTCAATCAATGGTGGCTGGACAGAGGGAAGGATGGGCAAAGCACAGAAGTCATTAGGAAAGAAGGACCTACTATGTGTACAGAACTGAGTCAAGCCGGGGTGGGGGCAGTGTCTGGAGGGTTGTGGTGAGGGTGGGCTTCCTATAGCCTCTGAGAAGGGGACTCTGCCCTGTGTCTGAATCAGAGAAGTTTGGACTCACTTGCTTGGCCCACACGCAACGTGTCTGTGTGACCTGGGCAAGTCCCTTGGCCTCTCTGGGCCTCAGAGCACTCATCTGGGAAATAATCATAGGTGTCCTCTGCATTGTTGGAGGTCACATTGTTGGAGGTTGGTGAGCAATTAGGGCAGAACATCAGGCCCTGCGCCTGGCACACAGTATGTGCTTAATAAATGTTCATTCCCTTCACATCGCAAATAAACATGCAGTATAGTCCATCTGGAGAACGTGTTTCTCACAGGGTTTGGATCTCTCTTCACGTTGGCTGACACGTTTCAAAAAGCACATTAACACCATATTTTGAAAAGCTGTGTACGTGAGAGTAGAAAAGGAAGGGAAGGGAAGACATTTCTTTGTGAATTTGATTTCATGGGAAATGAAAATCCTAGTTAGAAAATCCTTGTTCAGGGCCCAGTGGCCTTAACTGTGAAGAAGGCATGACGGGAGTGGCCCGTGGACCAGGGCCAGCTCCTGGAGCTCAGGGCTACCAGGCCACAGCCAGCGGGCCCCCCTGTGCCTCCAGCTCCACCGTCGGCATCCCCCCTTTGCATGAGCTGTGCTCAGTCTCTGTGGAAAGACAGCTCTGTGGTCATAATGGGAGCCTGTGGAGGATGAGGGCGGCGGGTGGGGGCTTACGTGTGTGTGGGGGGGTGTTATATGTATGAACTGTAAACCTCCTCTACCTGAAAGAAGCTGATAGAAAAGCAGGGGAGGGACCCACACACAGAGGAAACAATGAGGGATTGTTTTTCCACAGCTTGGGTGAGACCGTGAGTCAGCGGGCGGATCAGCGGGGAGGAAGGTTCCAGCTGGAGAAACTCAAAGCAGCCCTCGGTTCTCCGAGGGAGACTCATGGGGGCTGGCCTCAAAGCTCTGCATCCCTCTGTGTTCCTCCTACTCGCCCAGCATGATTCAGTCCCACAGGAAGCACTGACCCCTCCCGCTACACCATTCATGTCACAGAAAGAGAGAGCCTACTTCAGGCCATGCGATGTGACATGATAAACACTTGGCTACTCGGTGTCTCTTTTAATCCTCACAGCAGCCCTGCGAGGTAGGGAATATTCTACCTCTTTCACAGATGAGGACACTGAGGCTCAGAGAGGTTAAGTTACTGGCCCAAGGAAGCACAGAAGTCGGCAGGGGGCCAGGAGGAGAGCAGCTCTGGAGGAGCTCTACAAACTTCTTTCAGACAATTTGACAAGATGCAGCAAGAGGCGGCAAAATGTGCCTACTTTTGACCCAGTTGCTCAACTTTATCATCAAGAGCCTTAATAACTCAGCTCTGGGCATGTCCCAGGCAGGCTTCACCATCCCGGTGACACATTAGAAGCCGTATTTCACCCAGTGGGAATTTGGTTTTGCTTTTGCTTTGTTTTTTGGGGGGGAGAATTCACTAAATAAACTCTGGCAAGAGAATACTACGCGACCATTACAAATGACGGTTGGACGCTGTTTACCGGTGTTGATAATGTCCCCAAGGGGCAGAGCCAAGATTTGAACAGTCCGTGAGGTGCCCGAACTCCAGGACCAGCTCAGCCACTCATCAGCTTGGAGACTATGGGCCGCTGGTGACCTCTCCGTTGGCTCTGTGTTTGCATTTTAACGTGGGGACAAATCGAGAATTCTAGAGCTTGTGTAGGCGTTGTAAGAGGCAGATAAGTTACCAAGTGTCCACACGCAGGGTAGCTCGTGGCACAGAACAAACACCCTGTGAGCACAGCTATTATTAGATATGTGGGCTGGGGAATTTGGAGTCATTCTTTCTTCAAATATTTCTCTGTCCTTCAGAATTACACATACATTAAGCGGCTTGAACACCTTCAAGCTCCACAGCTTGAACACCTCCACAGCTCCCTGAGGCCCCATGTTTCTCTGTAATTCTCTCCTCTTGGTGTTTCCTTTTGGGCTGTTTCTACTGTTCTAGCTCCTTGTTTACTAATCTTCTGCCGTGAACCCCACCCAGTGTGGCTTCTCCTACAAGCAGTTGTCTTCTCTAGACGCTTGTTTTACAGCGTCCAAGTCTCTATGGAACTTTTTAAAACACATGGAAGACGGTGAAAATAACGGGTTTCACGTCCTTGTCTGCTAATTCTAACATCTGTGTCACTTGGGGGTCAGCTTTCAAGCCTTGCTTTTCCTCCTTGTTATGGGTCCTATCTTCTTGCTTCTTGGTGTGCCTGGAAATTTTTGATCGGATGCCAGAGATTGTGACTTTCACCTTGCTAGGGACTGGGCATTTTCTCTTCCTGTGTTCTCGTTCTCGGGTGAAATTAAGTTACTTAGAAATAGTTTAGTCCTCTCAAGTCTCACTTTTGAGGACCAGAGCAATGCTTAGGAATTCATTCATCAGGGGCTAATTATTCTCCACTACAGCGGTAGCAGGACCCTTCTGTGGGGCCCACCTGATGCTCTGTGCGCCCCACACTTTCTCCAGTCTGGCCAGTAGGAAGAGACACTTCTCCTGGCTCTGCATGAGTGTCAGTCACTGTTGTGTCTAATCCTTCTGGGCAGTTCTTCCCCTGGCTCAGATGTTTTGCTCACATGTGTGTACCGGTGTATACGTGGCTGAGTACTTGGGGGGTCCTCTAACTTTCCTGGGGTCTCTCTCTCAGTCTCTCTCTGTGCAGCCCTTTCCAGGCCCATACTCTGGCAGGGAGCTCTAGCCCCATTGGTCTCCCAGGACACTCTATCCAGCTCTTGAGCTCAGGCCATCGGGCTTTGCCTGTGTCCCTGGCTCCCTGAACTCGGTGCTATGGCTGGGGAACTCCCTCCAGGCAAAAATCTTGGCTAAATTCCTTTCCTCACACTTGGAGATCCCAGTTCTTCTGTTGCTTCATGGCCAGTGTCTTTAAAAACTGCTGTTTTGGGGGCGCCTGGGTGGCTCAGTGGGTTAAAGCCTCTGCCTTCAGCTCGGGTCATGATCTCAGGGTCCTGGGATCGAGCCCCGCATCGGGCTCTCTGCTCTGCAGGGAGCCTGCTTCCTCCCCTCTCTCTGCCTGCCTCTATGCCTACTTGTGATATCTCTCTCTCTCTCTCTCTGTCAAATAAATAAAATCTTAAAAGAAAAAAAAAAAACTGCTGTTTTGTATGTGGTGTCCGGTTTTGGGTTGTTTGAGGCAGGAGGGTAAATCCAGATCCCATTACTTCATTGTGGCCTGAAGCAGAAGTGCTTGCATTAGCTGTGATTAATAACTATCATTAATCCTCATGCTCTAGTCCTTTTTCCGGGCCCAAGTTCTTACGAAGGGCGAGACACAGAGAGCACAAAAGTGACTTGCCCAGGGTTGCACGGATAGTAGGTGGTAGAGCCAGGATTAGTATCAGGCTTGGCTGATACAGAGCCCCCTCTCTATTCAGACTACCGCCTCCGGGCAAGGAGCCGGCCAGAACTAGCCGTGATTGAGAAGAGCCAGCGAGAGGGCGGGTTTACGCTTCCCACCCTGAGACTCATGTTCACCAGTGTGGGGGAAGGACGGGACTGAAGGCCAAGCTGAGGCAGGACAAGGGGTTTGCAGATTCTAGAGTCCCAGTTAGCTGTCCTGCCCATGTACTCCCTCACCTGGATCCTGGTGGTGAGGAGTATTAGGAGCAGGCCTCCCAGACCTCAGCAATTGGAGTGGCGCTGCCCCGTGCAGGTAACAGTCAGAGGCTAGGGCAATGGGAGGGGCTGTGTGCCAGTTGCCCTTGTCCCCACCTCTGGGCTCTACACAGCTGGTGGGTGGGTCGAGGGAGAAGGGTCCTGGACCACCTCATTCATTTGACCCACGGAGGCATCAGTGAACCTTTCTAAAAGACCCATCCTGGTACCTGTACCATGGTCTTGGTGAGACCAAAGCTACCCTTCTTCCCCTGGGATGCTACCATATTTGCTACTGAAGAGAGAACAGAGAAGAGGAAGAAGGGTGAATTTCCAAAGACTGGGGTTTATCACTTGGCCATGACTCCCTGCAGGAGTCCCTCAAGCGTGGAAGGGAGTTATGATCCTGGGCATGAGGGAATCTGCTTCTGTAGACACACCTGGGCAAATGACCTCATCTCCCTAGACATCAGTTTCCTCAAATAAATGGGAATAATTCCAGGGATGATTTAAGGATTAGATATAATAATTTATGTCAGGTATCTAACCCATGTCTGCCCTGAAAGAGGTGCCCAGGAACTATCCATTGAAGGAACACAGGAATGAATGAATGTATTTGGTCACAAAGCTGGGTCCTGCGTGTTCACCTCCCAGGCCTGCCAGTCTCAATTCTTCCCCAAGAGAGGCCTACGCGTCCCTAAAACTGCTTCTCCCACCCAGTATCTCCCCTTTCACCAAGACCCCACCCCCATCCACAGGAGGCTGGTCTATAAGTCCCCTGACTTCAAGTCTGTCCCGAAAAACCTGCGCAGTCAAGAGGCACTAGCCTGTGTTTGAACTCAGCAGTCCTACCCCCTTCCCCTGGGGACTCTGGGAGCCGGAAAGCCGATTTTTATATCATCACCATAAAATGTTGTTGTTTTCCAATGGGCGCTACTGACCAATTGGAACGAGGATCCTAATTCTTGCAACACCTCCTGTCCCTCTCCAAAAAGGACTTAGCACGTGAATCAGGTTGCTACTTTTCTGAAATATTATATGCAGAAAACTCAGAAAAGCATGAAGAAAAAAACCCAAAAGATAAATAAATAAGTAAATAAATAAGACTTTTTAAAGTCCTCCTTTGTCTCAGAGGGTCCCTCCTAACATTTCAGTGTATATACGTCCAGTCTTTTTTCCCTGTGCTGGAGATAGAATGGGGCAGAGTTACATTTTAATGAAGGTATTTTTAAAAAGGTTTAAGGGAGGGGCACCTGGGTGGCTCAGTGGGTTGAAGCCTCTGCCTTCCGCTCGGGTCGTGGTCCCAGGGTCCTGGGATTGAGCCCCGAGTCGGGCTCTCTGGTCGGCGGGGAGTCTGCCTTCCCCTCTCTCTGTGCCTGCCTCTCTGCCTACTTGTGATTTCTGTCAAATAAATAAATAAAATCTTTAAAAAAATAAAAAAAAGTTTAAGGGACGCGTGCTCATAATCCAATCTCTGCAGTAAAGTTTATCTTCCATCCGTGCCCTGTCCCCCACTCCAATCCCATTTGCCCTCCCTAGATAGAGGTGACAGATGCTACATCTTTTTGTACAGACATCCAGACAGTCTGCCTCTACAGGTGTGCGTGCACGTGCTTATGTGAGTGCACGTGTGCATGTCTGAGGTCAGCAGGTACTTAGTGTTCTGCAGAATCCTTCGCTCAGCACTCTCAAGGATGAGTTCCCACATCAGTCCATGCACTCTCCTCCCCACACAATGTTCTGTTGCACGGACCACCTTCATTTATCCAAACAATTTCCAATTGTTGCACATTTCAGCTGTTACCAATTATAGATGATCTTGACCATGCAGTGTTGTTAAACAGATAAATGTTCAGTTCTAGGAGAGGGTAGAAAGTCCTAATTTGCAGCGTTTGCCATTCCTGTGGTGTAAGTATTCCCACCACGGCTGATTTTAAACTGCTGAAACGTAATGTCACTGAGTGAGCACAGTCCCCGAAAGCCCGTTCAAGCAAACTCTGGCACATGAAAATCCCACAAATGACCCGTGGTACTGTGGGGCATGTCCCTAATTCTGTCCAGAGTGACAGGGCTGCCAAAGCATATGCACAATCCCAAGGCTTTGAATGAGAACACCAGATTGCCCTCCAGAAAGATATCATCAATTAATACTCCCTCAGGCTCGATGACTTCTGTTTATCTCACCCCACCCCTCCAACAATGGCTTTTGTCAGTCCTTTTTTTTTTTAATTTTTTAAAGATTATTTATTTATTTATTTGACAGACAGAGACCACAAGTAGGCAGAGAGGCAGGCAGAGAGAGAGAGAGAGGGGGAAGCAGGCTCTCTGCTGAGCAGAGAGCCCTATGTGGGGCTTGATCCCAGGACCCTGGGATCATGACCTGAGCCGAAGGCAGAGGCTTTAACCCACTGAGCCACCCAGGTGCCCCTGTGTCAGTCCTTTTAATCTCGCTCAACTGCTAGATAGAGTACTGGTAGCTCATTGCTATTTTCATTTGCATTGTTTTTGGTGAATAGCTTAAAAAAATTTTTTTATAGTGCAATGAAATTTTATTTGGGCAAGCAAGAACATTTCCTGAAGCTTCTATGGATTAAAGGTGTCCCAGAAGCCGTCTGGAAATCATGGCTTTGGTACCTTGCTTTGCTCATCAGTGACCTCAAATAGGAGATCCACTCACTCACTGAATGGCATCAGAGCTTTTCTTAGAAGGCACTGAGCTGTGTTGCTCAGCGCCATCTTGTCCCAATCACCCACCCTCTATGGCACCACCTTCCCTACCTTTGCTTCAGGCAAACACGGCTGGCAATGGCAAACGCTGCAAATTAGCCTGCTGCGGGAACCGATGCCAAATAAGACCCATGCCTAGAAAAAGAGTTGAGTCAGGCAGTAGGGAAAACCCGAGGTGCTCTACAGATAAAGGGTAAAGGACATGTCCTATAGGTAGGTGGCTATGTGGCCTGGGACAGTTACTTCATCTTCTGAGCCTCAGTTCCTTTACCTGCAAAGTAGGGGGTAGGTGGGGGCCATAATAGTTTGGCCCATGCAAGATTGCAGTGAGATTAAATGAGCAAATGCATCTTGAGGGTTTAGCACAGGGCCTGGCACTTAGTAGGCACACAACAAATGACAATCATTACCATCATCATCATCATCGTCATCACGTTGTCAAAGTGCTTTGCAAACCATGGACTTCTATAAGAATGTGAAGTGGCAATGTTACGATCCTTCCTGTTTCCTCTGGCTATTCTGCTCTGGACCAAGATGGTCCCCATACACCTCACTTGTTCAATTCAAAAGCCGGTCTTCCCTGAAGTGGGCAGGACCCCTTTGGGTTCTTTGAATTCAATGGCTTCATTTGACCCAACACGTCTTTTCTCAGAGTGGAGTGAAAGGCCTCTTCTAGGAGCTTCCTCCAACGGGTAGGTCCTTTCTGACTTTGCTTGGCTGGGAACAGAAGTGTCCTAATGGGACTCTTGCCTCCTATATCTATGCCCCATCTCCAGCCAATTGTCCTGCCTGAGACAGCCTCATGAGTTTTTTAGGACACAACTTTCACCAGTCCATCTGTCCATCCATCCATCCATCCATTCACCCATCCATCCATTCCATTCATTCAACAAATTGCTTAGGTCTTTTCTCAGCTATGATGAATAATCACAGAAATCATGGACTTGCCAGGGACTCTAATTCCAAGCAAATAAAAAAAAGAAAGAAAGGAAGAAATCCTTACCCTGACCTTCATGCTCTGACCTCTGCCCATCTTTCTAATCTCGTGTTACCATTCTCTCCTTACTGCGTCCAGCAAGGCAGTTAATTGCAATTCCTTGCATACTCTAAGCTATTTCCCCACTCCGGGACTTCTTCCATGCTGTTCCCTCAACATGGAGGGCTTTTGTCTCTCCTCTTTGTCTAACCTGTTCCTTTACATCATGAAATTTCCAGATTAAATGGTATTTCCTCCAAGGAGACTTACATTGCCCCACCCCAACTGAAATTATGCCCTCTTCATTATGCTTCTTTCATAGGCTTATCATAACATGTAAAGATAGGTTTTCTTTGTGTTTTTACTCATTTTAACATTTGTCTTTTCTGTAAGATTGTAAGTTTCATGAGGGTGGGGACCTTCCCCTCCCCTCTTTGTTCATGGTGGTGGGACCAGAGCTTAGAACCATGCCTGGTAGAAAACATCCTCAAGATAAATTTGTGGGATGAGTGAGGCAATATGTAGCCAAAGCTCAGTGAGAGAACCAGTATTGAGTTAGGATTCCTTAAAAGAAAGCTCTTCCTTTTCAAATATTCTCCAGTCTATCCTGGAGGCAGTTGGATGGCAGCCAGTTGGGAATGGAGACTAAAGCGTTGGGACTTGGGTTGTAGACCTGACATGTGTATTGACAGAAAAGCATAAATGTGGAAGGGGGGGAGAATGAGAAGTCCCTTCCATGTCTACTGCAAGAATGTTGGTTATGACACAGTGTCCACACTTGTGAGAACCCTTGAGAGAGGACTTGTGTTAGAACTATTAGAAGATGAATTAGAACCAAGGCTCTGAATTTGAATGTTTTGTATTCCAATCCTTGATCCACCAACTGTCTGACTGTGGGCAAATTGTGAGCTTTTCCTTCTTCGTTACTAAGGAGAATAATAGTGCCTCTCTCGTATAGGTCGATGAGGAGTAGTAAACACCCAATAGATGCAAACTATTATAATTCTCCTGGACAACCGGTTTGTTCGAATGGCGTAATCATTGTAGTTTATGTCACTGACCAAATTCCCCTTCTCATGCTAACTGCTGGGAAGCTCAGCATCAATCTTGTGAACCAACCACAGCAAATTTCAAGTGTGCTTTTGTGAATAGGAGGTATTCACGGACCTATTTATTATTGTTTGTTTCTTGCTCTACCATTTATGTGTGTAGCTTTACCTAACTTATGTGTCCTTGAAATTGCCTTTTTTCTTTTTAGTAAGAGATCTGGTACCTTGTATGAGAAGTTTCTGCTTGCGTGGGGCTATTTTGTCTTCTTGGTTAGATGGTGGGTACCCCAAGAGCAGGGACTGTCTCCAAGGCGCTTTTTGACTCTCCCCTCCCCCCACAGTTAAGTAGCACACTCTAAGCTGAGTGGATGAGTTGATGAAATGTTAGAAGGCAAGGAACTCAAAGATGCTCTCTTCCTTAGCCACAAGAGAGGAAACAGCTGACCCGAGAGCTCTTTGCTCTCTCAAGTATCCATAAAACTAAAAACAACTCCTTGTAGGAAAGGTCAGTGAACAATGTGCCGATTTCCTGTGCTTCTTGACCAGAGGGAGCAGCAAGGATGTCTGGAGAGGAGTGGACTATCAGGGGGAGACTTTGTGGTCTGGGAGCTGCCTCACTGGTGGGCCAACGTGAAGAATCAAACTTCATTTTCCGCAGCAGCAGAGATTGGCCTGGCTCCCTCCCACCCCCACACCTGCATCATCCTCTTCTTTTAGGGTACATGGAACACTGGTTGTATATTTCATATCTTCTCATGAAAAATTGCACATTTGGACAACTCTGGGCCCCCAGTCCCACATGGCATAAATCCTTGAGTGCTGTGCTGATTCCCCACTGCCTGGCCTACCTCACCTACTTACATCCTCTGCCTGTCCCCATGGGTGTCTAAGGCTGAGCCCTGGCTCGTGGTGACAGTGACAATTCTGAGACCCAGGCAGCCTTTCTTGCCTCCTTGGAGACCCTCTCCCACCTTGTGCAAACTTGGCGGGTCCTCGTGCTCTTAGGGACCCTTGGTCTTCCCATTACTTCCCACAGGGTAAGTTGCAGTCCCCTCTGTGGCAATTCCACTCTCCTAGGACACCCATTCCCACCCCAAACCATTCACCCAAATCTTTCCCATTCTTTAGACTTGAACAATCTCATCCCCTCTGGACGGGGATGGTCACTTGCCCTCATGTTGTTCAGCAATTATTTTCCTGTGGTCCTGCCATATACTCACAGACCTGAGCACACCAGAGGCTCAGAACACACTTGCAGAATGAATGAGCGAGTTCGGAAATGAACCAATACATAAGCAAGTAGATTCAAGTCGCCCAAGTTCGCATGGGCCTAACACACAGAACCCAAATTTGAAGGTAGGACTCCGAATCCTGTGTTTGCCTACAGTATTGCTCTGGCCAGGGTCTAGACCGTCTAATGTTCTCCTGTCTCTCCAGGACTAGGCTTTGTCCACAGAGCCACTGCGAGCTGGGCACCCTCGGCAAGCTGACATCCGGCGAGGAAGAGGTCACAGCACAAGACAGTCATGCGGGGCCCTGCCTCATCACCTGCTTTGACTGAGAGAACAGCCTCCGCAAGGAGGCTTTCTTTTCTCCTTTCCCGCAGCCTCTCCTGCTGCCGTCCCCTCCCCGCCGCGCCCCCGTCACCCAAGCCTCTCTCTTTAATTGCTGTTCCAGGGAGCAGGAAGAATGTCGCATTTGTTGCATCTGTTTCTCTGGAAGACTCTGAAGCCACATTAAAATATGTGCTCTGTGGGCGTTTGGTAGGCTGGGGCCTCTCTAGCGGCTTAATAATTGGGGGAAAGAGCTGAGAAAGGAAGAAATGGGAGGGACAGACTGACAGATAAGGAGACACTCAGAGGGAAATGGAAAGACTGAACACAGAGAGTGGCAGAGAGTCAGAGATAGAGAAAGAAACAGAGGTAGAGGAAGAAGCTGGAGACAGACAAAGGAAGAGGGAAAGGGAGGGAAACTGAGTCTGGGGCCATCATTGCCTTCCTCTGGTTGTCAGCATTTCTCTAACAGGCCCTGGGTTTAGCCTGGCTTTACAAGGGTTTATCCTACAAGTCTGCAGTGCCAGGCCCATAAGATACATGCTCTGGTTATTTTCGGGAGCTAGGGCAACGTGCTCGTGGGAACCCTGCTAGCCAGGGGTGCCAAGGGCCTGCCATCCCTCTCCCTTGTCCTTCCCATATCCCCGATTTCTCTAAGGAGCCAGCAGGGCTCAACATTCCCAAGTGGCCCCAGCTGGGAGATGGCCCTCTGTGGGCCAGGCTGGTTGGTGGGGGCAGCCTATCCTGCTGAAGAGGGTGCCAGGCATAAGCCAGGGGTGGCGGGGGTGAGGGACGTGTGTAGAGGGAGGCCTACAGGGTCAAGGGAGAAGGGCAGGGAAGTAGAGGGGCTGCCCAGTGGCTCTGGGACCAAATGTTCAGAGAGTGCAGACTCTGTCATCACCACTGCCCCACAGGGTGAGTTCTCAATCTCTCCATTTCACAGATGGAGAAATGGAGGCTCCAAGGGAAGGGGCTTGCCTGAAGGCACGTTGTCAGGGATCTCAGGGAGAACGCAGAATAAGTATTTGACCACTGGCCCCTCAGCAGCCATTTTCCGGTTCCCTCTCCTAGCAACTCCTGTTTCCATTTAGGGATGTGTGTGGTTTGGGATGCTGATTCCATTTGGGGTACAGGATGATTCAGTAAGCCTGGGGACTCATTCTCCCTTTCTGGTGACAGTGGCTGGAACAGTGGGCAGAAGGCAGGGACCCAAGGATCGTGATGCCCGGCCAAGGGGCTTGGACTGGATTCTGTGGGGACAAAGGTGTCTCAGGAGGGTCCTAAGCAGGAACTGCAGTGGGGGCGGGGTCAAGCCAGTGTCTAGGAAACAAAAGCAAGCTCCTCCCAGAACAACCAGAGTGGACAGTGGGTTGGTGACCTCTCTCCTGCAATAATGCCCAGAAAAGGATACACCTGCACGCCCTTTTCTTATACATAGAATTATACTTCTACAAGTTGTTTTTTTAAAAACAGTTTTATTGAACTAGAATTCACATGCCATAAAATCCACCCATTTAAATGTATGATTCGGGACGCCTGGATGGTGCTGTCAGTTGAGTGTCCGACTCTTGGTTTCAGCTCAGGTCATGATCTCAGGGTCATGAGGTCGAGCCCCACGTCAAGCTCTGCTCTCTGCACAGAGTCTGCTTGAGATTCTCCCACTCCCTGCACCCCTCCCCCTCATGCTCTCTCTCTCTCTTCCCCAAATAAATAAATCTATTTTTTTAAAAAAGTGTATAATTCAGTGACTTTCAGTATATTCAGGGTTGCGTTAATCAATTGTAGAATATTTCCAGTAGGCTACAAAACCCTGCACTCCTTAGCCATCAGTCCATCTGGACTCCCACTCCTGCTCAACCACAGAACTACTTTCTGTCCCTATAGATTCGCTGATTCTGGACATTTCATGTACAGTCTGTGGTCCTTCGTGACTGGTCGCTCTCACTTAGGATTATGTTTTCAGGGTTCATCCATGTTGTATTATGGATCAATACTTCTTTCTTTTCACAATTGATCAAGAGTCCATTGTATGGCTAGCCCACATTTTATTTATCCATTCTTCAATTGGTGGACATTTGGGTTCTTTCTACCTTTGGCTATTATGAAGAAAGCCAACAGGAACATTTGTATACAAGTTTTGTGTGGACATGGGCTCTCATTTCTCCGGGGTACATACTTTGGAGTAGAATTGGCGGGCCCTATGTTGTCTCTTTACCTGTTTCCAGAACTGCCAGACTGTTGTCCACAGCTGCTGCACCATTTCACATTTCCATTAGCAACGTAGGAGGGCCCCAATTTCCCTACTTCTATGTCAACACTTATTATTATGTTTTTTTGATTACAGCCATCCTAGGTGTGAAGTGCTATCTCATTGTGGTTCTTATTGGCAATGGACTTTTTTTTCCCACTTGATATATACTGGAAGTGTTTTCCTGTCACAGACCCATTTCAACCTTTGCAATTCCTGCAGAGCATTCTCCTATAAGACATATCCTATTTAACCACTCCCCTATTGATGACATTTGGATGATACCTTGTCTTGGGGGGCAATGAACACCTCCAGGGCAGGTGGGGGGGATCCTGAGCCAGTTCTGCCTTGGCCCCTGGGGAGGTATTTTGGAGGAGACCCCCTAGGCCCTGGCTGGTATCTCCTCAGTGGTGTGAAGAGGTCTCCCTGCCAAGTTACAGCCCCAGCTCTGCCTCTGATCTGCCTGTCACCCTAGGGCAAGGCACAGAACCTCTCTGGGCCTCCTCCTCCCTACCTGTAAAAAATCGAGGCTTGGATTAAGTCCTCTGGTGCTCTGCCTTCCTAGCCTATCCTCTTCTTACTCCAACGATCACCCTCATCCCCTTAGCAGCTGCACTAAAAGCATTTTTCCTTGCCATGCCTATCACAGATGCTTTGCTCTATTTCCTGACCTCATTTACCTTTCCCAGCAGTCCTGAGACAGAAGCCCAGCTGGGTTTAGGGTCTGACCACAGGTTCAGAGAGGGTAAGTGACCAGCCCATGGACACCCTGGAGGTACGGTATGTAGTCAAACAAGAGCCAGGCTTCAGCCCTGGTTCTGCAGACTCGTCGGCAAGTGACCTCAGGCACGAGACATCATTTTACTCAATCTCAGCGTCCCCTCCATAAAGATAAGATAACCATTATGGGAAATCTGTCTGCCCCTCCAGAACTGCTCAGCACCCTGCACTGAGCCCTGGAGTCTGACCTCCATCCAGGCATTGCTCCTGTGCCCTCTGGCTCCTGGTTGGGTTAGCCAATAGGAGGCTCCAGGGGTGCTCAGAGGGGGAAAGGAGAGAAAGGCTGGGGTATCTCAGCCTGCTCCCCCGCTCCCTCCTTGCTGGGTCTTCAGAGGGTGAGAGAGGCTGCACTCCTTTAAAGGGCACCATAGCTCCTGTTGGCCTCCCCACCTCGCCTTGCCAGGCCTGTGAGGGTAACAGCTTTCCACAGCTAGCAAGCCCAGCAGCTCCTATTCAGTCTCCCCTCTGTTGGGTCCCTCACTGACTCGGTGACCTGTTTCCCACAGAGTTATGAAGAGGCTTGAATGACAAAATGATCTCTGCTGATTAGACCTATTCCCTGTCTCCAAAGCGCCGTGCCCACTAGACACCTGCCTCTCCTGGTGGCCTAGAGGAAGGGGTTTCTATTGTTCTCTGTCTCTTCCTTTGCCCATGAAGGAGCTGGATGCTGGAAATTTCCAAAACCCGAGGATTCTACCAGCCTTGAATTTCAGTGCCAGCCTGATCTTGGCAACTGGACAGAAACTGCATTGAAAGGCCTGATTCTGGGGGATGAAACTGCTCCTGGGGCTGAGCAGACCGTCCACACAGCATGTCCCCCAGCTGCCTGCTCATAAATGACACACCCCCGCACCCACAAACAGTACACATACCACACCCCACACACACAAAACATCACACACACTGCACCCAACACACACACCTCTCCCGTTCCCAGTAACATCTCACAAAACATACCTCTCTATCAATGACACACACCTGGGGAATCACCCATCCTCGCCCCCACACAGCTAAACACCCAGCCCTGGCCTCCTGCCAAGGACACGGCACAGGAATAAGCTGGGGAAACTCCAGTCCTGGATGCCTGGAAAATTAAGCTCAGGGAAACCAGCCCAGGCTAAAGGACTGGTGTGTGTGTGTGTGTGTGTGTGTGTGTGTGTGCGCACTCACGTGCATACGCACACATGCACGTGCATGTGTGGCCACCCTGAGACCCTACCTGGCAGGGGAGAGGGAGGCCACAGTGAACCCTTAGGTCCCAAATAACTGAGGCAATCCCTGTCTTCAACCCACCCAGGACATGCATTTCCAGTGCTGTGAGAAAGGAAAAGCCTCGCCTGAAGAGGCTAGAATTTACTCACCTGAACGCTCCTGTCCCTAGAAAAGAAGCAGAGGGGGCCGTGGACCATGTCCCTAAAACCCTTTGGGCCCCCTACTCTTTGGGCACCCCCCTCCTGGCTGACAGGCAGCCCACAGCACCCAGCTCAGTCAAAGATCCACCCTCACATCCAGGCAGCTCCCACCTGCCGAGCAAGCATAAGCAAACCCCTTCACCCTGAGCCACAGTCGCTTCAGCTGTACAATGGGGAGAACAATGCTGACTGCAGAGTTTTGCAGAGATGAAGTTAAAGGATGTAGTGCCTGTGGAAGCCCAGGCCCACAGCGAGGGTGAGGGTCCTTAGGACTGGCTTTCTCTGGGAGCCCTCGGCCATGCCGTGCACAAAAGTGGGAGGAGGGTGCTGGGAAAGGGTTGAATCTTGCCATCAGAGGGAAGGTGTCAAGGATGCCACCTACAAGCGGGGGACCGAGGGCCCAAGCCACAGAGCCTTCATGAAGGGGCACCGGCCTCTCCATTTACCATTCCAGTCGGCACACTGGCAAGGAGAAGGGGGCAGAACTCCCCAACCATGTGCCAGACCTCTACGAGCACTTGGGCACCATCAGTCACTCCACAAAAGCCTGGGGAAAGGTGTCACCCCTCCTGTCACACCCATGAGGAAGTTGAGCCAAGGAGAAGGCAGGTCGCTTCTGGCCACAACAGCTTACAAATTACCAAGCAGGACTCGGAAACTGGTTGTGTTAACCACGTGCTTCTGATGTTCTGATATGTGGGGCCTTGTCATCTTGACCCTGAAGAGATCGCCCCTGCCAGGGTAGCCGGTTCCTAGCCCAGTAAACCACTCACTTCCAGCATACCTCCCAAATGCAAGCTTACTGCCCCAGCATCCACTCCACCACCTCTCTCACTCGGGCCCTCTACCCTCACCCTTACAACCCAGGGCCAGGCACCAGACAGCTAGGGCAGCCCCTTTACCCCAAGGCCTCCTGGACTTACTCAAACTAGCCAATCCTGAGTGGGCTCACTCTGCTTTACCTGTTCCTTCCCTCCATAACCCCCAGAAAGCCTCCCGCCCACATTTTCCCTTGCTCCTCTCCACCCCATGACAAACCCTGGGCTCCCCTGTGTGGCCCTGCGTGGCATGGTGTGCCCCCCATCTTGGGAACTGTGAGTAACAACCTGTCTTTCCTTTTTCTTTAATATTTATTTATTTATTTGAGAGAGAGAGAGAGAGAAAGAGCATGAATGGGGGCAGGGGGAGTGGGAGGGAGAGATGCAGACTTCTAGCTGAGCAGGGAGCCTGATGTGGGGCTCAGTCCCAGGACCCTGAGATCATGACCTGAGCTGAAGGCAGACACTTAACGACTGAGCCACCCAGGCACCCCACCACCTATCTTTTCAATGGCAGCCGTCTCCTGTCCGTTGTTGCCATACCTGAACAGCAACAAAACCTACACTGCAAATCACCAATAACAGCTAATTCCCAAGACCTCATGTAATCACCTCACCACACTGCCTGGCTTCCTTGCTGGGGGACAGTGCCCCTCATCTTCACCTCTGTGTGAGGAATGAATGGCTTCCTGGGTTTCTCTTCTGTCCTAACTCACCGTGGTTTGGATGTTTGCGTCCCCAGAGCCGGCTCAGGGCTCATTGCCCAAAGTCCACCTCCTGCACAGAAACTAAACCCCACGGGGGCGGGACATAGATGTTTCCGTGCTACGCCCGAGCCCATTCCTTCATCTGACCCTCCCAGCCACTCTCTAGGGACAGCTCTGTATGGATGTTTGTACCCATCTTATAGACCTGGAACTGGAGAAGTGACGAGGCCTTCCCATCAGCCACATGGCCGGCCAGAGGCAGAGTCGGGATCTGAATGTAGGCCCGAGCCCCTGAAGTCTGTGGATGTTTTCTTGGCAACGGCGTTTCATGATCTTGTGTTCCAGCCTGCTCGCTGCAGGGAACGGGCTTGCACTCAGCCATCCTAGAAGCGATAAAAGCGAGAGGCCAGCCAGGCCACAGGGAGGGAACAGAATGACAAGCCAGGGCTGGGGGCCTATGGAATGGTGCACCATGGGCCTTTGAAATGAAGTTGAAAAGAAGACCTGATTTATAAAAGTATAAATAGAAAAAAAATCCCCAAGT
Source organism: Enhydra lutris kenyoni (assembly GCF_002288905.1). Taxonomy (NCBI): domain Eukaryota; kingdom Metazoa; phylum Chordata; class Mammalia; order Carnivora; family Mustelidae; genus Enhydra; species Enhydra lutris. Next base: position 16,943,227 of record NW_019154089.1, read on the forward strand.
AAAACAACAGCTGTCCTGCCTTTTTTTTCTTTCTTTCTTTTAAATCGTTTTTGGTGATTCCTGAAAGCAAGCTGGTGGGGGATGCTGTTAGCTTTGGAGGTTCTCTAGTCTGCCCCCTTCCCTGGCCAAGGGGAGGTCCCCTGCTTCTCCTTAGACTCGCCCTCAGAGAATGATTGCCCCCATTGGGTCCCGGGGTGAGTGAGCTCTACAGTGGCCTGCTTAGCTGCCCCTCCCTGGGCATCGCTGCACATGTAAATGAATGGACGGATGGATGCAAGGACAGAGGGACAGTTTTTCCCAAGCTTCCTTCCCAGCAAGAGCCTCCCTGATTACCCTGTGTAGAATTGCCACCCCTCCTCTAGCCTGGCAGCCCCTTCCCCACTGCCCCTGCCTCTGCCGTCTTCTCTCTCTGGTACCTTCTTGGTTTCTTTCACCCATCGGCCAGGCCACGATGCGAATGACAAAATCTGCTGTCGAGTCCATCCTCCAGGGCTTCATATGGTCGTCCCCGCCCAATGTCATCAACCACCCCAATCGCCAGGCCATCCGTGTCCCTCCGGAGCTGCTCTCCCAGGCCCCATCTAGAGCAGAAGCTGACTGCCACCCTGCTTGCCTTTCTCTCTCTGTCATCCCGCATCCAAGCCAGCACTGGCCTCCAGAATACCCTCAGACCACCGCTTCTCCCAATGCCACTCGCCTCCTCACTGACCTCCCTCCCTCCAGTCCACCCTCATGCAGCGTCCTTTCTGCAGCCAGAGTGCTATTTGGAAGATGCAGGTCTGACCTTTTTGGTCCTCTGATCAAGACCTTTCTGATGTTAAGGAAGCCCAGGTTCCTTAACGTCTTTGCGAAGACCTCTGTGGCTGTCCCTCACCCTGAGCTTGCCACCACTGGACTTAGCTCACTCCTGGCTTTGTCTCACTGCTGAGTCTTCACCCATGCTGTTCCCCTTTGAAGGGTATCTGACTCCTACTTATTCTTGGGTCCAAATGGCTCCTGCCCCAGGAAGCCTTCCTCCACCCACAGCTCAGTAAATACCTACTGGGTCCCAGAAATTTACAATCTGTTCATTGTCCTTGTCCTAGCTGTGGGTACTGGGGGCAAGGATCCCACCTTTTCTGCCCCCTTCTGAAGCTGCTGTCCTATTTTGTGCCTGGTGCATCAAAGGGGCTCAGGTCACGGTTATGACCTAAATCAAGATGAAATCATCTAAACTGAACCAAATGAATCCAATGTAAGTGATTGACTTAACCAGGAATTCAAGATACAGTTATAGCAGGCAGTGTTTAAACCTCATTTTGGATCCTCACAGCACCCAAGACCCTTGTGTACAAATGGGAAAACTGAGGCCCAAGGATAGTAAATGTCAACATTCAGTCTGCATTTTTAAACTTATTTCTCCCAATACAGGACTTTTTTTTTCCTCTTTCTTTGAGACTATGGCTGGAAGGACCTGCTGCTCTGCTAAGCCTCCTGGTTTTAGGAAGCATGAGGTAGCATGAGGAAGGAAAGAAAAGCTCAGAGAGGTGAAGTGACTCACCTAATATCACACAGCTGAAAGGTAGTGGAACTGGGATTAAAACTGAGATCCATTTGACCAGAGTCCCTCCATGGGCCATACCAATCGTCATATCAAGGGGCAGGAGGTTGACTGAAAATATTATTCAGAGATTCTTCCTGCAGCCCATGTATCCTTTCCAGCTCAAGTCACACCTGGGCATGGCCAATGGGGTGACAGTATTCACCTGCTTACCCATGTGTCCGCTTCTCAAACCTGGGCTCAGACAACTTCAGAGGCTTCCTGCTTATGCACAAGGCAGCCAATGTTTATCTGATGTCCCAGTCAGGCTAATTTAGGGCAGAGAGGCTTGTTCCTTTTCTTTTAACTCTAAACAGATGAAGAGCTCTTACAGACAACCCAGTAGAAAACAGAGCAAAGTGCATGAACAGGCAAGTCACAAAATAAGCCACACCAATAGCTAATAAAAGCATGAAGACAGGATCAATTGCACTAAGGACTTGGTAGATGTAAATGAAAATTTCAACCAGATGTCATTGTAAAGCCACCAAATCAGCAAAGATTAAAATCAGAGTTTGCAAACTCCGAATCTACAAACTCCAGGCAGTTCTCACAAATGGAGCAAGAGCTGGCAAAGGTCACAAGGAACCAACTTCTAGAGGGAGCAGACCCCGGCAACCGTGCTAATCCCCAGGAAGATCCTGAACAGCCAGATTGCTTTACTTGTCAACCGCAGTCAGAAATCAGATGTTTATAAGAATGTGAGTTTCTTTTCATTGTTGGCAGTTGCTTCAAAGTTAGACACAGTAAATACTCCTCTTGGAAATAATGGGATAAACGCACAAAGACGCATGTAAAAGAAAATTTGTAATAGCGATAACCATAACCATGAAAGACTCGAATCCCAACTAGTGTCAACCCATAGGGCGTTGGCTAAGTGAACTAGGAATATTCCCACAATAGAACTCTAAGAAACCCCTAAAATGTTGGTTGGGTCCCATTGGGTTCATGTCCACACCACAGGTCTCCACGGTAGGTAAGAAAGAGAAATTGTAATTTCAGCAACCAAAAACTTTAGGTTTCTCAAAATCAGACCAGACCTCATTCACAAAAAGCAGTTGCAAAATAAAATCACTCAGGATGAATATGATGAAGAAAGACTCTTCAAAAGAAACCACTTCTAAGTGACCTCAATACCGGGTATACCCTGTAGATAAAGCACCCAGAACTAACACTTGCAAAGACGGGTTTTGTCAAGCCATCTACTAGCAATAAGGTGATGTGAACAAATGTCCCTCTGAGGAAAAGATTCAGATAGGGAAACAAGTCTAAATGAATCAGGTTCGTTTGGGGGAAATGATGGGGACACTTCCTAAGGCAATGGATAGAGTGGATAAGAAGCCCTATACCACATTTTCTAGGAAACACCTCGGCTGTTCCATATCTTGGCTATTGTGAATGATGCCGTGGTGAACATTGGGAAGGCAGGTATCTCTTTGAGATGCCGATTTCATTTCCTTTGGATATATACCCAGAAGTAGAATTGTTCATAGGGTAGTTCTATTTTTAATTTTTTGAAGAAACTCCATGCTGTTGTCCATAGTGACTGCACTAATTTACATTGCCACCGACAGTGTACAAGGGTTCCCTTCTCTCCATACTCTGCCCAACACTTGTTATTCTTGTCTTTTAGATAATGGCCACCCTAATAGGTGTGCAGTCATATCTCTTTGTGGCTTTGATTTGTATTTCCCTGATGATTATCAACGTTGAGCCCCTTTTCATATACCTGTAGGCCATTTGTATGTCTTTGGAAAAGTTGTCTATTCAGGTCCTTTGCCCAATTTTAATTGGGTTATTTGGCTTTTTTTTTTTCTTCTTCTTCTTAGAGTTGTATATTTCCTTACATATTTTGGGTATTAATCCTCCATCAGATATATGGATTGCCAATATTTTCCTTCACTGCGTAGGTTGACTTTGTAGTCTATCGATTATTTCCTTTGCTGTGCAGAAGCTTCCGGCTTTAGTTGCCGATGTGTTTGGTTTCATATCCAAAAAAATCATTGCCCAGACCCAGGTTAAGAAGACTTCCACTATCCTATCTTCTAGTGTTTTTATGATCTCAGTTCTTTTGTTTAAGTTTTTAAGCCATTTCGAATTGATTTTTGTATGTGGGGTAAGATAAGGGTCCAATTTCATTTGTCTGCATGTGGATATCCAGTTTCCCAGCACCATTTATTGGACTCTCTTTCCCCATTGTCTCTTGTCTCTTTTTAGCACCCTGGCCAAAGATCAGTTGACCGTAGATGCATGGATCTATTTCTGGGCTCTGGATTTTACTCCATGAGGCTATATGTCTGTTTTTAAAAAATATATATTTTATTCATGTATTTGACAGAGATCACAAGTAGGCAGAGAGGCAGGCAGAGAGAGGGGGAAGCAGGCTCCCCACTGAGCAGAGAGCCCTATGCGGAGCTCCATCCCAGAACCCTGAGATCATGACCTGAGCCAAAGGCAGAGGCTTCAGCTGAGCCACCCAGGCACCCTTATGTGTCTGTTTTTAATGCCGGGACCATACTGTTTATTTATTGTAGCTTTGTCATATAGTTTGGATTTGGGAAGTATGGTATGTCCAGCTTTGTTCTTCTTGCTTAAGATTGCCTTGACTACTTGAGGTCTGTTTGTGGTTTCATATGAATTTTAGAAGGTTTTTTTGTATCTCTGTAAGAGTGCCATTGGGATTTTGAGAGGGATTGCATTGACTCTAGATCACTGAGGTTAGAATGGACATTTCAACCATATTAATTCTTCCAATCTGTGAACGTGGGATGTCTTTTTATTTATCTGTGTCCTCTTTAATTGCCTTTATCAATGTTTTATGATTTTCATTGTACAAGTCTTTCATCTTTTTGGTTAACTTTATTCTTAAGTATTTTATTCTTTTTGTTGCTGTTGTGAAGAAGTTGTTTTCTTGCTTTTCTTTTCACAGTTTGGTGTTTGTATATAGAAACATAACTGATTTTTGTGTGTTGATTTTTTATCCTGCAACATCACCAAATTTGTTTATTAGTACTAGCAGATTTTTCTTGTTGCCTCTTTAATGTTTTCTATATACATGATCCTGTCATCAGCAAAATGAGATAATTTTACTTTTTATTTTCTATTTGGATGCATTTTATTTCTTTTCCTTGTCTAATTGCCCTGGCTAGGACTTCCAGTGCTATGTTGAATAGAAGTGGGGAGAGTGGGCATCTTTGCCTTGTACTGGATCTTAGAGGGAAAGCTTTCCATTTCCCCCCGTTGACTATAATGTTAGCTGTGGGCTTTTAATATATGGTCTTTATTGTGTTGGGATAAGTTCTTTCTATACCTATTTTGTTGAGAGTTTTCTTTATCATGAATGGATGTTGAACTTTTTCATCTATTGAGACAATTATGTAGTTTTTTTCTTTCATCCTGTTAGAGTGATTATTATCAAAAGGACAAAAGATAACAGCATTGGTAAGACTGGAGAAAAGGAAACCCCTGTGGTCTGTTGATTGGAATGTAAATTGGTATAGGCATTATGGAAAACAGCATGAAGGTTCCCCAAAAAATTAAAAATAGAAGTACCTTATGATATTTGTAAATTATACCCCACTAAAGATGAGGAAAAGCAACCCTCCAAAATCTCTGTTGTGGATTGGGGGGTGGGTGGGCATCGCTGGTAAGATGTCCAGCCACATTCCCAACCTCTACTCAGTAGTTGCTGGTAGCATTCCACTCCCTCTAAGTTGTGACACTTGGCACAGTCCCTGGACACAGCCAAATGACAACCTCCAGGTTAGATAAAAATAAGAGGCAGCCAGACAACGACATGCCGTGTGGCATTTTAAAGAGATGGTGTATAAAATGACTTGGAAAGATTTCCATGACATTTTTGAGTAGAGAAAAAGACAGGTGACAAACTGGATGTCTACTAAAATTGCGTTTGTAAATCTGTGAGTGTTTCACACATGTAGAGGACAGAGAAAAAGAGGGAGAAAAAGAATGATTTTCTGTTTTCCTGCTGGACAAGCGTGTTGGAAGCCTTGCTCCAACAGAGTCTTGAGTTGAATTTTAGTGTTGACTAGAGGCAGATTTGAGAGCCCCGGGGACTTGACGCTCTGGACTCAGACTCCTGTCAGGGATGGTTTGGGATCTAGAGTCAGGCCTCACCTCCTTCTGGCCCCCCTGACAGCTGTCACTTAGCCCTTTGCCTGGCACACAGGGCCCCTCTGACCCCAGCCTGCTCCCTACCCTCTCCTCCAAGCCTTCAGCCTGCTCCCCACCGCATACCCTTAGTCCGGCTTTATTGTGACCCTGGCCTTCTGCTCAGCTGGGACCAGAGCCCTCCCCTGGGGACAGGATCCCAGCCCAGAGTGCCAGCCCCTGACTGGGGTTACCCTCGGTAGGTCAGAAGCCCTGGCACCATTCCACGCCCGCTGGGCTCCCAAGCTGAGCCCTGGCCCCAGGCTTGATGCTCTTGTTTATCTAGACCGTTCCCTAGCCTAGCACAGCTCCTTGTCACCACCTTCTGAGGCTCACATCTCAATCAGTGAACAGAGTCAGGAGCAGATCTAGCTGCGTCACCCATCCCCTCTTGCAGCAACGTCCTCCATCTGCCCCCTCAGACATGGCGGGCTCTGGAGTTAGACAGACCTACACTCAGATCTTGCTTCGGGCACTCCCAGCCCGAAGGGTGGACTTTGGGCAAATTACCGAGCCTCATTTTCCTCATCGGTACAATGGATTCCTCGCAAAGCCATGACGAGGACCAGATGAGCTAGTGAGTATGACGCCCACAGTAGGTCCTCAATCAATAGCAGCTTACAGGGTTTCCATTTGGCATTATGCAAAGTTCTGGAACTAGATAGTGGGGACGGTTGCATGACATTTCACAGTACTTACTGCCACTGAATTGTACATTTTAAAATGGTTAAGTGGCAGTGTTTTCGTCATGGTATTTTACCACAATCAATCCATCACTGTCCCTGGTTCTCTATGCTCCAGGCTGTCCAGGTTTTGTGTTTGCCTTTGTCTCCTCTTTCACCTTAGAAAACTGCCCTGACCTCGAAGCTGACTAAGACATCTTGTTTTTTCCTCTTCCTGGAAGGCCCAGCCCCCCAGAGACCATCCACAGGGCAGCCAGGCAAAGGGCCGGACCAGACGAGGCCTGCTGACTGTCCACCCATACTTCAAGCCCTGTGGCTACAACTGGCAGCCTGAGAGGGAAGCACCCCACCCAGCCCAGGAGTTTGGAACTAATCCTTTATCTCTCTGGGGCTGTGGTTGTTAGCAGCCAGGGATTCCTTGTTAGGGCCCATAGCTAAGGCTGGCTTGGTGCAGTCTCTAGGATTCCGCCCTAGAGTCTCCTCTGCTCGCGCACAAGCCCCTCAGGACAGCCTGTCTATACCACGTTCATCATTCATCCTCTCGCCCGCCCACCCTGACTCCTTCTTTCATCCCAGATTTCCATACCTGGAAGTGGCACTGTCCTTTCAGCCGCCCATGCCACAGACCCTGAGCTCATAGCTCTCCTTCTGACCCCACCCAGACACCCAGAATTCTCTGCCACACTTCCAGGGTCTATATGGATGGCCAGAGTCCTTCCTTCCGAGGTTGGGCTATACCATTGGCCTTTGTGTGCCTTTCTTGGCCTGAGAGAGGGCCAAGGGGTGGGGTGGGATATTGGAAGAATGACATGGGGGGAGTGGATCCAGGGGTGCGAGGAGAAGAGGGGCAGACCCTGGGCAGCAGCATGCGGAAGAGAGAGGGGTGGGCCTGCTTCTAGCATCCCGAGGAGGGCTCTTTTCCTCCATTCCCAGCTTCCAGAGCACAAGGCAGAGCCTGGTTCCCATCTCCCAGCCCCTGAAGGGCAGCTTCATGTTAGTTCCTGAGTGTTTAACCCTATGTTTTCAGTACATCCATCACATCACTTAGCTCTGTGCGTCCCCATGGTGGGGAGACAGGCTTCTCACCAGTGAGATCTGAGGCTTAGCCTGATGCCACCTGGGAGGTCTCCTGCCATGAGAAAGAAAAGAAAGAAAGAACTGAGAAAGAACTGTGCCCCCAAGGCACAGTTCACACCTCAGCCTTCTCCAAAGACTGAGGGAGCAGCTGTTGACCCTCTAGGCCTGACTCTGTCTCCATGCCCTGCCCCCCACTTCTCTTACAACTGGTCAACCGGCCCCCTTTCTCCCTGGTCTCTGCCCCAGCCAGCCTTTCCCATCGGTCCTCCACCCTGCAGCCAGAATGAACTTTTGAAAGCACGGGCTGCCTCCCTGCTAACACATTTTTAGGGGCTCCCCAGTGCTCCCTGGACAGTGCCCAGGCTCTCACAGGACGCAGCCCAGCTGACCGCGCCCTGCCACGCCCTGCCCCATGCCGCACACCACAGCGAACAGCACGTACCGTCCCTCCCGGGCCGAGTCGCTTGGTGCTTGTGTGCCCTTGCATCCGTCATATTCTCCACCTGCTTCTTCACCTGGTGAATTCTCCCTAGTGCACATCCAGCAAGACGTGCGAGGTGAATTTTAATAGTAATAATAACTAAAAGCTCTGTTAAAGGCAGGAGCTTTGAGGATTAGTCTGCTGTCAGATGGGCCTTGGGCGCAAAACCCAAGTGTACCAATCATTGACTGTGTGACCTGAGGCAAGGTACTCAACCCCACTGAAGTTACTTCTTCCTCTCCAAGGTGGGCCAATGAGATTGACCTCACAGAGTGGCCATGAGGTTCATGTGAGCATGAGAGGTGCATGGACTTGACCATGCTGTTGTAATGACCCAGCAAGCTCTGGGGCTGTGACTATATATCCCCGTTACTTTCTGCATCCAGGAGGAAATGTAGGTAGTGGGTTCCCAGATGTAAGGGCATGAGAAGCAGTGATTGGAACAGGCACCGTGTGCCGTCAGACATAATGATATACCAATGGTGTGTAGAGGATAACTAAATGTTTGCAAAAACAATAACATATTTTCGATAGAGGGAAGAACATCTAGAAGGAGACAGCCCAAAATGTTAGAGTGGTTATCTCTGTATGATGCACATTTTTAATGACATTATTAATGATAGATAGATTAATTACTTATCTTTATTTCCTATGTTTTTTCCTAGAATGAGTGTTGTGGGTTGAATTGCATTCCTCAAAAGAGATGTTGAAGTTCTGACCTCTGGTACCTGCGAACATTATTTGGAATCAGTTGTCTTTTCATGTCTCACTGCCCTGGCCCCCCAACTCACACACCATCATGCCCTGTGCTGCCCAGCTAGCCCTCCCCGCCTTCTCCAAGCACCTACAACGCTCAGGCCTTTCAGGGCCGGAAACGCCAGTCAGAGGGCCGGTGGAGGGCACAGTCTTGTCTGCTCTCCTTCCAGGAAGTGGGAACAGAGTGGGACTTTTCTGAAATGTTTCCAGGCTTCTCTTTAGCTAGATAGGGACTCAGGCTCCAGGAGGGGAAGAAACAGCAGATGTCTTCTGCTCCCCTCAGTGACCTTGTCAGCCTAAAGAATCGCAGGAAGCTGCCCTGGGGACCTGCTAATTAGTGCTAATTCCCGCAGGCCTGGCAGAGACTGGGAGGGAAGAGGCTTTGGATCCCCCTCAATTACACCCTTTGGCCTTTTTCTACCTTCCAGATGTCTCCTTTTTCCTTCTTGAAGAGCAGGGAGGCATGGTGACTGCCAGGGTTCCAGGAAGAGAGGGGAAGCCAGGAGTGGGAACCCCATGCATTCCCTAGTTGGGGTGGGCTGTAAACAGCCCTTTTCCCTGATTCGTCACATTCTGGAGCAGGATCTTCAAGCTTGGTCAGAGATTGATTGCTTCTCGGGAACAAAAAACCAGTCAGGATTACAGGAATTAGGAGGACGCTGGGGAGCGACATGGGACACGGGCCACCAAGCCGCAGAGGAGAGCTGTCAGACTTCGAGGTGGCTGCTGTCTCTGTTCTCCCACCTCAGCTCGCTTCTCTCAGTCCATCTGCAACAGTTTGTTGATTCACTTTGGAGATCAGCTCCCTCTGTTTGCTCTTCAGGGTCCCAAATGGGGGACCTGTTCTTTTGTTCTCAAACCTTTTGTTCTCAAAACTTCCAGGGCCCCCAGGCCCAGCTGATCAATCTAGTCTCCCCATACTTGGAAGCAGGAAATACCAACAGCAAACACGGGTATCCCAGTTGTGTGTTAGGCACTGGTCTAAGACCTTAGTGGGGCTTTCTCATTTAACATTTAACGTTTAAGTAACCCTATAAGGCAGGTTATATTATTATCTTCATCATAGAATGGAAGAGAAGCTCAGAGCGATTAAGAAATTTGCCTTGGGGGCCCCTGGGTGGCTCAGTGGGTTAAAGCCTCTGCCTTCGGCTCAGGTCGTGATCCCAGGGTCCTGGGATCGAGCCCCCCCGTCAGGCTCTCTACTTAGCAGGGAACCTGCTTCCTTCTCTCTCTCTCTGCCTGCCTCTCTGCCTACTTGTGATCTCTGTCTGTCAAATAAATAAAAATTTTTTTAAAAAAAGAAATTTGCCTTGGATCACTCAGCTTGTGAGTGGGAGAAGTCGGTGTTTGAACCTGGGCAGCCTTGAGCCAAGGTCAGTGTCCTGAAAATGACTGGTCCCATTCAGTTTCAGGATTGATGTTCCGGGATCAGGTGTCCCTTCCTGGCCCCATTAGCGATGTCCACCAGGATGGTGTGGGTCACATAAAACTTCAGGGCTGTGGAAAGAAGAGGGGACAGGGTTCTTCCCAAGAACACAAGTGCTTCCAGGACAGAAGTTTTTGTCTGTTTTGTGCCCTGATGTCTCCAGTGCCTAGAACAGTGCCTGGCACACAGCAGACGCTCAGCAACTGTTTGCGGAATGAATGAACCCCAAGCATCTTGGGCTTGTTTCTGCCTAATGAGGAGGCAGAGTTAGACATAGCCTTACTAGGACTACATAGGACCATCTCACACTTAAAAAAAGAAAGAAAGCAAAAGTATCTTTCCTCTTTAGCAGATCTCCTTGTCACTGGTTTAATCCAGAAGCACCAATCCAGGAGTTCTTCTCCAGGTCACATAACAGACATGAATGGCTCTAGAGGGCAGCCAGCTCGGTGCTCCCTAGGGCAGAAGGATTGTCTGGGCCTGTGTTTCTCAGGGTCTCCATCAGCTCGAGCCCCATGACTCCCATGCATTTCTTCCTAAAGTGATTTGACCATGAAGCCTTTTCAGAAGGCATCTCATGGGGGGGAGTAGGATGAATAATCCACTATGAGAAATGAAATTTCAATCAATTTTTGTTGTAGTGATTTCATGTGATAAGTCTCTAGCTCTCCCCAGCTCCCCTGGGCTTTGAAGGGCTGCAGGTGGACCCCTCTGAAGCGGTCACTCCCTTCCCACCCTCCTTAGACCCACTATTTGGAAATCTGGCTAAGGAAGCCCTCATGCCCCGGGTCGTCTTCTTCTCAGGTTCTGGCGGGTCTGGGAGAAGGAGCTTCTCCCCACACTTCGGTTGTCAGGCTTCAACCCCTTCTTTTATATTTATATAAAATATATATAAAATATGCAATTATATTTCCCTCCGCGGCTTTGAAGCATAATTTTAAGCTTGGAAACAATTGCAGTAGATTGCACTAATTATTTTCATTTTATTCAGTGAGTCTGAAGGTTGGGACCTTGGATTAGGACATGAGAGTGAATGAAAATTAGACAGCATCTTGTCAGTTAATGGATTTCTTCAGTGCCAGGGAGATGGCTCTGAGCTCTGGAGATTTACAGCCCCAAAGCCAAAGAGGCATCAGTCCCCGGTCGTGCCCCTTATATGAACTAGGTGCTGGGGCTATGAGGCTGGAGAAGACACAGCTCTACCTCTTTGCCCAAGGGCCATTGCCTCCCAAGCCTTCCCTTTCCCCATCTGCAAAGTGGGTATAATACTTCATTAAATAAGGAAAGCACCTAGTACGTGGCAGGTGCTCAATGAATGCCACTTTCCTTTCCCTTGACCTCCTTACTAGGTTCTTCCTTGGGCAATATAGGTATTGGATCTGTGTGATAGAAAGAGCACAGGCTTACAGATTCTTAGCCAGCTGTGTGATCTTGGCCAGGTCACTTAACCTCTCTGAGCCTTAGGATCTCTCTCTGTGGAGTGGGGATAACAGTACCATTCACTGTGCTTTTATGTGGATAAAATGAGAGATTACTTGCAGAGCAGCCAGCCCAGTCTTGTTCAAACTAACCCCTTAAAAACTCTATCTGTCCAAACCAAAGCCCCCCCTCTGTAGCTCTCTGTCAGGGCCAAGCTAAGGGCACGGGTGGGGCCCAACTGCGGGAGGGAGGCCAGCCCTCCTGGGATCCAGTCTTCCTCTGTTCTTCTTTATAGTTTAAAATCCTTTCCCACACAGACCAGGCCCCGGGTCTCCACCCCCTGCTCTCAGCTGCGGTTGGCCATGGTCACGGAAAAGGCAAAGACTCCACGAGGCCTGGTCCAAAGCTGCACCTCCACCCAAGCCCTCCTTGGCTCCTTCCCCAACCTGCCTCATCTCTCCCATGCCTTCCTGACCAGGTCGTCGGGTGTCACTTTCAGATGAGTCTTTTTTTTTATACACCTCTCCGTCCGGGGAGGAGGTCCTGCCTGTCCTGACTTCAGAACCATCCAGGTCCCTGGGACTGTGAACCTGTGAGCTCTGGCCTCTGAGACGGAGACTAAATGGTGCCACTTCCCCCATGGCTTGGAGCTTCTCCTTCCCTCTCCCTGTGACATCCCTGGAAGTGAGACCCCCCCTCCCCCGCCAGCTCTTGGGGCCTCTCAGAGCTCCTTCTTGCACTATCTGTTTGTTTATTCTGCATGTCACTGACAACAAAGCAGAGTGGTCAGCTCACTTCCTCGGGCCCAGGCGCTGTGTCCCGCACTGGGGGTACCATCAGGAAATGTTTGTGGAAGGGTCAGAGAGCGGTCTGGTAATGGGGACGTTTGCATGATACCCAGCCCTCTCTCCTTGCAGGCTGCCATTTCTCTGTAAAGAACTCCCTTGGGCAGCACTATTTGGCCAGTTCCAGAAATGCGTGTGCGTGTGTGTGAGTACATGTGTTGGAGGTAGGGTGTCAGCCTGTGCTCCGGCTGGGAGTGGCGTCATTTGTGAGGCCACCACAGACCCCCTGACTCAGGTATGTGTACATGACACTCAGGTGTCCTAGTGCATTCCTGGGTAACACGCCAGGACCACAGCCCCAGTGGGCAGGGACCAGCGCCTCGGGCTGTCCTAGCAGGTGCATGGCAGTTCTCTGAGATCACTGCAGCTGCTGTCCCCTGTGCGGTATGCCAGGCCTAGGGCCCTTGGCCCATAGACTCTGTCCCACGCGTTCCCCCCAACAACCCCTCAGGGGAGGTATCAGTGTCTCCCTTGTGCTGAGGAGGAAACTAAAGCATGGAGAGGTGAGGAGACTGCTGGAGGTCACACAGCAGTAAGTGCTGAGGCTGGATTTGAACTCACATCCTCCGACCCTCTTGTCTGCCCTCTCAACCACATGCACTGCAGCAAATAAGGCTGACAGAGGAGGACATAGGGACTTCCCCCAATGCACAGGACACAGCAGGGTGTTGGCATACAGTGCTGTTGGCATGCCCAAATCAGAGGAGGGAAATCCACTGGGGGGTCCAGAGTGAGCAAGGCCGCAGGGCCCAAGGCCCACTGGATGTGTGCAGGCCCAGCCACAGACAGAGCGGAGGGGAGTGGGAAGGGGGATGAGAGTCTTGTGGCTCAGGCTCAGGACTGGACCAGAAAGCCTGGGCTCTGGGTCCCAGGAGCGCCTCCTACTGGCTGTGTGACATGGGTCTGTTCCTTCTTCTCTCTGAACCTCTGTCCCAACATCTGTACAGCAGGGAGGTGAGGGAGAGGGAGGAGTACTCTGTTCAAAAGCACCTGACCTGGGCCTGGCGCAGCAGCCAGCACACCCCTGTCCCCAGCCTGGCCCCCTCACTTTCTCCCCTCCCTGCATGTTTCCTTCTCTTCCTCTGCCCTTCCCTCCCTCTGCCCTATCCTCCCATCCTCCCCCATCTCTGTTCTACCCTCCTTTCCTCTTTTCTTTCCTCCCCTCCTCCCTCCCACCTTCCTTCTTTCCCTCCTCCCTGCCCTCCCTGCCCTCCTTCCTTCTTTCCCTTCTTCCTTCCTTCCTTCCCCCCTCCCTCCCTTCATCCTTCCCCGGACCTCTCTCTTCCCGCCTTTATTCCCCACCCCCAACTCCCCTTCTTTGAAACTTCTCTTCAGAGGCTTTGAAGAGCTCCAGTCCCCCTTCCAGGGTGGGGGGTCCCAAAGCCTCCAGGACACAGAGGCAGCTCACCTCCAGGCCACCTTTATAGGGCTTAGGGGTGGGAGCGATGCCCTGGGGGCCCTTCCCAGGTGCTCTGCCAGCCACAAAGGCCACCTTCCAGCAGGGCCAGAAAAAGCAGGGCTCCCAATCCCCCACAGACTAAACCTAGCAACAGTCAGGGTTCCTATGGCAACCCGAGATTTATTTTTAGTCCTACTTTAACATTAACATGATGTGAGGGGATCTGAGACTTACATTACTCTCTTTTAAACAGTACCCAAAAAAAGGAAAGAGAGAAAAGAAAGAAAAAAACTCCTCTTTGTACAGCAATGTGAACCACTGGGGTGAAACAAGCCGAGGTGCTTGTGGGGACTCGTCTCGGGGAAAGTCAGCGGCCCCGGACTCCTGGCCTCCCACATAACAAGTGAGGGGAAAAGGACAAGTGGAAGGCGGCAAAGCCAATAGGCATGTGACCTGGGACACCAGCCCCTGGGGCTCCAGCAGCTCTTGGGGATGCGGCAGGAATGCAGGGCTGGGGTCTGCCCCCCACCCAGAGGACAGGGAGATGGATGTCTCCCGGGGAAGGCAGGGCTCGGCTGGGCAGATGGAGGCTGTGGAGAGGATGCTGGATGCTGGCATGAGATGTGGGTTCCAGACCCCGCCGTGTGCCCAGCCCCAGGCTGAGCATCAGGGTCCCAGAGGCGTAGAGCTCAGTCCTGCCTGGAGGAACTCACAGGTGAAGCAGACCCAACGTGGAAGTTTCTGTATGGGGCAAAGGGTGCCCAAGGAGGAGGAGGTGCCTGGGCTGCTTTTAGAAGAACTGGGGGTGCATGGCTGTAGAGAACAGGGAGGGCCTTACTAGGTTTTCAGCTATGTGATTTGAGCTCCTCTCTCAGAGAATTACCCTATATTAGCTGCTTTTTCTGTCTGTCCAGTGAGGGATCCTGATTCCTGGGGTCACAGACAGTGCCCGCCCCACACCCCACTGCGCTGTGGCCTGATCACTCAGAGTATTCCATCACCAGCCAGTGTGATTAGCCCAAGGAGTGGGCACAGGACCCTAGCACCACCAGTCAGAGTCCTTCCCTGGGACTGAGCTATGGTCACCAGAAGAAAGCATCTCTCTCTCTCTCTCTCTTTCTCTCTCTCTCTCTCTCAACTGGGTTGCTGAAAGGGGCTTCTGAGAGCCTCAGCCTTGGCCTCCTGGAGATGGCCTAGCAGCAGGAAGAGAAAACAAAGCTGATGGGCAAAGACAGGAAGAGACCGAATGTTCCTTGTCCAGCACATCACTTCCTTCAGAGCTGGGCTCTTTGGAATTAGCCTCTTTGGTTTTCCCTTAAGCCAATTCAAGCTGGCTTCCATCTCTGAAAACTGAATCAGTCTGACGAATTCAGATGGTCCTTGTAATTTTGCTAACACAAGGAGATAAAAGCACCTTCTGAAGAGAGAAGGAAATGAGGGACGTTTCTTGTGTTTTCTATGTGCCAGGCACCACATCGGATGAGCTTTGTCAGAGCCTCGTCACCACATTGGAAATTAAATATGTGCTATTACCAGTAAGGCGCATGCGGCACAGAGAGGCAGAGAAACTAGCCCAAGGGCACACAGCCAGCAAATGCCAGACCTGGACGGACACTGAGGTCTTTCCGACTCCTCGAGGAGCTACGTCATCTTTCTTTCTGTGCCCCAGGGGTTTTGGAGATATAACCTGTGATTCCCCAAGTGTTAATCATGGACAACTTACATGGGAAACATATGGGTGCTGATTGGAAACAGATCCCAGGGCTCTCAGCCCCAGACTTTCTGGATAGAATCCAGTGTCTCCAGCCTGCCTTCTGAACCCCACCATCCCCACATATCCCTAACCCCTACCCACATTACGGCAGCCTGCACTCAGCCGCAGATCCTGCCTCAGCCTGGTTGCTGAGCCTTGCTCATGCTACCTCTCCTGTCCGGAGTGTCCTCCCCTCTTTGTCCCACAGCTCAGCCAACATATCATCTTTCTCACCATAGCTCTCCATGACTCCTAACAGGCCTCTATGCCAATACTCTACGCCTGGCTCTAACCCAGGCAGAATTGAGGGCTCCTGCCCTGGCCTCCTGCCACAGCCCCATATCCCATCCTATGCCTCTCTGCCCCAGCATTTGTGCCCCAGGCTGTTACTGTGTCCCTCTGGCTTCCGCCACCCTGCTGGGAGCTCCCGAAGGGCGGGCTCTCTAGGGCAGGGCCTGGCTGAGAGCAAGCCTACTTGTGATCTGTCTGTCAAATAAATAAATAAAATCTTAAAAAAAAAAAAAACAAAACAAATAGGCAGAGAGGCAGGCAGAGAGAGAGGGGAAAGCAGGCTCCCTGCTGAGCAGAGAGCCCGATGATGCAGGGCTCGATCCCAGGACCCTGGGATCATGACCTGAGCCAAAGGCAGAGGCTTAACCCACTGAGCCACCCAAACTTTGACATTACAGGTGTGACCACAGATCCGAGCTCTGTTCTTCGCGAGCTTTGTGACTAGATGCAACTCATTTTACTTAATTGAGATCTACAAAAGGGGGGTTATCATCTCTAACTTGAGCATGAATCCTGGCTCAGCAATGATTGTCTTCCACTATAACAAGCTACCTCTTGGCTAGAAGACCCAAGCGGAGATCACTCCCTGATGGGTCCCAGGACTTCCCAGGCTTCCGTCCTAGGAGCTGGGCACCCTGGGCAAGAAGGTGGGGTGGGAAGAGAGAGAGGTCTTCCCCTTCCTAGAGACGGCAGGTGGTGATGGCTGCCTCCTGGCCAGATGTTGCTCCGTGAGATGACTTCGCACAGCACCGCTTATCCCCGTGAGACAGCTGAGGGCACCGTATCCAAAAGGCAGGCCACTGAGTAGGTACACAGACTGAACCCAGAAACACAGCCTGGAATGCATTTTGCTCTGAAAAGAGAGGAAGAGTGATGACAGGGAAGGAATAGAGAGAAAGACAGAAGGAGGAGAACCAGAGACAAGGGTGAGCTGGGGTGCAGGGTTGAAGGACGGAATGCCCGACAGTGGGCTGGCTGAAGATCACTGTCAGGGGAGCCCAATGTTGATTGTGTCTGCACATCTACAAATAAATTCCTCCTCATCTCTGCCCCACAAATGCTTAGGAAGCATCCCTCACTCACAAATGTTCAGACACGTCTCAGAGATACCCCACCCTCACCCCTCCCCCAGCCCGCTCTGCTGTGACCAGAAGGCGCTTCCTCCTTCTGTGTCCTGTCTGGTTGGGTCACTCTCTTATAAATCCTCCGCCTTCCCTGTTCAACACCTGCCCTCCCTCTTTCCTATGAGCCGGGACAAACTCTCTGGTGAGGGATCTCTTATTTCCCCTCAAAAGTCTTCCTTTGCATTTTAAAGATCAGGAGGCTCCATGGCAAAGCTAGGACCTTGACCCAAGTCAGCCCCTATCCCTAACTACTATGCTCTGCGCCCTCCCTGAACAGGACAGGTCAAGGAGTGAGCGCTAAAGGGCCATACGGGGCTAAGGCAGTAATTACAGTCCCCATCCCCCTCCGTGTCCAAACTCTTAGAACCTCCGCATCCCCGTGCTGCCCAGGCACTTGGCCACGGTGAAAGATATCTGACACAGTCATTCACTTCTTTGCCTTTAAAGGAAATGCCCAGTAAACAGCCTTTCTGCTCGGAATCAAGCACAAAGGGTAGGATTTTAGATGCTCAAGAGAGGGATGTCTTCAAGTCAGGGTGCCTCTGAGAAGCCTCCCCATCACGGTATGTGATGAGAGCTGACCCTTGAAGGGACACAGCTGGCTCACCCCAACCCCAAGAGAAGTGGCGAGAGGGGCTGGCCTCTCAGCTGTCTCCAGCCAGCTGCTCTGACCGACAGGTGGGACAGGGCTGCGTGGGGGTGGGAGACAAAGCAGATCTCTGGCCCCAGGCATGGGGAGTGGGGCTTCCAGAAGGGCTCGAGCTCTAGTACACCCACCTCCAACAGTTCCCCTGAGCAAGGAGCTTTCTCGCCAAAACCCAGGGGACTTTTCCATCTGGACAATGTCAGATTCTTGTCTAATTCTGGCTCAACATAAGCGAGATGGAGTGGGAATGGGGGAGCACAGGATGATGAATTGGCAGCTGGGGGAGGGCTAGTCTCCGTCCCACCGCCTAACCCCTGGGACCGGAAGCAGCACGCCCCATGCTGAGCCTCAGGACCCCATCTGGAAAGGGGGCCAGTAGACCAGACACCTGGGAAGGTCCCTCCCGGCTCTGCACGTGAGAATGCCCGTGGTGTCCAATGGGCAACCTTCCTGTGGGCAGGAGAGGGCAGGGGGATGTCTATCAAATTTCTGACCACTGGAGCCAGGAAATCTGAAGCTTCCATGGCGACTGGAACAGGGAGGTTTGATAGATGACCCGAAGAAAACCACCAACTCACACACAGGATTTTTGGGGCAAGATTGTCCTCTGTACAAATCCCAGGTCCAACATACAATTGCTCTGTGACCTTGGGCTACCCAGTTCTGAGCCTCAGTTTCTATTTCCTCCCCTGCAGCTTGCCCTGCTCTCCCAAAGGTCAGGGCCACGCTGTGACTTGCGTGGGCCCTAGGCACTTTTGTCTTCATGGTCCATTGCCCTATAAACATTTACCAAAAATTCCATTTTATGACTGCATTGGCATAAAGATAAATGCATCCAGAGTAGATTACGATAATTATTTTTAATGGCTTTGTACGAAATGAGCATGGTTCCATGGGCCCCTTAAGGTCTGGTGTGTGCTAGGCATTGTACCTATGGAGCCTGGAAGATGTCAGCCCTGAGTCCTGCGATGTTTCTAACGTAGAATTATGAAGCTTTACATCAGCTATTGAATGAAGCTTAACACACCAGGGAGAAGCCCCCTCCTTCTGAGTATTTTTGGGAAAGCCCTATTGGGATAGCATCTCCCACAACAGGATGGGGCTTAGAGGCTGAGAGTCTCTGGGAGTGTGGCTGGGGCTGGATTCAGTCAAGTAAGGCAGGGGCCTGGTAAATTGCAGCCCTGTCAGATCCAGGAAGCCAGACAATCTGAGTTCCCAAAAACTGAGCATCTAACTTGGTTGGGTACACGTGGAGATGGACCCAGGACCTGGGGTCCTGGAGGTACTGGGGTGATGTCATCTCTCAGCCTTCATGGGTCAGGTCTACACCACACCAAGGCCTCATGTGTATGATCTATAGGTATGAGGGCAGGACTAATATCCCAATTTCCTGATGAGGAAACAGGCTCAGAAAGAGTTTACCCTCTCCTCCCAACTTTATTTCCCTGGCTTCTTTTTCAGTCCAACAGATCCTGGTACATCCTGGCAGTCCTACTCCTGGGCCTTTGCACATGCCATTCTCCCTGCCGGGAATTCTCTCACTTGTCCCTTTCATCCCCTGCTTTAAGCTACCATCTCCAGGAAGCCTTCCTTGACTACTTTGACTTCTTGTGACCATCCTCTCCTTTGAACTCCCAGGACTTGCTAGCTATAAACTCATTCAAGTTAATAAACGTTTACCACGCATCCACCCTGGGCCAGACCCCTTGTTGGGCTCCAGGGCCATAAAGGTGACTCAGTGGTAGGTTGGCCTGGAAGGAGCGCCCATCCTGTCCTGTTGTGGGGGATGGGAGCCATAGATTTTGATAATGCAGCAATCCAGGATTCAGATAAGGGAGCCCTGATGCTGTGAGGTGCGGGAGGAGAAAAGTCCCCCATTTCTCAGGAAATCACATTTGGGCTGGGTATGGAAGGGTCAGTAAGCATTCACCTGGCCTAAAGGAGAGGAAGGAGGAGGGTTTAGCTGAGGCAAGGAGGAAGGGAGGGAGGGAGGAGAAGGTGACTGAAGGTAGGGTGTCAGAGGGGATCCACAAGGAAACCTAAGGTGCACTCAAGCAGGGTAATTTGAGGATGATTACAAAGATACAAGCAGGGCATAGGGAAATCAGCATGGCACAGTGTCAGTCACTGAGAAAGCCAGCAACAGCTTTAACCGGAAGGGGTAGAGGGACAAGGTTACCCGTGTATGGAGGGCTACCTGGGGGAAAGCACTGTAGGGGGAGGCAGTGCCCTCACACCTGCCAGGCTCCTGTCAACTAGCCCCAGCTAGAAACCTTGTTAAGAGGGAGCTGCCAACAGAGTCCATGCAGGCCAACCTTCTGGGACCCAGTCCAGGGAACAAGGGTGCAGGGCGAATCCAGAGGGACACAGGAAGAGTGGAGGGCAGTAGGCTCAGCCACATGGACCATAGGGGCCCCTCTAGAGGCCCCAGTCCCTACTGCTCAGCTAAAACCCAGTTCAGGGATACACCGGGGTCAGAGACACCTCCCTCCCTGCCCATCAAGGCTCAGATCCTTGGTAGGAAATAGCTGTTTCTCTGGGTCCTATCTCGTTCCAGCATTGTTAAGATGTCACTAAGTATCATCTGAAAATAGAAACGCCGCCTGGGCCTACCATGGAAACGCTGTTGCCTCCCCGATGCCATGCGGACAGACCTCCCACCGGCGGATGGAAGCTGCTGTCACCCGCACGCTTGTTCAGCCGCTGAGAGAGAGCTGGTGTTTCCTGAGTGCGCCCATGTGCCCAGCACCGGGCCCAGCTCATTACATGTGCCCACGTCATTTTATATGCGCACGAACTCTCAGGGGTGGACTCTCCTTCCCATTTTGTAGTGGGAGGCTGAGGGTCAAAGTGGTCGTAATTTGCTCCAGGTCACAACACGGGCCAGTAAGTGATGGAACTGGTTTTGCATCTGATGTTGGAGGCGGGTTTCATGAGTTCTCAAAGGAGAGCAGGCCAGGAAACCAATGAATTTGAGAGCTGCAACTTCTTCCTTCATCCTTCCACCCAATCAAATCATTGAGTATTAGAAGTGCCAACATTCTTTGAGCTGCCATCATATGCCCAGCTCTGTGCTGAGCTGACTTACACATTCAAGTCTTACCTCCATTTTATCAGTCATGAAACTGAGGTTCAGAGAGGTTAAGCAATTTGCCCCAAGCCACACAGCGATGAAGAGCCTGGAGCAGGACTCCAAAGCCAGAGCTCCTCACGCTCACCAACCAGGTCCTGTGCCAGGCTGTGTCAAACAGACTTAACCGATGTCTAGGCCCTGCCCTCAAGGTGCTCCAAAGGAGAATTTGGCCGCCATTTTCTTAGAAAGGTGTTTCAGAAAACTCAGTCCTGGTCACCCCTTTTATAAACTTCCAAAGAGGCAAAGACAAGTGGCAGTGTACACAGGGAGGTGGTGTGTCCTCGTCTCACTGTGCTCTTGTGATGGGCCAGCTCATCTGACCTCCCTGAGGGCCTGTCCTTCCAATTCAATGGGGGGAGGGGCCCCTTGAGTGATGGTGCCGCAGAGGCGCCCAGCCCTGTCCAGGGTTCCCCGGAGACGGCAGATGGAAGAGGACAGCAGGGTTCCTCCCCTTCCTGGTGGTTATGGGCTGAAATGTGTCCCCTCAAAATTCCTATGTTGACGTCCTAACCCTCAGTACTTCAAGACATGACCTTATTTGGAGATAAGGTCGTGACAGAGATAATCAAGTTAAAATGAGGTCATTAGGGTTGACCCCCATTAGGCTAGGGTAGTTGAGAGAGGCACAGACAGAGGGAAGACACACACCCACACCCTTCCCTCTGCCATGGAGAAGACCAGGAAGATGCCAGGGAGGACCATCACCACAAGTTAGGGGAACAACATGAACACCTCATGCCCTGTGGCCCTCAGAAGACTCCAACCCCACCCACATGTGGATCTCAGACCAGCAGCTCCAGAGCCATGAGACACTATACCCGTTGGAACCGCCGGGCTGGTCATGCAGCCCTAGCAAGCCATGCATCGATCGGCCTACTCTGCGAGGGCCGGGTTCTGTTCGCCCGCAACCTGGGTGGCCACCCTATTTTCCAGCGCTCCCCGGGCAGCTGCGGGTGAGGGGAGGTCCCAGAAAGATCAGGGCCACACTGAACTCGCCGTGGCTCACAGCGCCAGGCAGGTAGACCACTGAATGAATGACCTCCTCATTCAGCCCGCCTGTTGGCCTTGGAGGGGTACTTCAGTGACTGCCCTCATTTTTCAGTGGGGAAGCAGGAAGAAGGGACATCTGCTAGGTGTCGCAAGCCTAGGGTACAGACCTGATCGGCTCCTTCTCAGGCTTCCAAGATATAACCACCACGTTTCTCTGCAAGTTAGGTACCTGGACACCCAGACACCACCCAGACCACTGGCTGCTGCGGCGTCAAGCCCTGCGGAGCCGTCACGGGCCGCCGTTGGCATAGCAGGACCTGCTGGGCTCAGGTCCATCCCCCGGAGTGTCATTTCCCACAAGGTACCAGATCAAACTTGAGGGGTGCTCCAACCCCCTGCAGAGCGGGCAGTCCCAGGAGAGCGGCTGTGTCTTTATCCCAGCTCTGCAACCCCCTTCCCACCACACTCTCCTGCTCCTCTCACCCCGTCCCCCACCCAGGGCCAGAGCAGCAAAAGAGACAAAGCTTCTCATCTGCTCAGTGCGGTACTTAGCATACAGTCAGTGCTCAGTGAGTGCAGACTATCGTTAACATTGTTATGATGCTCCTTTATGATTATTACCCACCCACATGGCAAAGACGGAGGGAGAAGGACAAGAGTACAAACCAGGTTCCAAGCTCGGAACTCTGTCTCTCCCCGCTGTGTGACTCCAGACGAGTCACCCCACCTCTCTGAGCCTCAGTGTCCTCATCTGTACAGTGGGGATAACAACCCTCACCTCAGAGGATTCCTGGATGAGGGAACATGTAGGAAGCTGCCCAGTAGCTGGTTGGAATTAAAAAACAAACAAACAAAGACTGTCTCCCGCTGCCAAGCTGCTCACCGACTTCCATGGAACATATCAAATGAAACGATGCAGGTGAAGGCCCCTGGCACATAGCGGCTGTTCAGTCAGCACTTGAACCTGAACGGACAAGCCGAGTGTTTGCCTAAGATATGTGTTGGTGTGGCACGTGTGCACGCGGGTCCCCATGACGCCATCCTCTGGCCTGGCTCTCCTGGGCTCAGCCGCCCATGCAGCATACCATGTTTTTGCTCAGGGGACAGATTAGGAAAGAGATCCAGCTCATCTTTCAGGGGTGACAATGCCTATCCCAGGCCCTGACTTATGGAGGCCAGATCCACCTGCCAGCAGCAGCCCCCAAAACCAACCTCCCAGGAACCCTTGGGTGCCGTTCTGGGAGGGGGAAAAGCTTGTTAGTGTTCTCCTTGCTTGTTTGTTGGGCTTGTAACCTCCCGGGGTGCCCATTTGCGGCTTCTGCAGCCCTGCCGCGTGTGTGATGGCACGGGAGAGGGGGAGATGTTTGTTGTCATCCTGTCTCTGTCCCGGATCCTCTGGGCTCTCTGCCCAGAGATAGCTGCCCCCCACCCCCACCCTGCCACCATCTGATGGGACCTGGGAGGAGGAGGTTTCCTTAGTTTGGTAGATGAGGATACTGAGCCCGCAAAGGAGTCACAAGTCCTAAGAAGCTGGGGCAGCAAATGGACCCAGGACCTCTGATTCTAGTCCAGCTGTCTTTCCACCAAACTTCCTGCCTCGACACAGGGAGGACCAACTGGAGACCAGAGCTCAGGGCGATGTGCTGTCTTCCTTTAGTTACCACTGGGCAGCAATCCCACTCCTTAACCATTTGCAGCCCTTGGAACCTGAGACCCAACAGTCAGTGCCGAACACCACAGTGGGGGTGATGAAGGGTAGAAGTTCCGGCTGGGTGGTCTCTTGCCCCCTGGAAATCAAATGGTGCACATGGGCTTTAATCAGGAAAGATTCAGAGTCTGGCCATGCCTCACCCTCTGTATGCCTGCCAGAGCCTCTGCACAGGTCTCCCCAGGGCCTGCCCCTACAATCTGTTCTCCTCCCAGCAGCCTCTGGGGCCCTTCGGAAACAGAAGTCAGAGCCCATTTCTCCTCTGCTTGGAACCCTACAATGGCCCCAGGACAGAGCAAATGCCCAGGACCCTGTGACCGCCTGCGAGGCCACTCTCACACCCTGTCACCCACCCTCCTTTCCCAGCTCTGCTCTGGCCCCACTAGCCTCCCTGCTGCTCCTTCAGAGAGCAGCTCCATCCTCTGCTGTAGCCGGCTCTGAGCCTGGATCTTTCTCTTCCCAGATGAGGGCATGGCTCCTCCCTTCCCCCTTCATGAATGCCAGGCTCACCCGCCCCTCCCCCATCCCACCTCCTTGTTTCATTGGGCAACTACCCCCCTCAATCACTTGCAAGCCAGATCCTTTGATCCCGTTTTTCTCTTGCTGATTTTATTTTGTTTTGTTTCGTACATAGCCCTTATCACCCACCACACCTCATAACTTACTTATTTTCTCTACTGTTTGTGGTCTGTCTCTGCCTCCTCTTTCTGCTGCCAGAGGGGCCGGCGTGGGGGGGGGTTCTGTCCACTTCGGGTGCTCTTAGTCATGTACCCTCAGCACTCAGAATGGTGCCTAGGTCCTACGGAGGAACTCGGTAATAGCTGCTGAACTGATCAATGAATGACCGCAAGAGAGAATGTGGCTGGATGGAAAGAAGGACGTCCTCACTAGCAGACACCCAAGGTGAGGTCTGACAGAAGCTTCTAGGGGAGTCACAGCAGGCCCAGTGCCGTGGTCTCTCCAGCTCTGGCCCTTCAAAGCTATCTGCTGGCTGTGATGAGACCACTGCCCCCTCGAGAGGGAGAGTCCCCGGAGATGTTGTTCCGAGACACAGCAAGTGGCCTGGAAAGGACAGACTCGGAATGGGATGGACCTACGCTAGACTTTCGGTTTCCGGACTGACTTGCTATTGTTTTTACCTCACTGGTCCTCATCAGGGAAGTGGAGGTGAAGGATCTAGCTCAGAGAGGTGTCTGGGCGAGCACACCCACAACCGCTATCATCGCTTGCTACTTTTCATTACACACTTAGAACGCGCCCGGCCCAGCACAGGCATGATCTCATTAGGCAGGTCAGGGGAAGTGGGGGATTCCTGTCCCCTCCATTTTACAGTTGAGGAAACCAAGGATCAGAGGGCTAGAGTCACCTATCCAAGGTCACACAGCAGTGGAGCACACAGTGATGGAGCTGGAATTGGAACCCAAGTCCGTCAGATTACAGGGCCTCCTGAGTGGTAATGGACCTGGGGGTGTAATGAAGCCCTAGTGGTAATGTACTTGGTTAGCAAGTGTTCGTGGGTGTATGTGAGTGTATGCCCCACATACACAATGTCCTCTAGAATCTTCTTCAACAATTCTGAGGTGTTAAGTAATATCATTATCCCTTATTACAGGTGAGAAAATGGAGGGTGAGTGATGGGGTGACTTGTCCAACATCCCAGAAATGTTAAAAGGTGGGAGCAGAGTTGTGAAGGCAAATCTTTTCTGCACAGCAACTACATAACTCAGAATTCCCTGGGACATGCTGCTGCGAGAGGGGCTACTGGATTAGCCAACCGCGCTCCTTTCTGTTCCTCATGGGGTCAAGTGTGGGCATGTGTGGTTGGCTGGTGGGGGTTGAACTCATGCCCAGGTTCACTTGGTCTATGCAGCCAGCCCCTTCCTAGTGGCCTTTGATAGTGCCCCTGGAGCCCCCTTGCTGCATTTTTAGTTCCTCCTTTTTCCTTCTGGTTCCTTGGACCAAATCATGAACTGACGGCCACTCGCCCTCTCCGACCAACACTAGCCAAAGCTTGCCATCATCTTCTCAGTGTGATGACCACCCTGCCTTCCTCTCACTCTTATTGCCTGTTCCATAGATCCATTTTAACCAACTTATGGTAGATCAGTAGAGGGTGCACTGACTTCTCTGTCACAATGGCAGAAGAGGGTGGAAAGTAGCTGGCACAGTGCTTGGCACACGTTAGGTTTTCAATAGCTGTCTGGCCCAGCCAATCTCTATGCCTTCCTTTCCTGCCTTTCTCTCCTGCGCTCCCTAGGCTTTAGCCTCATTGTCCTTCTCCCTGTTCCTGAGCAACAATCAACTCGGTTCCTATCCCAGGGCCTTTGCATTGCTGTTTCCTCTGCCAGGCACATATATCCCTCAGATCTTCAACCTCATTGTCTTCTTCCTGTCCTTTAGGACTTTGCTCAAATGTCACCTCCTTGAAGACACTTTCTCTGGCCTCCCAGTCTAAAGTGGCAATCCCCAACCCTGGTAGCTCCCTACCACCCTGTTTTGTTTGTTTGTTTGTTTTTTCATAGTATTTATCATTTTCTAATATCACAATATCAATGTTTCTAGTTTTCTTTCCTCTTCTCCCTAAAGGTTTAGCTTGACAAGTTCAGAGACCTGGCTACTCATATCTGCCCGTATGTCCCCAGCACCAGGAACCATGCCTGGTCTGTAGAAGACAATCTTAAAGTCTTAGACAACCACACAAGTGAAGAAATGGAGAAATTCTGAGGGCATAATGTTAAGTCTGAAGTCAAGTCTGGCCTTGAAAGCAAGACAGTGCTTTGAGATTTTACCCTTTATTTTCTTTAAGCTTCATGTAAGTATTTCATTTTAATGCATTGTGTCTGTGTTGTTTTAATTTTTTAAAAACGGGTCCCTTTTCCTTTCAAAAAGATGAGTGAAATTAATGCTCTGGGAGGATGGATTTCATTTCTCCTGTATCCTTGTGAACCCGTGAGCTGTGCTGGAGAATAACAGATCCAGCCCAAGTGCTGGCCAAGTACACAGACTCTATGTGGGTGAGGCTGTGGGTTAGCAGGCTCTCCTGTCTGCTGACCATGGGGCATAGACTGGACCAGCCATTTGGGAGGACAATTTGGCAGCATCCAATTAAATGGCAAATGTGCCTACTCAAAAATCATGGTGAATTGATCGCAAGAAAAATGGCCTCAATTCTTTCTCTCCCCACATCTATAACCCTTGCAATGTGTCTTGTCACTCTTGGATCCTATTTCCCCAACCCTTGAGTGTGGGTGGCCTCATGACCTGTTTTGGCCAATAGAACAGAGAAGTGATGTGTTCTGGTTCTGAGCCCAGACTTCAAAAGGCCCTGCACACTTCCCCTCACTTGCTTGGACCCCTTCCTCTACCATGAGAACAAGCCAGGCTAATGGGTTCAAGGGACCGAGGCCATCTAGAGTAGAGATGAATTGTGTCGGCGAAAGCCATTCAAGGCCAGCCAGCCCCCAGCTCACCTGCCAGCTGACCTCAGAAGCAAGCACGGCTATCATCCGCTGAGCTCACACTAGATCTACAGAATTGCCCAACCACTGTGGTTGGTGAGAAAGAACAAGCGATTGTTGTTCTAAGTCATTAAGTCTTGGGTTGTTTGTTATGCACCATTATCGTGGCAATAGAAAACTGACTGATCCAAACACTTGATGGATCCGCTCCTTGGAATCTGCCTTGAGAAACACACGTGTGGCAGCGAAGGACGCATGGACCAGATGATCGTTGCAGCACTGTTTGCCATAGCGAGCACTGGAAGCAAACATAAATACCCAGCAGGAAGGAAACCGACTCGTAGACTAAGACATCCTTCCAATGAAATTCTAAGCAACTAAAAAAGAATAGTACAGATCTATACGTGGTGACACGGCAGGCTCTCAGAGACAGTTTGATGACTAAAAAAAGCAAGCCAAAGAATACTGGTATAGTATTATATCATCTATGTAAGAACACACACATTAAAAAAATGGTGGATGTTTTCTATTGGGACTATGTCTACAAATAGAAAGAAGAGCCTCCGAGGAGAAACAAGGGAGTTAGGAAGGGAGCCCTTGGTGTAGTCAAGGGGGTCTCAAGTCTCCTACAAAATGCTTTAATATTCTTATCTTATGCATTTATTTACATATGTTACTCATGTCATGACCAATTCAGGTTTAAAAAGTTAGGTTCAGAAAGGTAGAGAATATAGCATATGGTCCTCTAATTCCCCCCAAATTTCCATGGTCTCCTCATGAGAAAGTCAAGAGCTTGGCTCATTTTCAAAATCCCATGAAAGAGGCTTCACATTATTAATCACCAGAGAAATGCAAATTTGAAACTACAATAAGATATCACTCCCTGCTCACTGATGACTGGAATTAAAAAGATTGCCAGGATCAAGTGTTGACAAGGAAATGGAGCAATTGGAACGCTTAGGCATAGCTGATAGAAACGTAAAATAGTGCAACCACTTTGAGAAAAGGCCCAGAAGTTTCTTTTTTTTAGATTATTTCCTTATTTATTTGACAGAAATCACAAGTAGGCAGAGAGGCAGGCGGGGAGGGGGGGAGCAGGCTCCCTGCTGAGCAGAGAGCCCGATGTGGGGCTCAATCCCAGGACCCTGAGATCATGACCCAAGCCGAAGGCAGAGGCTTAACCCACTGAACCACCCAGGTGCCCCCAGAAGTTTCTTTATTTTGTTTTATTTTATTTTTTAATTATTGAAGTGTAGTCGACACACGATGTTCCATAGTTTCAGGTATACAACATAGCGAGTCCACACATCTGCTCATCCCAAATGAAGCTGCTGTCTGTCACCATACACCATTGGCTTTATGCTCTATGTTGTGCCTTTTGTGCTGGAAGTTTCTTATAAAACTAACCAGACACTTACCATATGACCCAGCGTCTCCACTTCCCAGTATTTGCTCAAGAGAAGCAAAAACATACACTTACAGAAAGACTTGGGCAAGAGCATTCAGAGCCGCTGTATTCATAAGAGCCCCCAAATGACAAACAACCTAAAATGTTTAACAATCAATGAATAGATAAATACGGTGTGCCAGATCCGCCTAATGGACTACAACTCAGCCATCAACGGGAACAGACCCCCAACACCTGAGCAAGGTGGGCGAACTTCAGAACCGTCTTGCGGTAAGGACGCAGCCCTGATGCAAAGGAAGGTGTACTGGAGGCTTCCATTCACCAGAAATGTTAGAGAAGGTGACACTAACATACGGAAATGGAAGGAGAAACGTGGCGATGCTTGGGGCAGAGGCAGAGGATACTGACAGGGAACAGGAGGCCCTGTATCCAGAGATGGAAATGTTCTGTATCTTGATTGGGTTGGTGGTTTTGTGGGTTTATGGGGGTTTTATGCAAACTAATTGAACTGTTCTCTTAAACGCATGCATTTTATTGTGTGTAGATCATTTCTCAGTAAGTCTGAGAGCAGAAGACTTAACTCCTCAGTCCCAGCGTTGCTGCCTCCTTAATCGGGAGAAAAACAGCAACCAGCATTTTCCTCCCTCCTTTCTCAGGCTCCTGGGCCAGTCTGCCAAGACAATGAGTAATTAGCCGCTCAAGAGTCTTGGATATCGAGCCAAAAACAACAGCAGTGTCACATCAAATGCCAAGACATCTCGGGCTGAGAGCTGAGCTCAGCCACCCCCACCCCAACAGGACCACAGCCACCCACAGAAGCAAAACAGCCCTGTGGGGGCAGAGCATGGTCGGGGCTGCCTTCCTCTGCCCTGTGTCGGCCATTCTGGGTCTCCTGCGGGTAGATGGAATCACCCGGATGTGGCCATGTCCCGGTGGTCCACACTGATGACAAGCCGTCCTCTCTGTGCGCCAGACACCATACTACTAGGCCCTTTCCGTAGTCAGCTTCACTCTCTCCTCCCACCCTGCCCACGCTATAGGTGAGGAAAAAGCACCCCCTCGCTTCGCAGCCCAGCTCTAAGAGCAGTCCCTAAGCTCTCTCTTCTCAAAACAGACCTGAACCCCCACCCCATCCTTCCCCTGTTTGTGGAAGGGGGACAGGGCTGAGCTGGTTCCCAGACCTCCCAGGCGGGGCCTACCATTCTCTTAAAGCAGCATTGTTCCTTTCTCACGCAAATATCCCTCCTGAGGGAGGCCATGAGGAGGAAGGGGAGGATGCTGGAGATTTCTGGCTGCAGTGGGGATGGTGTTGGGAGGAGGGTGTCTGGGGGCCCTGGCTTCACATCCTGCCCCTCTCAGAGGCCCAGGTCACAGACCTGGGGCTGTGGTCTGGGAGAATCAAGCTTCCTGCCAGTGGTTGCGGGTACCGGGGCCATAGCCTGCAGAAGGAGTCTTCTTCAGTCTTTCCCTTCATGCTTTGCTTACAACATATCCACTCAATCTCAAGTCCAAGCTTCTTAGCAGAGCCTTCAGAGCCCTGCACATTCTGGGGCAAACTTTCTGACATCTGAGACTGGAACGGGCCCTCAAGGAGGCCCTACACGAAGTATAGCAATGACATTTATTATCTGGGGAAAGCAGACCTAATGGTTAATGACCAGATGTAGAAAACCAAACAGAGTCTCCTGTGTGCCCCTGAGCATCTCACTCAACCTCCCCGATCTCTGGAAGTGGGTACAATAACAGGAACTAGGGTAATTGAGGGTACCGAACAGGATTATATATACCTTTCTCAAGCCATACTAGTCCTTCAGCCTGAAATAACTTTCCACCTTGTTAAGTGCCTGTTTGCACCAACAGGACTCAATCAAGCGTTTTCTTTCCAGAAAGCCACTGGACATCAGACCCCAGGCCTCAGGATCCTCCCTCCCTCTGGCTGTAATACCATCCTAGGGCTGTGTGGGGTTGGTGCATGTGGTAGATAGCAGCAGCTGCCTACCATGTGGGGCTGCCCTGAGGTTCAAGGGTGTGAATGCTAACGAGTACTGAAAACAGCTCCCAGCACATAGTGGGTATTCAGGGAAATGTAACTTCTCCTTGGCAGGACTTCAGCAACTTCTGTCCTGAGTTCAAGTTGTCAGCCCCCTCACTGGCCTGCAAGCTCTTCTAGAGCGGGACTGGGGGGTGGGGGTGGGGCTTCATGTCCACCTGCATCCCTGTGCATTGCCCGGCAACCAGTAAGCATCCTTACTTGGAGGAAGAAGGGCTTGCCTTTGGGGCTGGGATAACGACTCTCAGTGGTCCCTGGAGGCCTCGTGATGTAGTCCACATCAGTTTTGTGTGTCAGCTTAACCCTGGCTTGCCTTAGGCCTGTCAAACACTGGGGTAAGAAGCACAGACCATGATCCTGAAAACACGCCCCAGGCCAAAATCATTCCTATTTCCAGGACACACGTGGGACGACTGGGATAAATACCGGTGGTTTATCACAGGAAGGTTCATCTCGATTTGGGGAGAGCGAGCATACATGCGTAGGCAGCCAGCTGATTTATGGTGACCTGAGCCAAACGCCAGAGCAAGGCCATTTATCTACAGGGTTGGAAAAGAGGTCAAGAGAGAGAAGTCAGAGATGACGCTAAATACGTAACTTGAGTGGAGACAGGAGAGCGGCGCCTCTCTTAACTCCTGGGGCGTCTTCATTCCACGTGTTCTGAGGGAACACCATCATGAGCCCCTCAGTGAATAGAACCCACAGGTCACAGGGAAGGCTGAGCTCCTTGTTGGGGACAGCTCTGGCCCAGGGCAGCAGCAGGGACCCAGGACATCGTCAGCCTCCTGGGATTACCAAAGGGAAGGACAGCCAGTACAAGGGAGGCTGAATGGCCAGGAAGAAGAACTCGTGATGGAAGAAGACCTGTGGCAAAATAGAACCACATTCCACTCCTTCACTGCCTTGGCCTTGGTCAGGTGACTGGCATAGCTCACCTGAAGATTACCTTCCAAGAGGTCTTCCTGCTCCCACCCCATCTGTCCAGAACAAAATTTAAAGTGCAATAATGCCACCATCCCCTGCTCTGTGGTCACCCCACAGCCCCCTTCCTCAGCTCAGCTGCTTTTAACATTTCATTGACCTTCAGAAACAGAACCTAGTGTTGTACATTTCTGAGTATCTTTGATCCCACTTACAGCATTATGGCAAGACTTCCCTGTATCCCCCATGATCCCCTCCATTCCACATTACAAGCCTATTCTCTCCTCTCACCCACTGTGCTCCAGCCACTCTGGACTCCTCGGTTTATCTCTAACACTACAGACATACTTGTACCTCAGGGCCTTTGCGCTTGCTTTCCCCTCTGCCGGGGATGCTCTTCCAGATAATCTTGCTTTCTTCTCAATTTCAGATCTCTGCTCAAATATCATATATGAGTTAGACTAGCACTACACACACACACACACACACACACACACACACACACACACGTAACATCCCTATCACACTCAATTCCTTCCCTGCTTTATTTTTCTCCATAGTACTTAATGCTACCCGATGATCTATGTACTTACTTATTATTGGACCTGTTTGGGATTAATGGCTATATTCCTAGTGTGTGGTCCACTGCGAGACACATTGATATATGTCAATACATATCTATTCAGAAAATCACTAATGATAGCTAATATTTCATGTCTGCTTAGTACGTGTCTACCTAATTTTATTTAACACCATAATACCATGATGGAGATACTGCCTTTAGGCTCAGAGAGGCAAAGTGTCTTCCTGTGGTCACACAGCCAGAATCAGGATTGAAACCCACCTGGTTGCAGAGCCTGAGCTCTCGGACACCATCAACAATAGATATAATCATGGACTTGTTTAGAAAGGGACTAACCAACCATGCCTCAGCCCCAGGGTGTGCTGAGGGAAAGGGACTTTGATCTGAAAAGAATGACAAAAAGCAAAGTAGAGAAAAAGAAATGTTTTTCTTGCAGTAAAACGATTTGGGCGATTAAAGAGGAAACTAAATATAAAAAGCAAATTTCACCTAAAATGAAATATTATGTATGCTGGGCATTGGCTAAGAATTTCACAACACATCCATGACCCTGTTTCTGCACAGTAACCCTGAGCCGCACACTGTTATTACCACTTTATAGTGGCGGAGAGTACAGCTCAGAGAGCTGAAGTCATTTACCTAAGGTCGCCGAGTTACTGAGCGGCAGCCTGTCTGTCTCATTCCAAAGCCCGAGTCGTCTCCTCTTTAACCCCCAGCCCCTGATATCTCGTTCCATCAGACATGCACTCAGAAGCTCCCGAACTGTCCCACGCACTTCCAAGGGGAGAGCCAGGGTCTCGCTCATCTTTTTATTCTCAGCACAGTGCCCACCATAAGTAATGCCCAGTGCTCAGGAAGGATCTACTGGCTGGCTAGGTGGACGGATGAAGGAATGAATCAATGAACCAACAAACACATGGTTTGAGCAGAAGCGGGAGCGATCTCCATCTGGACAGCCTGATGTTAGCCCCGGCCAGCCTCTCTAGAACCCTGAGACCAGCAGACTTGCGCCCTTGAAAGCCTTTGTGGGGTTCTTTAAATGCCGAGGTTCCTGGGCCCCTTGGCTGTCCCTGAATCGGAAGACCGGAGGCGCAGGAAACTGCATTTTTAACACATTTTCCAGGAGATCCTGATGTTCTCCAAAGTTTCAAGAAGCACAGGTCTAAAGTGAGCTCAAACCCCAGCTGAGCTGACCACCCCCTCCACCACGGACTCTCCCAATGGGCATCTGCCCACTGCATAGACAGAGGCCAGCTGGAGGCAGTCCTGGGAGAAGTGAGGGAGATTAGCAAGGGTGAGCAGGGTGACTTATTAGGAACGATGGAAAGAATTAAGGGGTAGCGTTTGTGTGAGGGAAAGCAGGAGCCACACATAAATTCTGGGGACAGATGGCAGCCCAGGCTGAGAGGCATCATATATCCCAGTGTGCGGGCATTACTGGGCCTAATGGGGGTAGAGACTATACACGGGAAACTTGAACTCTGTGCCAGGGAGACATTTATAACGGACAACTTAAACCGCTCATCCATTATGACGTTGCAGTGAGATTCGTCAGCTCTGGGCCCGGGCGGTCCTTAGAGAAACATCTTATCTATTTGTATTTAAGCTTTTGAGAAGCTTTTTGTTTTTTTGTTTTTTGTTTTTTGTTTTTTCAAAGTAATGGGTTCCTTGGTTCAAATGAAATCTTATGCACCACCCCAGTGTATAAGACAAATGAGCAAATATACCTGGTCTACCCTCCCTAGGGGCATCTCCACAGAACCCCAGGGTTCCAGAAAACCCCATGTGAAAACCACCGATCCAAGCCACAGTCCTCATTCTGCACCAGGAAAAACAGGCTCTGAAAACAGAAGGGACTGGCCCAAAGGCACACAGCAGGTTGGGTCCAGGCTGTCAGAGATGCAGGGTGGAGCGGGCGAGTGTCCCATCGGAGAGAGGCACCAGGCAAATGGCAGTGACAATAACCAGAACCGTAAGAATGCATTACGTGCTGGTGGCTCTTCTCTGAGGGAGCCCTGATTTCAGCCCTTTCTGTGCATGATCTCCCGTCATCCCCAGCACAAGCCCTGTGGTGGGCTGTCGCCACGTGCATTTGATACACGAAGAAACAAGGCACAGAGAGGTTAAACGCCGCAACTAGGATCACATAACAACTAAGTGGAGATGGGGTTCGAAACGAGGCTGTGGGCCTCCAGAACGTCCCTTTACCCACCCCCAATCAGGCAGCCACCCCCAAGAGCACAGAGCTTTCAGCTAAGTTGGAGCTGCTCTTGCTTTCTTCACTTCGTTCTCCTGAGAGAAGCCAGATGGTTATTTTCAAATTTTTTATTTAAATTCAATTTAATGTATAGTGTCAAGATGGTTATTTTTAAAAGCACAAATCTGAGTCCTTTTTTTTTTTTAAGATTTTATTTATTTATTTGACACAGGAGAGAGAGAGAACAAGCAGGGAGAGCTGCTGGCAGAGGGAGAGGGAGAAACAGACTCTCTGCCAAGCAGGGAGCCCGACATTGGACTCGATCCCAGGACCCTAGGATCATGACCCAAGCCGAAGGCAGATGCCCAACTGACTGAGCCGCCCTGGCGCCCCCTGAGCCCCTCCCTTGCTCGAACACTTTCAGTGGCTTTCCACTTCTCCTCAGGGTACCCCTCTGGCCTCATGTCAATGCACTGGCCCACAGCTGTCTAGACTCTGGCCAGACCAGAGTGTGTATGTATGTTTGTGTATGTGTGTGTATATATATATATATATATATATATATATATATATATATACATATGTATATATATATATATAAAATCGGTGGCCTCCAAACTTCATTGACATATACCTTTTCCCTTAAGGTTTTTCAGCACACTCCCAATATCTGTATACTTTTTAATTTAAAAATTATTTCTGTGTACTACTGTGCTAACCTATGGCATATACCTAAAATATACTAAAATACAATTTAAATAATTAAACAACAAGATAAAGAGTAAATAGAGATGTTCTTTTCTTCCTGCACCCTAAGGAATTGCCTTGCACACTCGCTGGGGTACCACAGTCGCACTTGAGGCTTCCAGCGTACACTCTCCCTGGGTGTGGGGCCCCCATCTGGAGCCACCTGCTCCCACCTGCCTGCCTAACTAGCACTCGGACTGAGATCCAGGCTGCCACCTTGCTTCTTTCCAAAAGGCTTTGCTTCTCTGGGCCACCCCACACATCTCCCTGGTAGCACCAAGCTCACTCATAACCTCAGTGGAATATTTGGAATCAATTGTCACACCCGTCTCTCTGTCCAGACCGTATGTGCTCTCCATGAAGACAAAGCAGGGGATCTGCTTTATGTGTGACCCTAGCACCCATCACTCAGTGGCTAAGACCATTTGTGCACTGATGAAGTGTAGCATAGGGCTGGGCACCCCAGTCTGGTGGTTTCCACATTTGATCATGCATCAGAATCACCCTGAGGGCTCCTTAAAACATGGACACCTCTGCTCCAGAGTTTCTGATTCAATAGATGTTAAGGGCTGAATCGTGTGCTCTGAAAATTCATATATTGAAGCCTCAACTCCCAGTTCCTCAGATGGGACCATATTTGGAGACTGAACCTTTGAAAAGGTAATTAAGTAAAAATGGACCTATTAGGGTGGGCCTAATCTAATCTAATCAGTGTCCTTTTTTTTTTTTTAAACATATAATGTATTACCAGTTTCAGGGGTACAGGTCTGTGATTCATCAGTCTTGCACAATTCACAGCACTCCGCATAGCACATACCCTCCCTCATGTCCATCACACAGCCACCCCATCCCTCCCAACCCCCTCCCCTCCAGCAACCCTCGGTTTGTTTCCTGAGATTAAGAATCTCTTATGGTTAGTGTCCTTTTAAGCAGAGGAACAGACAGTGAGAGACAGCAGACTGGTCATGCAGAAGGAAGACGTCGCTGAGGACACGGTGAGAAGGTGGCCATCAGCAAACTGAGGAGAGGCCTGAGGAAAATGGAAAATCTAAACCTACTGACACCTTGATCTTGGACTTCCAGACTCTAGAACACGAGAACATGAATTCCTGCCGTTTAAACCCCTCAGTCTACAGAATTTTGTGATGGCAGCCTGAGCACACTGACCTGGCAGGTCCCACGTGGGGGCTGGGGGCTTGCACTCCCGGTGGCCCAGCCCTCAGTGCTATGCGGGACCACCCTTAGGACTGATTATGTGCTCTTCGAGTGATGGGGAAGGAGCGGCTGAAGAATGAGAGAGGCCTGGAGGTGGGTGCGGGGGTTACTGGCCAAGAATGCTGCCCTGGCATTTCCCGGGCTCTGGGGAGAGAGCTCTCCCCCACGGGTGTGCACTCTGGAACAGGCCAGAGTGTTCTGAGCTGTTACTCACTCTCCCTGCCCTTGGCTGGGGACGCGGGGAAGGAAGAGCTGGTGGGGGCGGGCGGGTTTCTCCTCCGACACATCAAATCTCCCAGCTGGGGATCCTCAGGCCAGTCACCAGGAGCATGCTCAGCCCAGCCCCTGGTCGGAGAGCTGGCAGCCCCTGGCAGGCAGAGGTCCAGGGAAGGCAGCAGGTGCATGAGGTCTTGGCTCACTGCAGACAGCGCCAGGCACAGCCCACCACTCCCCATCCTAGTGGGGGCCCCGGGATGGGAAGCCGGGCTCTGCACATATCCTTCAGGGGAGGGTCCAGACAATCAGTCAGTTCCTGTGGGCTCTGAATCTTCTCTGACCCTATTTCCTCATCCATAAAAAGGACATGATAGTGTCTATCCCAGAAGATGGTAGTCAGGATTTAAAAATAAAAAGTAGCTGGCTTTTATCTTGTATTTATCAAGGGAGACTCTATTTTATTTCAGCCATACAACAACCAAGAGGGAAGTGTAAGCTCCATTTTATGGATGTGGAAACTGAGGGTCAGGTAGAATGCCCAAGGATTCGGGCCCAGAGAGTAGGTCAGTAAGCATTCGACTCCAGTTGCAGAGCCCACACTCAACCATTCATGACCTTGCCCTCAGGGAATAGCTTAGGACTGGGCACTGGCTCAGAGAGGCTTTTTGTTCCCTTGGCTCAAGTCCCTGCACCCAAGTTAGTTCCTCAGTCTATTCTGGAAGAAGGGTAGAGAAAGAGATTGACTATGTGTCAGGCTCTGCCCTGTGCCAGGCACTAACTCTAGTTTGTTCAATGAATGACCAATACTTGCTTTCTCCCCACAGCAACCCTACGAACACCATCATACACCCACTTCATATGCACAGAAACAGAGGCTCAAGGACGTTGAGAGGTTGAGAGGTCGCCCAAGTTCTCTTAGCTATGAGAAATGCTGGTAGTGGCACGGAAACCCAGATCTGTCTGTGCCCCCCCGTCCCCCAAACGAGCCTTGGCTGATACTATACAACACTCCCCTCCTGGTCCTCTTATTCAAATTCCCTCAGATCACTTCTTTGGGACAAAAAGCTCTGCCCAAGAGGGAAGACGTAACTTTTTCTTCCAAAACTCTGAGTCAACTCATAGGGTGTTATCTTGGCAGGCTAAACAGTCAGCCAAGGAAAAGACCTCTGCCCAGCTCTTCATGACAGTCGGGCTCTGCCCCAATGAGAGAGCCAGAGCCAGAGAGAGACAAAGAGAAAGAGAAAGAGAAAAGGGCAAAGGGAGTGCTCAGGGACACAGCCAAGATGGTCCGGGTTGCAAATGACAGACACGTGACTCGAGTTGCCTTCTGCCAAAGTGGGCATTTATTGGCTCTCAAGACAGAAAAACCCAAAGGCAGGGCTGGCCTGAGGCTCAGCCACGTCACGCAGACCTGGCCTCTCCGTCCCTGGGGATCTGCTCTCTGTGTTGACGCCTGTCTCAGGAAGCCCTTGCTGTCTGTGGGGACAAGGTGGCCACCCGCGCTCCAGGCCCCAATCCACCAGCTCGAGCTGCCCCAGCAGACAGAGCTCTTCTTTCCCAGGACCTTCCTGGCCCATGCCTGTCTGTCATTCCCGAAACAGCCACCAGCGGATGGGGACTCCATGCAGCCAACCCTGGTCACAGGAGCTGAAGAGCGGTATTTCCCCAGAGGAAAATGGGGGCTCTGTTGCCAGACAAAGGGAGCAGAAGCTGGGTGGGCAGAAACAGAAAGACACACTAAGGGCTTCTTCCAGCTTCCTGGCTCTCTCTCATCTTTGCTGTGTGACCTTGGACAAGTCCTGACCTTCAGTTTCCTCACTTGCACAATGGGGATGATACCCCAAATGTGAAGAGTGTTTGAGAGGATTCAATAAGTGAAGGCATATAAAAAAAACCTTGCATGGCACCCAGTGCATGGGAGGCTCCAAGTCTCTCCACTCCTTTCCCCCTCTGGGCACCCGATACCCAGGCAAGAATGCCTGGCGTTTCGAACAATGGTGTTCCTTAAACACTTGGCTGCTCGTTTAATTAGAAGCCTCCCTCCTTGCAGGCATCTCCGTGCGTGTGAATGGTTCCATCTGTCTTTCCTCTTAGGAACATCTCCCAGGGTGATGAAGCTGTAAGTGGGAACCCCCAGAGACAGGTGATAGCAGTAACTATTCATTCTGCGCTGGTTTCCGGAGTCCCGTGAGGACCTATTCTAGGCATCGGGGGACAGCAGAGAGCAAGGCAGGCCCGGGCCCTGCCCTCATGGGGTTTGTGCTCACGCACAGATATGCCGTACACTGCACTGGGCCTCTGTGCATCACCTCCTTTCATCCAGGATTAAGTTAAATACCTTCTCATCGAATCCTTCAAACACTATTACGCTCATTTCACAGAAGAGACACCTGAGGTTTAGGGGAGTGAAAGGCATCAGGCGGGCCGATCCCTCAGCAAGCGAATGGCAGAAACAAGAAACTGCTTTCCTAGTCCTTCCCGGATGAAGCCCGAGTCAAATCCTGTACGGAATTCAGAGAAGGTTAATTACAGTGACAGCACCTATAAAAATCAAACAGGCCATCTTCCAGGAAGCTAGAGGAAAGAGAGAGAAGAAAAAAAGACATGGGTTTGCAAAGTCAACCCAGGGTCTGGGATGAGCTGAGTTGAGTCCATACATGGAAATCCACATTGACCAAGATGGGTTGCCCGGGAGGCAGGCAGGGAGCCCCAGCACGGCACTGGGTGTCAGGAGGAATCAGAGCCGTCCCAAGCACAGCCTGCAGGCTGAGAGCAGCCAGACGGTGTTGGGACACCTGGCTCAGCTGCCACCCGCCCAAACCCGCACTTTGGAAGAGGCCTGACACCCTGGGGAAGGCCGGCACTCCCCAGCCCAGGCCACCAGCAGCCACCAGCCAGTCCACAAGAAGGCCCGGGCGAGGTCACGTCACTCCCCTAGCTCCAGTCCCTGAGCAGGTTATGAAGGCTGAACAGCTAACCTGCCTGGCTAACGTCCGAGGCCAAGGTCAGCAGGGAGCAGTGACTTTGGAACCCAGCAGCACTACTCTCCTGACTGTACGACTTTGGTCGGTTGACTTGACCTCCGAGCCTCTGCGTTCTCATCTGCAAACTGGGGCTGGCTAATACCTACCCTACAGAGTGAGGAACAGAGGAGACAACAATGCAGATGCTCTACAACACGTACACCGCACGATCCATGTGATTAGGAACTCACGTTCTCAGCGCACGTGAAGAAACTGAGGCCAGAAAGATGAACGCCTTGCCCCAGATCACACAGCTGGTCAGCAGCAGGTACAGAATCGGAGCCCTGGTCTGACCCCATAGCAGTGCTCGGCCCACCTCCACCAGCACACAGTAGGTCCTTACTACGTGCCAGGTTCTTGCTGTGAACACTTCCATTCTAGCAGTTTCCAGTCTAGTCCCACCTATGTCCTGCTGGGGTGTTGCTTCCAAAAGTATTGGCCGTGTTTGCTCCTGGTATGCTTGGGAAGACTGGGGAATTCAAATACACTTGTGAAAGCCAAACAAATGCATTTATTAATGACCCACAATCAAGCAGAGCTTGAACAAACAGACAATAAAAGGCTTTCCTTCAGTGTGGGAGAAACAAAGGGCTCTTTCTTGCTGCCAGAGGCTGGGTGGCAGCCCGGCTCCCGGGAGAAGGCAGGTACTCTTAGCGGACAGCCAGAGCTTAGGCATCTGCTCAGGACACAGGATCCGGAGAGAGAAGTTCTCATCATGTCCCCCACCGTGAAGCCCGCCTGTGCCACAGCTCTGCCCCCCGGCAAGTCTTGGAGAGCAGAGGACCCAGAGGATAAAGGAGACCAGCGTGGGGGCACTGGTTCCCCTTCCTGGATTTGTGATCAGGCCAAAGCCCCAAGCCCTTTACCTACTGTGGTAAAGAGCTGTCCAGTAAGTGCTAGAGGGAGGCAGACAGGAAGTTGACCAGGGCCTAGCTCTCCATACACATGGGTGTACTGCCTTGGTAACCCCAGAATGATCAGTCTTTGGGATGCCTAAGGCAAAAAGTTCAGAGTATCAGGCCTTGAGAAAGTTCAAGGTTTCCTGGCCATGTGACTTCCATCTCCCACCTGGTGGCTCCCAGCCAAAACCCCAAGCCTGGCTCCATTCGGAAGGGGCATCAGGGCGCCTGGGTGGCTCAGTGGGTTAAGCCGCTGCCTTCGGCTCAGGTCATGATCTCAGGGTCCTGGGATCGAGTCCCGCATCGGGCTCTCTGCTCAGCAGGGAGCCTGCTTCCCTTCCTCTCTCTCTGCCTGCCTCTCTGCCTACTTGTGATCTGTCTGTCAAGTAAATAAATAAAAATCTTTAAAAAAAAAAAAAAAAAGGAAGGGGCATCCTCCTGCTAGGATAGCTTGGAAATAATGGCCTCCACCTCTCTCTGCCACAGTGGGGAATGAATATAACTAGATAGTCTCCAGCTTAACCCTTGAAGGTCCCCCTGGTGTCCCTGAAGACCTAGGTTCAAATTGTATCTCTGCCTCTTCATCCCTGATGACCTTGGGCAGCTCCCTTTTCTTTTCTGAGCCTCCTGTGCCCATCTGCAGAATGGGGTCATGATAGTGGGGCCTCAAAGGTGTGGGGGACATAGAGTGTGTGCAAAGGGCCAAGTATAGCTTTTTAGGACAGCTACCCAAAGCTCTCCCTGGTGAAAAGGACAGGAAGGACGTGGGTTGGAGACCCCCCACATTGTATCTCTAGCTTGGTTCTCCCCCCTGAAATGGACTCATGTATCCAATGGTCTCCTGGACATTCCCACTGGATTGTTTCATAAACAACTCACACTTCATACATATCAGGCTGAGCTCCCAATTTCATGCCCACCCCTATCAAACCTGCTCCCCCCACAACCTTCCCCATCTCAGGAAATGGCTCCTGTGCTCCCAGTTCCTCCAGCCAAAAATCATGAGACAATTCTTGATTCTTCCCCCCACCCCCCATGTTGTATCTCATTCATTCCAGCTCTTCCTCTGAAATGCATCCAGAATCCAGCTGCTTCTCACCACCTCTTCATGTCCACTTCCCTTGGCCCTCACCCCCACCATCACTCTGGGGGATGATTGCAAGAAACTCCCGAAAGATCTTTCTACTTCCTCTTGACACCTATTAGCTTATTCTCTGCTGAGGAGTCACACGGCTCTGTATTAGTGTCCTTTTGCTGCTACAACAAATAATAACAAACTTGATGGCTTAAAACAACATCAAATTTTTCTCTAAGAGTTCTGGAAGCCAGAAGTCTGAAATTAGTTTCATTGAGCTGAAGTCGAGAAGTCAGCAGACTGATTCGTCCTGCAGACTTCAGGAATGCTCTCTGTTCCTTGCCTTTTCCAGCCTCTGAAGGCTGCTGCCTTCTTGGCTCACATCTCTCCAACATCTTGCTTTGGTCATTATATCTCCTTCTCTGGAGCAGTCTCTGCTTCTGCCTCTCTCTTATAAAGACAGCTGAGATTACATCAGCGGGCCCACCTGGATAATCCAGGCTCGTCTCACCATCTCAAGGACCTTCACCTTAATCACACCTCCAGTCTCTTTTGCCATGTAAGGCAACATATTTGCAGGTCTGGGGTTAGGGAGTAAACATCATGAGGGGAACATTTTATAGCTAACCACGGAATCCATTTGAATTTAAGTTGGATCATGTCTCTCCTCCCTTCCCCATTCATTCCCAGGAGTTCCCCATCTCAGTATAAAAGTCACACCCTTGCAATAGCCCCAAGGCTTTCTGCAACTGGATCCCACACTTCTCTGATCCCAGATCCTCCCACCATCTCCTGCATTCACTCTGCTTGAGCCATGTTGGCCTCCTTGCTGTGTTTCATAGATGTCCAAACCTTGCTGCTCCTCTTCCAGATCAACTAAGGTATCTTCTCCCTCTCCACCATCAATTCCACTGCCAACCATGGGTGAGGGCTGAACGCAGCAGCCACCAGAGAGGTCCCTGTGTTCTACCATGTGCAATTCACTGAACATATATATAAAGAGTTGGAGTTTGAGGCCATGCCCGATCCCCTCCCACCCACACACTGGCCCTGCCGCCCACGTGGCTTCAGGCACCCTATCTGGCAAGAGACCGCCTGAGCCTCTAGCACACTGGAAACAGTGCTCTCAATGGACCCCATCTGCCTACGTCTGGTGGGCAGCCATCTGCACAAATAGAACCTCTCAGCCCCTGCCTGCCTCAAGTCCCATGACCAAACAATCTGTGCCAGTCAGCATGACAAGGCGGAGCTTGCACAGCAAACAAGGTGCCAGCTGATTTGGAGGGCTTTGGGAGAATAGTGGAAAAATTCAGGGGAAATAAATAATTAATAAGTGAATGAATGAGGGGCACCTGGGGGCCTCAGTTGGCTAAGCCTCTGACTCTTGATTTCGGCTCAGGCCTTGATCGCAGAGTCATGAGTTTGAGCCCCACATCAGGTGCCCCACTCAGCAGGGAGTCTGTTTGAGATTCTCTCTCTCCCTCTCCATCTGCACCTGCCTCTCTCTCTCTCCCTTCCTATAAATTAAATAATTAAGTGAAATATGTGCACCAGAGAAGAGCATCATGTATCAGACCCACACAGTGCCTATTTTCCCTGATCTATACCACCCCTATGGCTAAGACCTTCTAACATCTGACCTCCCAGGATAGATTATCTCCAACTCAAAGCCTCCAACTTAATTAGAAGTGAGCTCCTTGTTCGTGAGCAGTAATGATGATAATGACCACATCGTATTTTTCATATCCCACTTTCCAAACCCTGCCAGCATCCTAGGTCATTTTAACAGCCTTCTGTGGTAGGTATTCTTCCCATGTCCCAGGTAAGGAATATGAGGTAGGTAGAGGTAAAGTTGCTTGCCTGAAGACACCCGGGTCATAAGCAGCAGACTTGGGATATAAGCCCAAGGAGATGGGCCTTTATGGAAGTAAATAAGGTTAAATGAGGTCATAAGGGTAGAGACCTGACCCAGTAGGATTGGTGTCCTTGTAAGAAGAGACACGGAAGAATTCATGCTCTCTCTTTCTCTCCATGCATGCAGAGAGAAGAGACGACATGAGAGCACGGGGAGAAGGTGACTATTAACAAGCCAGGCAGAGAGTTCCCACCAGAAATCCATCCTGCAGGACCTTTATCTGGGACGTCCAGCTGTCAGGACTATTAGAAAATGGTTTTCTGTCGCTGAAGCCACCCTACCTGTGGTATTTTTCTACAGCAGCCTGAAGACTAATACAGCTCTCCCTACATTTTGCTGTGGAATACAGATCTGGTTTGGTGCACTTGTTTTTATTTTATTTTTTTTAATTTTTAAAAAAGACTTGATTTACTTATTTGAGAGAGAGAGAGAGCAGGAGTTGTGGGAGGGGCAGAGGGAGATTCAGACTCCTTACTGAGCAGGGAGCCTGATCCCAGGACCCCAAGGTCATGATCTGAGCCGAAGGCAGACATTTAACAGACTAAGCCATCCAGGCATCCCTGGTGCACCTGTTTTTTAAAAAAGAGGATTTAAATGTCCCAATACCACCTAGTTGGTCTCCTCCTCCTCCTCAGCACCCTTCATTTTCCTACTCAGCTCTCAGGGACCCCAGGTTTGTGGCTCTCCTCTGAGCTGGGCTGAGTCAGGATTCATCCTCATGTACTGCTGGATAGGTCAAAAGAAACAAGCGGTCCCTTTCATGACCCCCAGAGAGCCCCCCTCCTCCCCCTTCTTGGTAGGGATCTCGCGGGTACATGTGCTAGGAAGGGCTCGACGGGCCTCGTAGGCCTTCCCTACCTTGCGGCTGCAAGCAGCTCCCGACCTTCAGCTCACTCCTCAGGGACAGAGTCTCAAAATTCCCACGTGGCCTCTGGGGACAGATTCTCTGAGGACCTTGTCTCTCCATGGTGGCCCTGTTTAGGGTCACCCACCTCAGGCGGCACCCCTGGGCCTGGGAGCAGCAGGGTGCCGAGAAGGCTCTGAGCACTTTCCTGCCCCCAAATGCCCACCCAGTGCAGAACCTGGTGAGGGAGGAAATCCAAGAAAGTAACCAGAGTGGCTGCCAATGCCCAGGGGAGAGAAGCGCCCCTCTGCCAC
This sequence comes from Enhydra lutris kenyoni, assembly GCF_002288905.1. Classification (NCBI taxonomy): domain Eukaryota; kingdom Metazoa; phylum Chordata; class Mammalia; order Carnivora; family Mustelidae; genus Enhydra; species Enhydra lutris. The sequence goes on from NW_019154089.1 coordinate 16,987,572, forward strand.
CTGGCCCCCGGAGCACAGCTGCTGTCCTCACACCCCATCACAGAGCACAGGCAGGCAGCTGCAGGCTGGCTCAGGCGCCCATAGGGCTGTGGCCTCTCAGATGGGACTGAGAGCCGTTAGGAGGAGTGTGGAGAATGAAGCCCTGCCGTAGTGTGGCTGCCCCTCCACCCAGATCAGGACATGATCCCCTTGCCTGGCTGTACCTTGCTTTTCCCCCTCTGTAAAATGGGAAGAGCAGGCCCTCAGCACCTCCCTTCCCTCACCCTAGGCCTTGCCCTGGGAGAGCGCCCCAAAACTGAATAAGGTGCAAATGTGGAAGCAAGAGGAGAGACAGCACAAGGTAAGGGACAGCAGAGTGACAAATATTGATGGAGAACTTGCTGTGTCTTGGCTGTTTATTTATGTCTTAATCATCATAGTCAGGCCTAGCAATGGGCACTGGCCATAGGTGGTCTCACTTAATTCTCTCAGGATTCACAGGGCAGGTAGTAGTGTCCTTGTTTAATAAAGAAGGAAGGAGAGACTCTGAGAAGTAGTGTGACAACCCAAGGTCACACAGTTAATGAAACACAGGACTGGAATCTACATCAGAGCCCCCCACCCCTGCCCTATACAGGCAAACAGATAATAATAGAAGCTCAAATTTATGGAATGTTTCCTGTGTATCAGGCAACTTTTCAGGTGTTTACACATATTAATTTAATTAACCCTCCCCATAGCCCTTGAAAGTAGGTATATCTAGGGGCTTAAGCATCTGCCTTTGGCTCAGGTCATGATTCCATGGTGCCAGGATCTCCAGGATGGAGCCCCGAGTCAGGCTCCCGACTCAGCAGGGAGTCTGCTTCTCCCTCTGCCCTTCACCCCACTTGTGCTCTCTGGCTCTCTCTCTCTCTCTCTCTCAAATAAATAAATGAAACCTTTAAAAACAAACAAATAAATAAATAAAGTTCCCTATGTATTCCCACTATTTTATAGATGTTGAAACTGAGGTTCAAAGAGGTTAAGTGACTTGTCGAAGGTCACACAGCAGTAAATAATGGTCCTAGCAGGATTTTTAGGCAAGGTGCTGGACTCCAGAACACCATAAAGCAGCACGTCCTCTCCATTTCACCCTCTGTGATCCTCGCAGGAAACCCGGCTGGGAAGGCTTACCACACCCATTTTACAGAGTTCAGTTTTTTTGTGTTCAAGGTCACCTGGAGAGCTAAAGGCAAAACTGGGATTTCAAATCAGCCGTTTCTTATTGTGTTCATCCTATAGTAATCATTTCAGCTACCATTCAGTAAGCACTTACTACCTGCCAGGTCTAGTACCAAGAACGGTGCTGTACTCTCACAGTGAATCTTCACAACCACCTGGGGAAGGAGAGCTTTTGCATCAGTCAAGAGAGGCAAGATTACGCTGTGGTAACAGATAGCCCCCCAACAATGTGATCGGCTGAAATCCAAAAGCATTTCTTTTTGCTCACAATAGATATGTTAGCTAGGGAGCTCTGTTCTCTGCTATATTTGTGCGGAGGCCCAGGTTGAGGGAAGCCCCATTTATGTACACTTTGGCCAAGACACAAAACGGGAAGATTAGATTCAAGTAATTAAATATTCCAACCTGAAAGTGACACATGTCACTTCTGCCTGCAGCTCATTGGTTTCAGCCGGTCATGGGGCCCCACCCAACCACAAAGAACCGGCAGGAGTACAGCCCTCATCTAGCTCTCCATCAAGCCTCTGTGTTTCTAGTACCTTATCCAGTCCTCACAGCAGGCAAGCGCCAGAAGCATCCTCATTTGGCCCATTTTACAGATGAGGAAACTGAGGCTCCAAACCTAACAGAGAGCCTGACGCAGAGGAGTCAACCAAAGTTTTGTGCTCCAAGGTGGCCACCTCACAAGATCAGGAATTGGTCTAGAACCCTGGTTGGTTTGCCCAGACCTTAGGTTTGCTGAATGAGAAGCACGTGTGAAAAGTTTGAGCTCCAGAACCACTCTGCCCAGGGCAAAAGTCCCAGCTCTCCTACTGCCTGGCTGTGCCCTTGGGCAGGTTACTTAACTTCTCACCTCCAGTCTTTCACCTACGAAAGAGAGGTAGGAAGAGAGCCGTGGGGCTGTCACAGAGATTAGCTGCAAAGCACAGTGGCCAGCGTGGAGGAAAGGCCCTCTGCAGGACAGTTCTTGCTGATGTACTGGTTATCAAGTTTCTAGTCTATAAAGAAAAACACTTCAAAAATCAAAAGAGTAATACATAGAAACTAACATGATGCATGTGCCTAAAACAATAGACAGGAAATATAGAAGCTCGATTAGATGACAATTTTGAACAAAGCAGGTGAGAATAACTATTGTAACAGAGGTCAGATTGCTGTTGGCTTTTAAGTCTCTTAAAACACATATATTTTGTAGGTGGGTGGGGTCATTGCGGTTGGTAAACAGTGGCATACCAGTTCTGGTAAACATCTTGGCAACATAAATGAAAAAGAGCCTTGAAATTGTGACTGCCTATTAACCTACAATCCCACTTCTGGGAACTATTGCTTATCTAATGATAATCTTGGAAAGGAATTATTTTCTCCCATTTTACAAATGATGGAATGGAGCCTCAGAGAGTTTAAGCAACTTGCCCATAGACACACAGCTAAGATGTAAAGTGACCGGAATCCAACCCAGGCTAGTCTGACTGCAAGCCACACTCTCAACAGGTCCACTTCCTATTCTCAAAAGGATGAGTCTACAGGAATATCGTAATTGTCCCTACTTGCAGAGATGTGAAAATCCCAAAGAATCTATGAAGAAGCAATTTAAATTAAAGGGTGAATTTAGCAGGGTCACCGGATCCAAAGTCAATACATAAAATTCAATTTAACTTCTGTATTTTGGTAACAAGCAGTTGGGATTTGAAACTTTTTTAAAGTACAATTTAAAATAGCATCAAAAAACATGAATTATGTATGGGTAAATGTGACAAAATATGGGCAAGATCTATGTACTAAAAACTATCGAACTACAATGTATTAAGAGACATCTAGGAAGACCCAAATAAAGAGATGCATACTGTTCTCGTAGGTTAAAAGACTCAATGTAGTTAAGATGTCAGATCTCTCTGATCTCTAGATTCAACCCAATATCAACTAAAATCTAAATAAGTTTTTTTTGAGAGGTTGATTCTAGTTGAGTCTGAGATTTATACAGAAAGGCAAAGAATTAGAATAGCCAAACAATTTTGCAGTCAAATGCTCTACTGCTGAGCTATACCCCCGAGCCAAACAATTTTGAAGAAAAGATCAAAGTTGGAGAATTTATGTTACTCGATTTCAAGACTTATTATAAATCTCCAGCAATTGAGACTGTGTGGTCCTGGTGTTAGGATAGACCCATCAATAAATTGAAAGAAGGGATAGTTCAGAAGTCTGGAGTCCAACAATTTAGCAGAAGCAAATCCACAGGTATATAGCCAATTGATTTTCAGGAAAGGTGCAAAGACAATTTAATAGAAAAAGAATAGTCTTTTTAACAAATGGTATTGGAACTACTGGACATACAAAAAAATGAACCTCAACCCCTTTCTCACACCATATGCAAAAAAAAAATTGTTTGAAATTAATCATAGACCTAAATGTACAAAATTTAAAACTGCAGAACTTCTAGAAGAAAGCACTGAAGAACAATCTTTGGGACTTTGTTTTAGGCAAGGATTCCTTAGGACACAAAAAACAAAAACTACAAAAGAAAAAATAGATAAATAGAACTTCATCAAATTTAAAAATTTTTTGTTTTTCAAAGTGTATTATCAAGAGGATGAATAAACAAATCAGACTGGAGAAAATATTTTTAAAAATATATGTGATAAAGATTTCTATCCCAAATATGTAAAGTACTCCTACAACTCAATAACAAAAAAATAAACAGTCCAATTTTTAAATGGACAGAAGATTTGAATACATATTGCACCAAAATGAAGTGGTATAATGGCAAACAAGAAGGTGAAAAAATGCTCATCATCATTAGTCATTAGATAAATGCACCTTAAAACAATGAGATAACACTACATACCTATTCGAAGGGCTAAAAATTTCTTTAACTGCTGACAATACCAAGTGCTGACAAAGATAAGGAGCAACTGGAATCCTCATTACATTGCAGATATAGCTGCTTTGGAAATCCATTTGTCAGTTTCTTACAAATTTCAATATGTGACCCAAGTATGTCACTCCTAGCTCTTTACCCAAGAGAAATTAAACATGTCCACACAATGACCCACGTGCAGATACTTACAGCAGCTTTTTCCGTAATAGCCCCAAACTCGCCTCATTAAGGCGATGTCCACTCATTAAGCTACATGGACACAGTGGAATTCTACAAATACTACAAGGTTTTACTAACACAGGCAGCAACAGGGGTGAATCTCAAAAGCATTAATGCAAGCGAAAGAACATGGACACATTTGTTACACAAATGTAACAAAAGGTTACATTCAGTATGATTCCATTTATACAATATTCTGAAAAAGACAAAGATAGAGTGACAGAAATCAGGTCAGTTATTGGCTGGGGCTGGGGCTGAGGCTGGGGCTGGGGAAGGACTGCCTGCAGAGGAACAAGGAGTACGTTGTGGGGCACCTGGGTGGTACAGTTGGTTAAGCGTCCAACTCTTATTTCCACTCAGGTCCTGATCTCATTGTTGTGAGATCGAGCCCTATGGGGAGCCCAGAGTTGGGCTCCGTACTCAGTGCAGACTCTGCCTGAGTTTCTCTCTCTGCCTCTGCCCCTCCCACCCGTGCTCTCTTTCTCTCTCTCAAATAAATAAATCTTAAAAAAAAAAAAAAAAGGTACTTTCGGCAGTGATGGAAATTCTCAATATCCTGATTGTAATGGAGGTTATACAACTCTACACAATTGTCAAAACTCATCAAATGGCCCAACTAAAAAACATGAATTTTACTCTCACTAAATTATGCTTCAATAGACCTGAATTAAAAAATATATATATATGCCAAAAAAACATGCATTTGGCAACAAAAATGTATTGGATATCTTCTATGTATGTCAATAAGATGAACGAGCTCCCACAGAGCTTAGGTCCCTTTGTAATGTATGCATGTGCAAGCGTGTGCGCATGTGTGTGCATGTCTCTCTATGTGTGTGTGACAGTATATTTACTGTTTTCATGAGTTGAAGTCTCTAGTTCCTATCTGTGATTGTTTACCCTCTGGAGTCTTTAAATAGTTGTGTTAAGATTTTGTCCAGAGTTTATCATTGTTTTCTGTGGGAGGATTAGCTGATACAAGCTACTCCAGCAGGACCAGAACTGAATCTGGAGACTGGAATGAGGATACTGAGGAGAGTGTGATGACCTTGGAGACACGGCACATAAATCTGCAGGAGGCACATGTGATTCAAGAGTAGTTGTACTATTTGATGTTCTTGTATTTCACAACACGCCGGCAATCCTGATTACATACAGCCCTGCCTGGAAACAGAAAACTATGTGCGTGTTCCACTTTTTAATAAAAACATTTATTTATTTAGTCTTTCACTCAACAAACAAGAGCTACGGCAGGACTCGTGCAAAATGAAAATTCAGAGCTCCTTGTTCAAAGAACAGGAAGAAAGTTCTCTTAGAAGGAGGTACATAGAGAGTTTCTTCTTTCTACCATGGTCTCTCCCTTGACTCCTTATTGTGTTTTTCATTTGCTATTTAGTGTCACTCTAAGGAAAGAAAAACACAAATTTTAAATTATTAGCATGACTTTACTGTTCATCTGTATATTGTTTGATTCCTGTTCTAAATGTAAATACCAGGGCATTTAACTTATAAACAATTCACTGAAATTACACAATTTGTATTATGTGGTTCGTCCCAGGAGGGTGCCTAGAGCTAGCCACAAGAGATAAACAAGTCAGACACAGGAAAAGTGTAAGGAGGAGAGGATTCTGAGATACCCCACTGCCCCACCCCACCCCACCCCCCACCCCCGGGCACAGAGGCAGCCGCAGAAGCACCCCTGAGGCCTGGCACTAGCAAGGAGAGCACAGAAACTCACAGGCACCCATGGGCCACTCCTGTGAGTAGTGCTGGCATTCTTATTTGGGTCTGGTGAATGCTGGGTTCACCCTCCTCCTAGTCACTAGCCCAGTATTCTGTGCTCTAACCTGGGCAGGGTCTGGGGAAGTCCAGCCAGGCATCTCTCCTTCCCACCATCTTCTGCCCAACCCATGGCAGATGGGTGATCCTTGGGGATCTTTAAAGCTTGGTGCTAATGTGGACTTGGAATGTGGACCAGGCTTGACCTCCTTAAGACACAACCTCTGGCTGGCTGTGCTTAACCCAGCGTGGGGACCATGCCAGTTGCCAGATGTCACCAAGTGTGTATGCCTGACCACAACCCTCCATGTGCCTGTGCTCATGCCCCTACAGGGCAGAGGGCAGCAGCGCTCATGAATCCGGGAGTCGGGCAGAGGCAGTGTCCTGGACACCACAGGGCAGAGGAATGAAGCGTCCAAGAGCCCATATCAGGAAGGCCATGGAAGGCAGGACTGCACCTGAGCCGAGGGTCCAAGCATCCAGGGCATGCTCTATTGTTCCATCACACTCCACTCACAAAACACAAATGCAAATATATGATCACCAAGAATTTCAAGATGGGTGAACACAGACCACTAAATCCCAAGCACAGGGCCCTTCTGAGCATGGAGGCCTGTTTGACTGTGATGGTCACAAGCCCATAAAGCTGCCCCCGGCTGGAGCCCCCATTAAGGAATGAATCAGACACAATCCCTGACCTTCACGTGTATTCAAGGGGAAAGCATATGTCAGGCACTGTGTTGGGCACTAGGAAGAGACTTCCAGGGAAGGTGTCCCTGCCCTTGGGAGGACCGCAGCCTGGCTACAAGGCAGGCTGTCCTCTGCTTTCTCGGGGGTCCAGGGAGGCCTCTGAGAAAAGTGGCAGTGATGCTGAGACGGGGACGATAGGGTGGCCAGGTGAACAGATAAAGAGCGTGTCAGGCGAAAGGAATTGGGTGCGCCAAAGCCTGAGGCTGGAACGAGCCCGGCATGCGGGAGGTACTGAAAGAACGCATCATTACTTAGATAGGCAAGGCGCCATCCCGAGGAGAAGTCCAAACTGGTTTTTTATGGTAATCTCAGCCTCGTTTATTACTGTGACGTGAAATGCTGCTGCCTGATGACCCACCTGGAACACACTGTGTCTGCGAGCCTTGTGGGCGGCTATTACTGAGAGTACAAGTAGTGCCTGCTGCTCCTGTTTCATTTACAGCGTGATCTCCCCTGTAAAGGGGCGTCGAGGGCCACCCGACGCCAAGCTAGGGCTGGGGATTCTGCCCCATTCTCAACCGCTCACATCAGTTGAGCACAGTGGTTCTCCGACCACCTACATCCGCAGCCCCAGCCCCTGTAGCTCCAGACCACTGCCACAGCACCTGCCCTCATCACCTCCACGACCAAAGCCACAAGCCCACCGCCCTACTGTGCTACAAAACAGGCAGGAATAAAGCCTCTTCCAAGAGCGAGGCCTCAAGGCCCAGAACTCGCTCTGATTGGACTAGTTTGGGTCACGTGCCCAACTCTGAGCCAATCCTATAGCCAGGGAGAGTCAGTTGCCAGTATGCCGAAGGGCAGGTCGGGAGCAGGGGGCGGGGCCCTCCGCTGTTTACTTCCGGCTGTGACGCCCGGGTAGAGGAAAGGACACCGGTTGGAGAAGGAGACGAATCGAGCTTCTAGTTCTGGCTTCTTTTTTACTGTCTGTGGATCTCGGGGCCACGCGTCCTTGAGCTTTAGTCCCTCTTTTATAACAACGCAGATAAGAATGTATAGCAAGCTATGAGGATTAAATCCATGTACATTGCCTGGAATGTGGTAAGTGCTCAATAAATGCTCATTAGCAGCTATGCAAACAGTGTCTTGCACCCACCCAAATAGGCTTCGAAAACGCTGGTACATTTTTCTGGAATATTCTTCTTTCTTATGGGCACATCCTCCCAAATCCCATTTTCCACACTCACCCCCACTGTTTGCCTGCTCTGTGCACCATTAAATAACAGAGTGGTTAAGAACATGGGCTGGGAGTCAGAAAGGACCAAGTTCAAATCCATGTAATTTCTTTGCATTACAATTTCGTCATTTGTAAAATGGGCATAACAATAGCCATCTGGCAGGGTTGCTATGAGAATTGAGTGAGATCAGTCAGGCAAAGTCCCCAGCATCTACGTGCTCAATGAAGATTCATTTTTATCATTATATTCATTCCACTATTTTGTAATTACTTTTCCTATGCCAGCCTCTTACAGCAGAATGTGAACTTCTGGATGGCAAGGGCTCTGCTTGGTTCACCTTTGTTTCACTTTCACCCCTGACCCTACCCCCAACACCTAACCAGAGCCTGGTTTCAGATCAGTGCCTTGGAAATGTTTATAGGGTGCTTGGATAAGAGCCAGTGCTTGCTGCAAGAAAGCTGCCTGCCTTCTGCAAAAAGGACAAGATAGATCATTCTTTTTCATTCCCACTCACTCTCTTTCTCGCTTGCCAGCTGCTGTTACTGACTGTTCTGCGGTTGGTTGGGCATGGCCGGGGAAGAGAGGAGAGGTGAATGGAGAGGGAAAGGCTCATTTGATTGTTCTGCCTTAAGCTCCCCTCTACTCATCTAAACAGGACTCTTTGGGTGCTTTTGTGAGTTCTTCAGAGACCTCCTAACACTAGTTCCTCAATGTAGGGACGTCCTATCTTGGGGTTCATTGCTTCTTCCATCTAGCCTTTTGGAGTTGCTTTCAGCTGTTGAGGGCCTGCCCCTTCTAGGTGGTCCCTTTGGACAGACCTAGAATGATGCTCTCATAATAGCCCAGAGTGAAAGGCTTTGGTGTGTATATACTGTATTTTAGAATGGTGTGGATTTCATGTTTCTGAAATCAGGATCCATCTTACAATTGAAGTATATATTTCACATGTTACCAGGCAGTAGAGTGCATTATGTAAAAGAGAGATCTGTCGTTGGGTGACTTTAGTTCAAATCTTGGTTCTAGCAAGACTGAGAGGACTGAGCCCAGTCCTCTCACTCCTTCTGCCTCCTGACCAGCCCTGGTGTTATCCCTGCGTGGTGAGCAGTGCCTCCTGTTTCTAGAGATCTGTGAGTATAAAAACTTCTCCCTTCATGACCATCATTTCCATGTCTGCATGTCCTACCCTACCTGATTAAAACAAACTCTAGGTGCATTTTCAGACGGAAGGTTTGGGTTTAAATCCCTGTTTTGCTGCTCACCTGCCATGGAGCTGGGATGATGATCATTTCGCTCTCTGAGCCTCAGTTACTGCACTGAGAAAAACAGGCGAGAATAATAGCAACTCCTTCCTGAGTTGTCTGGAGGAACTGTAAACCCCAAACAAAAGATCACCCACACACTCAACTCAAAAACACTCTGTCCGTATGAGCTATTATTGTGTTAGTCCCCACTAGGAGTAGAGAAGGGCCCCATTTAGAGCATAAAGAGCCGGGGGCTTCAGGTCAAGGCCATAGACAGAGACTGCTCTGCTGGAAACACACTTCTAAGTCCTCAAAACTCAGGCAGAAATATAGCCATAGAGACAGGGAGACAGAGAAGCATGCCCAGGCTAACAGAACCACGGGGGGGGGGGGTCCACACTCCCAAATGGGAGCCCCAGTCTGCTCACCAAGTTCTCCTCCTGAACTCTGGCCTGGCTGAGGGCTTGACCACAAGGAGAGGGAGAATTAGAAAGAGGAGACAGAAAATCAGACTCTGAGAGGGTTACATTGAATCCCAGAATTCAGCTGCCAAAGAGAAACTTACACACTTAGCTTTGAGCATTCCTGGATGTTCTCTGCGAGTGCTTTAAAAAATCCTTTAAAAAAATTAATACTATCCAATGTGGATGAAGGGGCAGAGAGATGGGCACTCCTGTGCCCTGTTAGAGGTTGTGTAAATTAATGTGACTTTTCAAGTGGTAATTCAACGTTGAGTATCAGATGTCCTAAAAGGGCATGTTATTCTTTGGCCAGCAATTCCACTCTTAGTATTTATCTAAAGGATTTACTCAGGCAAGTGCGCTAAGATGTATATACAATGATATTCATCACAGCAGTGTTTATAACAGCAAAATACTGGACATGATCTAAATATCCATCAATAAGAGATTGTCTAAATAAAACGTTACATCCCTACTATGGAATGTCATGGAGACTGCTAAAAAGGATGTTGCAAATCTCCATTTGCTGACAGTGGAAAGATGCCCATGGTATGTTGTTGAGTGGGGGGAAACAATGAGTTGCAGAACAGCACGTATAGCATGAGCATATTTCTGTCAAATTATACACATCTATAAGTCTCCCGTAAGCATGGAGAGAGAAACTTGGAGGGCAGATCACCAAAATGTAGACAGTGGTTGTATCTGGATAGTGAGATGCGGGGGGAATTTTTGCTTTCTTCTTTATACTTTTGTACTGCAACAAGATATACACTAATTTATTCAGCAGAATTCCTAGCATGGGATTGCTCAACTTCAGCAACTGGAAAATTCTTTATTGGTCTGGGCAGTTCTTTGCTGTGCAGGACTGTCTTGTGCATCATAAAATGTTAGCAGGCATCCCTGACCTCGACCTGCTAGATGACAGTTGGACACCTCTGTCCCCCATGTTGTGACAACTGCAATGACACATTGCCAAGTGTCCCTTGGGGGCAGGCTCATCCCAGGCTGAGAACCAACCACTGTCCTAGAGGCAGGGGAGGGCAGGCTAGACGGCAGGGCTGTGCCCGAGAGAAGACCCAGAATGGGAAATCAAGAGACACTGCCCAGCAGGCGGTGAGGAGAGAGTTTCGGGGTTTCCGGGAAAGGGCCCGAGCAAGATGGCAGAGGGCCAGACGTGGCTTCAGTTGATCACTCCTCGAGTCTACTTCGTGGCTCAAAATCCTGAGCAGGACTGGAGGCACTGTGGAAAATGGTGATCGACTGGTGGACCAAACCAGCATGGCGGGCTTGGTGCAGGACAGGAACTTGGGGACCAGTAACCGCAGCTGGGAGCTAGCCTCACTGACAAGGCTCCCTGCTCCCACAGGCTGGGCATGTGAGGTTCCGGGCCTGCGAAGTAACAAGGCTGCTGACACAGAGTCTGAATGGCTCCCCTGGGCCCTTAACAGCATTGTGCCGCACAGTTCTTTAGCTGTCGTGCGTGAGTGGTGTACCCATCTGAAACAGGGCTGTCTGGAGTTCGTCAGGGATTGGTGCCCACGATAGACTCATAAATATTACTAACACTTATTGAGATGGTAACTACATGCCAGGCACAGCTTGGGGACATTTACATGTTATACTTAAACTCCACAGCAACCCTGTGAAGTTGTGACCGTGCCCATGTTACAGAGTGGGAAACTGAGGCACCAAGCAATCAAGTGTGTCACCCAAGAACTGGAGTTCAGGCTCAGCCAGTCTGGCTCCAGAGCCTGTGGACTTAACCACCCCCACTCTTCTGCCTCCCAAGGGGCATGGTTGGGGCCGCTGGAACCCCAGAGCCTGAGTGACAGCATTCGCGACCATTCTGCTGAACCATCTCTTTCATGAGGACACCTGCCACTAGGCCAAGGCCCTACACGTGCAAATACAACAGAAGGAGTTTGCCACACATTGTTTTTATTTCTCCACCAACTATGTGAGACAAGCACTGTGAGTATTACTCTCATTTTACAGATACGGAAACTGAGGCATGATTCACCGTCCCCGCCTTTGTGCTAAAGCTGTGGCCCTTTGATCCCTGGGTGGCAATTGCTCGTGCATCCGTTGTGCCACCTGATGGCAGGGCCAGGCCCGCCCTCCTCTTACCTCGGCGTCCACCACTGGGTGGGCGACAGTGCAGCATGTGCTCATCGCGTTTTTGGCTGCCTGGCATCTGTGCGCCCTTCCTGGGTTTGGAGAAATGGCTCCTGTGTGAGGCCTGCGGAGCCCCGCCTCTCTCTACAGAAGCCAAAACACCCAGACATGTGTTTTCCGAGCCTCTGTGGTTCTGCCAGCCTGTCAGATGACCCCATCTGAGACACAAGTCTGGGTGGGGGACAGGGAGAAGCTGAAGTCCCTCAGACTTCATGGGACCACAGTGTGGTGGCCCCTGGGAGCTCCAGTGCTGCGTGCCAGTGGCCCAGAGTCAAGAGTGCAGAGGCAGCCCTGGTGGCAGCCTCATTTTGATCAGGCCATGCCCTTGGGATGACGTTTCTGTTCTCTCAGCCCATAGGCCTCCCCTTCAACCCAGTCTGCAAGCTTTCTGCCCAACACCCTTGCAGGAAACCCTTTCTCTGATTAAGTCAGCCAAGATTCATTTCTTTCCATTGCAGCTAAGAATTCTAGTATGGACCAAGTGTAGACAAAATAAAGAGGTGGGAGGGAAGTGGTGCGTCACCCTCTCCCTGCAGAAATCGCTAAGTAAAACGTCCCCAGCCAGTCTCCACTCTCCCTACTTGAGGCATCAATCACGAAGTGGCCCGCAGATGGTCTGAGTGGAAGCACTCACTAGTACTAATTCCCTGACCGGCTGCAGATGTGGCCAAAGCAGCTGCAGGAGAGGTGGGGATAAGGCCGTCTGGGGGAACCGAGCTGAAGCCCCTTTTGCAAAATCTAGTTCCTATCAAATCCCCACTCCCAAGTCGACCTAATTCTAGAAGAGCCAGAGGTCACTCCATCCTAATGGCTCCTGCAGCTCAGGTGCGATGCACTTGAGAGAAAACTGCCCTGGAAACCTTGACTTCCATGGTCTGTGGAATCCATGGCCCCAAGCTTGTGGTGCGTCAGTCAGCTGGGAGGAAGGGTCACGTGATTGTGAATATGGCCGCCCCAGCCCTGAGGACAGCAGGAGAAGTTGCCCCACACTGATACGTTGCGGCTAGACAATACAGGCCAGGAAGGTAAGGAGGGCCCTCTTCTCCTCCCTTGTCCCCCATCACCACTGCCCCGGGAACCTTGCCTGCCCTTGGCAAGGAGTGTCAAGGAAGCCTCAAATTGTAGGTGATTGCTTATGCTCACCCCAGCCTCAGAAGTTCCCCTTCTTGCCCTGGTTGTTCATTATCTTGGGCAGAGCCTTGACTCATCCAGACACAGAATCTACCAAAAGCCTCCTTACATTTCTGGGGCGAGAACTCCCTCCCTTTGGACAAGCTGACTAGGGCCTCCCTGGGGAAGGATCGTCACACCCTGCTTTGTTTCCGAGTGTAGACATCCAGGTATACCTCCCTACAAAAGATCATTCTTCTTGCCAGTTTCTGAATACTTTTATAAATGGAATCATACTGCATGTATTCATTCCTGCCTTAGGAATGAATACACGCTCAGTATTATGTTTTTAGGAGCCATCCAAATGGTTGTGGGTATTTATAGTGTGTTCGCTTGCACTGCATGAATATAGCATAATTTACCCATTCTGCTCTCAGTGGATATGTGGGTGGTTTAAGATCAGAGTGGGACAAAGGGTGATCCTGCCAATGTGTGTGCGTCCTCGAAGTCTATGTGATAGACATTAATATAGCCCCATCACTTCTCTTGGTCAGCACTTCACTTTTTCATATTTTTCTTTTCTATCATTCTGGATTTTCATGTTTTAGGTGTGGCCCTTATAAATAGCAGAAAGATTTTGTATTTTCCCTCCAGTCTGACAGTTTTAATCTTTGAAGACCGTTATCTAGTCCATTCGTGTTTAGCACAATATTTAGCATACTTACTGATCATTTTTTATCTGCCTATGAAATTTCCTTTTATGTATTGACTTCTTTGGGCCCTTTCTTTTCTTTTTTTTTTTTTTTTGTTCTTCTGACTTGGAAGTCGTATACTTTTAAGTGTTTAACATGTATCCTTGACTTATCAAGGATAAGTCTATTTTAATTATAATTGGATAAGTCAATTATAATTGAATACGACCTTTATCTTCCTCACAAAGAGACAACTTCAGAGCACACTTTAACTCCACTAATCCTCCTCCTGACTTTCATGTCATAGTTTCTGTGTATGTTAATTCCATGTCTATTTTTAAGGTTCCGTGAGATGTTATTAACATTGTTTTATACTGTCTGTGTTTTTATTTATTTAAGATTTTTTAAATTTATTTGACAGAGAGAGACCCAGTGAGAGAGGGAACACAAGCAAGGGGGGTGGGAGGGGGAGTGGGAGTGGGAGAAGGCAGCCTTAATGACTGAGCCACTCAGGCACCCCTCAGTGTTCATTTAGATTCATACTTCTATTTGCTGCTTTCTTCCCTGTTTTTTCCTTCTTTCATTTCTTTTTTATTTTGTCAGTGCTGAGGTTATGATCACTGTTATAAAAACAGCTTCAGTTGTAATTTATATATTGTACAATTCAGCCACTTAAAATGAACAGTTCTGTGGATTTTAGTGTGCAACCATCATCGCAATGAATTTTAAAACACTTTCATGACCTCAAAAGGAAAAGGAAGCACTTTAGCCTATTACCCACCCCTCCCAATCATCTCCCTAACTTCAGCCCTAAGCAGCCATTAAGACACAGTCCCGGGGCGCCTGGGTGGCTCAGTGGGTTAAAGCCTCTGCCTTTGGCTCAGGTCATGATCCCAGGGTCCTGGGATCGAGCCCCACATCGGGCTCTCTGCTCAGCAGGGAGCCTGCTTCCTCCTCTCTCTCTGCCTGCCTCTCTGCGTGCTTGTGATCTCTCTCTGTCAAATAAATTAAAATCTTAAAAAAAAAAAAAAAAAGACACAGTCTCTATAGATTGTCCTCCTCTGGACTGTCATATTAATGGAATCATATACTATCCCGACTTTTGTGGCTGGCTTCTTTCACTTGGGGTAATGATTTCAACAGTTGTCATACTGCAGCATGTCTCAGTGCTTCATTCTTTTTTGTTGTTATTAAAAAATGTTCTTTTTTAGAGCAGTTTTGGGCTTGCAGCAAAGCTGAACAGAATTTATAACTCAGAATTCCCATATGTATCTTGTCCCCACACATACACAACCTCTCCCACTACTGACATCCTGCATGGGAATGGAGGATTTGTTACTGTCAATAAAATGACAATGACAAAGATTAGTTGACCATATAGTTGTGGGTCCATTTCTGGGTTCACCATTCTGTTCCTTTGATCTATGTGTCTGTTTTAGTGCCAGTACCATACTGTCTTGATGATTACAGCTCTGTAATATAGCTTGAAATCTGGAGTCGTGATGCCTCCAGTTTTATTTTTCTTTTTCAGAATTGATTTGGCTATTCAGGGTCTTTTGTGGTTCCATACAAATCTTAGGCTTGTTTGTTCTAGCTCAGCGAAAAACGCTGATGGTGTTTTGATAAGGATTGTATCAAATGTGTAGGTTGTTTTGGGTAGTATAGACCTTTCAACAATGCTTGTTCTTCCAATCCCTGAGCATGCAATGCTTTTCCATTTTTTTGGTATCCTCTTCAATTTCTTTCATAACTGTTCTATAGTTTTCAGAGTACAGATCCTTCACTTCTTTAGTTAGATTTATTCTTAGGTATCTTACTGTTTTGATACAATTGCAAATGGGATCAATTCCTTGATTTCTTTTTCTGCTGTTTTGTTATTGGTTTATAGAAATACAATTGATTTCTGCACATTGACTTTATATCCTGTGACTTTGCTGAATTCATGTGTGAGTCCTAGCAATTTTTTTTGGTGGAGTTTTTGGGGTTTTATACTCATCTGCAAATAGTGAAAGTTTGACTTTGACAAAGCAGGAAATAATTTCCAATGGGAAAAATACAGTCTCTTCAAAAAACGGTGTTGGGAAAACTGGACAGCAGCATGCAGAAGAATGAAACTGGATCACTTTCTTACACCATACACAAAAATAAATTCAGAATGGATGAAAGACTGAAATGTAAGACAGGAAACCATCAAAATCCTAGAGGAGAACTCAGGTGGAAATCTCTGACTTCGGCCATAGCAACTTCTTGCTAGACACATCACAACAGGTGAGGGAAACAAAAGCAAAAATGAACTATTGGGACTTCATCAAGATAAAAGCTTCTGCACAGTGAAGGAAACAAAACTAAAAGACAGCCTACAGAATGGGAGAAGATATTTGCAAATGACATATCTGATAAAGGGTTAATATCCAAGATCTACAAAGAACTTAGCAAACTCAACACCCAAAAAACAAATAACCCTGTTAAGGAATGGGCAGAAGACATGAATAGACACTTTTCCAAAGAAGACATCCAGATGGCTAACAGACACATGAAAAGATGTTCAACATCACTCATCATCAGGAAAATACAAATCAAACACATGATGAGATATCCACCTCACACCTGTCAGGATGGCTGAAATGAACAACACAAGAAACAACAGATTTTGGTGAGGATGCAGAGAAAGGGGAACCCTCTTGCACTGGTTTGTGCATGCAAACCATTCCCAGTTGGTGGGAATAGCCACTTTGGAGAATAGTATGGAGGTTCCTCAAAAAGTTAGAAATGGTACTATCAGATGATCCTACTTTCCACTGCTAGGTCTTTATCCAAAGGATACAAAAATATAGATTTGAAGGGATACATGCATCCCGATGTTTATAGCAGCATTATCAACAATAGCCAAACTATGGAGAGAGCCCAAATGTCCATCAACTGATGAATGGATAAAGAAGATGTGATATATACATATACAGTGGAATATTATTTATCCATCAAAAATGAAATCTTGCCAATTGCAATGACGTGGATGGAACTAGAGCATATTTGCTAAGTGAGATAAGTTCAGTCAGGGAAAGACAGATACCATACAATCTCACTCATAAGTGGAATTTAAGAAAGAAAAGAGATAAACATATGGAAAGGGGGGAAAGAAAAAAAAAAAGAAAGGGAAACAAGCCATAAGGGACTCTTAACAATAGAGAACAAACTGAGAGTTGATGGGAGGAGAAGGATGGGGGATTGGTTCAAAGGGTGATGAGTATTAAGAAGGGCACTCATTATGATGAGCACTGGGTGTTGTATGTAAGTGATGAATCGCTGAATTCTATTCTAGAAACCAATATTCTACTATAAGTTAACTACCTAAAATTTAAATTAAAAAAATACAAATGAGACAACTATCATATGATCTCCCTGATATGAGGAAGTGGAGATGCAACATGGGTTAAGGGGGTAGAAGAAAAATAAATGAAACAAGATGGGATTGGGAGGGAGACAAACCATAAGTGACTCTTAATCTCACAAAACAAACTGAGGGTTGCTGGGGGGAGGGGGTGGGGAGAGGGGGGTGGGGTTATGGACATTGGGGAGGGTATGTGCTATGGTGAGTGCTGTGAAGTGTGTAAACCTGGTGATTCACAGACCTGTACCCCTGGGGATAAAAATATATGTTCATAAAAAATAAAAAATTAAAAAAGAAAAAAAATACAAATGGATGCTAAAATAGATTAAAAACATTGTGATAAAAAAAATAATAACAGAAAAAAAGAAATGACATTGACACATCATTATCATCCAAAGTCCACATTAGGATTCACTGCACTAAAAATCTCTGAGCTCTGGATATTTATCCCTTTGTCTTCACTAACCCCTGACAACCACTAAGCTTTTATAGTCCTACCTTTCCCAGGAATGTCATAATGCATGTGGCTTCTTCAGATTGGATTCTTTCACTTATTAATATGCATTTAAGCTTCCTCCTCATCTTTTCATGGTTTGATAGACTAATTTTTTAGTGGCAAATAATATTCCATTATCTAGATGCACCACAGTTTATTCATTTAGCTACTGAAGGACATCTCATTTGGCTTCCAAATCTTAGCAATTATGAATAAAGTTGTTATAAATATCTGTGTGCAGGTTTTTGTTTGAACATACATTTTCATTTCATTTGGGTAAATATCAAGGAATAAGATTGCTGGATCATACAGCAAGAGTACATTTAGTTTTGTAAGAAGCTGTCAACATGGCTTCCAAAGTGGCTGTACAATTTTGCCGTCTCACCAGCCATAAATGAGAGTTCCCATTGTTCCACATTCTTGGCATTTGATGTGGTCAGTGTATTGGGTTTTGTGTATTCGAATAGGTGAGTAGTGATATCTTACTGTTGTTTTAATTTGCAAATCTCTAATGACATACAATATGGGACATCTTTTCATATGCTTGCTTACCATCTCTAGCTCTTCTTTGATGAGGTGTCTGTCAAGGTCTTTGGACCATTTTTTTTAAAGATTTTATTTATTTATTAGACAGACAGAATCACAAGTAGTCAGAGAGGTGGGCAGAGAGAGAGAGAGGAGGAAGCAGGCTCCCCGAGGAGCAGAGAGCCCGATGTGGGGCTCGATCCCAGGACCCTGGGATCATGACCTGAGCGGAAGGCAGAGGCTTTAACCCACTGAGCCACCCTGGTGCCCCTCTTCGGACCTTTTTTTTTTTTAATGTTTTTTTTTTAATTTTATTTTTTATAAACATATAATATATTTTTATCCCCAGGGGTACATGTCTATGAATCGCCAGGTGTACACACTTCACAGCACTCACCATAGCACATACCCTCCCCAATGTCCATAACCCCACTCCACCTCTCCCAACCCCCCTCCCCCCATCAACCCTCAGTTTGTTTTGTGAGATTGAGAGTCACTTATGGTTTGTCTCCCTCCCAATCCCATCTTGTTTCATTTACTCTTCTCCTACCCCCTTAGCCCCCCATGTTGCATCTCCTCTCCCTCATATCAGGGAGATCATATGATAGTTGTCTTTCTCCGATTGACTTATTTCGCTAAGCATGATACCCTCTAGTTCCATCCACGTCATCGCAAATGGCAAGATTTCATTTCTTTTGATGGCTGCATAGTATTCCATTGTGTATATATACCACTTCTTTTTTATCCCTTCGTCTGTTGATGGACATCTAGGTTCTTTCCATAGTTTGGCTATTGTAGACATTGCTGCTATAAACATTTGGGTGCACGTGCCCCTTCGGATCACTACGTTTGTATCTTTAGGGTAAATACCCAGCAGTGCAATTGCTGGGTCGTAGTTCTATTTTCAACATTTTGAGGAACCTCCATGCTGTTTTCCAGAGTGGTTGCACCAGCTTGCATTCCCACCAACAGTGTAGGAGGGTTCCCCTTTCTCCGCATCCTTGCCAGCATCTGTCATTTCCTGACTTGTTAATTTTAGCCATTCTGACTGGTGTGAGGTGATATCTTATTGTGGTTTTGATTTGTATTTCCCTGATGCCGAGTGATATGGAGCACTTTTTCATGTGTCTGTTGGCCATCTGGATGTCTTCTTTGCAGAAATGTCTGTTCATGTCTTCTGCCCATTTCTTGATTGGATTATTTGTTCTTTGGGTGTTGAGTTT